>NC_063444.1:29756220-30116885 GCF_020379485.1 Brassica napus
CTCTCCTTTTGTTCGTCGTGTCGTAAGAAGGGTTCGTCGCGAAGGTTCGCTGGATATTGGGAGAGTTTCGAGGCCCATTAAGGCCGTTTAGGCTTTAATGACGATACCTCGAACCCCCCCCCTTTTTTCTTCTTCTAGATGAATCGAGAAGTTGAAACGCCGCGAGGGTCCGCTGGGTTTTTAGGGCGGATTTCGAGGCCCGTTTAGGCCCGAATAGACCTAATGATGGCGCCTCGAGTTTCCCCCCTCTCTTTTCCTTATAAATACGCGGATCCCCTTCAATTCCTTCAAGTTTTTCTCCGCGATCAAAGGTACTTTCTCTCTCTTTCCCTTATCTCTCTAAGCGTTGTTAGATTTGTTCGAAACGTTCTTCGCTGTTTCGCTCTGCAATGTCGTCGGGTCAGAGGTTATCGGAACAATCGAAAGGAAAGGCAGCCGCAGCGACGTCGAATCCGACGAGGAATCCCGACGGGAGTCGTGTCGTAGATTCGGAGGCGATTCATCGCGAGGCGATTCATCGCGAGGCGATGATGGACACGGCAAATCTATCTCGCTCTCATCGACTTCTGGTTGCGGATGCTGCGAGACTCGCGAGAGAAGGATGTCAGAACGTCGTTGCGAGGGATGCAGTGGAATGTTCGAGAGACGGTCAGAGCGGGGCGATGCCCGTTGACTCGGTCACCCTGAGAGCTCGACCTGCGGAGGTTGGTCTCTCGGATGGCGATGATTCTGAGGTTGAGTTCTTCCCGACCACTTTTTACCCCGATGGAATTTTCGAGGAGCTTCCTCAACTTCATCCCGACTTATTGCGTCCTGCCTTCTTGGCCGGTCAGGACTGGGAAGGCGTAGAGGAGACGAGGTCGACTCTTGGAAGCGTGAAGAGGGTTCTTCGGGCTACGGGTGCCGTAGGCGTGACCTTCCTTGTGCCCACGGGAGCGCAGAGACCCTGGTCTCCTCCGATGGGGTACCAGACGGTGTACGAATCCTATTTTCAGGAGGACACTCGTTGCTGGTTCCCCATCCCGCGACTGATCACAGCATACGCCAGACGTCGGGATCTCGCGATCAGTCAGCTGCTGAATGGCTCGCTGCGTCTAGCGGTTACTTTGTCGGTTTTGGCGGAGCAGATCGACATGCCGATGAGCGTTAGGTCGTTCGAGGAGATGACCTCGATAACCGATATGAAAGATGGCACCTACTCGGTGAAGATGCGACCAAACTGCAACATATGTGCCGGTCATCCGAACAAGACGCAGAATTGGCAGCGCTCCTACTTCTTCCTTAAGTCCGACAGCTCGGCCTTCGAGGAGCCTCCCCAAGACGATTACCGAGTTCTTTGGAACCGTTCTTGCGGTAGAATACTCTATCGCGAACCGTAAGCGATTTGTCGATTCTGACCAACCTTTTTTTTTGTATGCAGTCGGCCATCCTACCTCCCCAGCTTATCCCGAAGATTTCTTGAGGAGTGTTCGCGCCGTCGCTCTGCTTCGAGTCTATCGCTGGTCTGAGATATCCGTGGAAAGGATCTGTGGGCTTAAAGATCGAATCGCTCGAAGTACGTTCTCTCGCACCTCTAGACTGTGCTCTTTTAGTCGCAATTTTTTTTGTCGCGTCCTGACTCTTCTGCCTTATGTTTTCAGGAGGGTGGAGATCCGACCTCCCGACCGTTCTTCCCATTCGTGCTAAGCGACTGGACATCTTCCCGAGAGATATCCAAAAACAAATTACCGAGGCGAAGAAGATGGGCACTCTCCCTGACTTGAGCGTAATAATAGCGGCCCAGCTGGGGCTGGCTAGCGGGGAAGGACCCCCAGCAGCGGTTCCTCGTTCTGGCGAGGCTCTCCCTTCCGGCGCCAGAACTGCGGGGAAGGGCAAGAAAAGAAAAAGAGACGATGGTTCGGAGCCGGGAGGGGCGCCGAGGGGACGAGCGAGGCCCCTCCTTCTATTGAGCCCCGGAAGAAGAGCAAGCCCAAAAAGACAAAGAAGAAGTTCGCCGGCGAGCAGTTGGGAGATGCCGATGAGCAGGTGGAAAATGCCAACGAGCAAATCGAGCAAGAGGAAGAAGATGCTCGAGGAGAAGAAATCCAACCCGAAGAAGGGGGTTCTGAGGTCGAAGCCTCGGAGGGACGGAATAACGAGGAAAGAGTGAGTGAAGGAGGGGAGCGCGAGACTTCTCTTAATGTCGCTTGCTCGGATGATTCCGAAGGGGATAGCGAGGGGTCGCCACTCCTGATAAGGAGGGGAAATAATGAAGGCGACGATGAGAGGCAGTCCCCTGTCCTGACGCTTCCTTGCGAGAGAACTCCGATTCCCGTCGGAGGAGGGGCCGTCCAGATCGGCACTTCTTCCGGTGGCTCTGCTATTCTAAGGAGGGCTCCTGGATTCAACTTTCCCGACAAGGTCGCCTTTCACTACGAGGGACCGGCTCCCTTAGTATATGTTCCGGAGAAATGTGGGGAGTTTCTCCGTCAACTAAGAGGGAGGGCGAAACCTCTTCCTGCTGTGAAGGACCTGATCTTCGGGGGTGAATACGAAGAAGCTGCAAGGGTCAAACTGCTGGTAAACGGCTTGGTCCTAACTTCTCACGATTTTTTTGAATCCTTTGACTCCTAACTTCTCACGATTTCTGTTGTGTCGCGCGTTCAGGGTGATAGCACGATGAATGTCGTGATTGATAAATACGACACGGCCCTTAAAGGAGCCTTGGAGGAGCTCGAGCGGGCCAAAAAAGAGTTCGCTGAGAAGGAAGAGGTGTCTGCTCGTCAACTGAACGAGTCGAGGGCTGATCTGCAGAGGCTCGACGGGGTGATGACCCGCACCGCTGCTCGACGCGACGAGTTTAAAGCTGCGCTGGATTCGTCTCGACGAACCGTCCGCGAGCTTGAACAGAAAAACACCGATCTCGAGAGTGAGAGGGCTTCACTCGCCGCCACGCACGAGCGAGAGATGAAACGTCTGAGAGACTCCAGAATCTTGGAGGTGACGAGAGAAGGGGGAGAGTAGAGGCGGAAATGGCCGCCAAGGCTAATCGTTGCTTTGCCAGGATTCGTTCTCGAGAGGAGCGTCGGGGTCCTTACGACGAGGCTCGGTTACTCTACAGCCAAGCCTTTGGGACTAGGAAGTGCCTCGAGGCCTTGAAGGGAGCCGGGAACGACATACCGCAAGCCTCCATTGATATGTTCGTCGAGTATGAGAGGAAGTACGAACAAGAGGCCGAGCAGCTGAAGGTTGGCGAGATCCCTGAGGGCGACTTTAGACTCTCTCCTCTTACGTTGGAGTCTCAGTTCGTGGATGCCCGGATTCTGGCGGGCCTCGATCCGTTTGGTTCCAACGCCGGCTTAATTGACTCGGAGACCGCGGCGAATCTTCATGTCTCGTTTACTCGCCCGGTTGGAGAAGGGTGCGAGGAAACGACGCTTCGTATCGAAAATCCTTTGACTGTTCGAGGAGGCGAAGAAGACACCGGCGAGGTGTTGGAAGATGCTGCGGTGCAAGTCCTTCCGATTGCCCGCGGATCGAGCGTCGGAGCTTTCCGCGCTTAATGACCGCGAGAGTGATCGGGAAGCTTAGTTTTCCTTGTTTGTTGTTTTCTTTTGAGTCATAGATGACTCATTGTTGTAGTTTTTCGAACCTTCGCCTTCGAGGCTTTTATTTTGTTATTTTCTTGTCATCTCGAACTCTTTTAGTGATCGAACTGAATCTCTCAACTTAGATTTGTCTATCAAAAATCAAAATTTCTCAAGATTTGAAATGACTCTGTTCGTTCGGTGCGAGATGCTGACTCGAGATGTCGAATCGTTATAGTTTTAAGCTCATTATGACTTTGTCTCGGTCGATCTCTTTGAGTCGCGACCGTTTGCCATTTTGAGTTTTAATTGTTAGTCAAGAGTTTTCGACTTTGACGGTTCCAAGTCGATCCTAACGTAATTTTCAAGCGTTTGGTCGGTCGGACCTTACTTAGTCAATTATAGGATGAATTGGAGTCATTGTCTCGGCCGTGTTGGTTTCGGTCGCAACGCGGTCGATTTCCGTGAATATGTGTCTGATCGGGACGTATTCAACGTGGGATGCGAGTGCCGATACATTTGTTCGAGGAGCCGGGGCGTGCTCGTGTAGGCATCGCTTAAGTGATCGTCTGCTTCTGAGATCGATTCCTCGGGGAGGGATTTTGTTTTTTTTTTTATTTCGGCTGGACCCTTTTTCTTTGGGCTGCCTACGTATCCCTTTGCGGGAATCAAGCCATTCGTAGTTCTTTTTTTTTTTTTTTGGCGAGTAAAAGTGGCCTTTGGGGCGCATTTACTCGGGTTGGTGTTTGCTTTGACTAAGGATGGAAGAGGCGGAGATGTTTGGCGTTCCAGGCTCTCGGTACTGCTTCGCCTGTTGAAGTCTCGAGGCGGTATACTCCTGGCTTGATGACTTCGACTATCTTGTATGGTCCTTCCCAATTGGCTCCGAGCTTGCCGGCTTTCCACTCCTTAGTGTTTTCGAAGACCTTTCTTAAGACAAGGTTGCCCATTTCGAGAGGACGTGACTTGACCTTTTTGTTGTAATAGCTTTCGATTTGATGCTGGTAATTCTGGATACGGAGTAACGCTTGGTCGCGCTTTTCCTCGATGTCGTCGAGTGCGTCGAGGAGCATGTCGCGGTTGAGTTCGGTGTTCTGTGGCATTCGTGATCGGCGCAGACTCGTCACATTCACTTCTGCGGGAGCCATTGCCTCGACGCCGTATGCCATTGAGAAGGGTGTAGTCTTCGTCGCCCCGCGAGGAGTGGTTCTGTGGGACCACAGGACACCATCTAATTCGTCTGCCCAGCAACCTTTCTTTAAGTCGAGTCGTTTCTTCAGACCGTCTATGATGGTCTTGTTCGTTGATTCGGCTTGACCATTACTTTGCGGGTTTCTTGGTGTCGACATGTTGAGTCGAATGCGCCATCTGTCGCAGAAGCCCTTAAAATGATGCGAGATGAATTGCGAACCGTTGTCCGTGATTATCTCGTAAGGTAGTCCGTATCGGCAGATTATGTTCTTCCAGACGAAGCGTTGTACCTCCTTGTCGGTTATGTTGGCGTAGGCTTCGGCTTCAACCCACTTGGTGAAGTAATCGGTGAGGACCAGTATGAACTTCTTTTGTCGAGATGCCGGCATCGGACCTATGATGTCCATTCCCCATCGCATAAATGGGTATGGAGCAGTCAAGGTATGGAGAAACTCCGTTGGGCTGTGTATGGTTTTGGCGTGACGCTGGCATTTATCGCATTTGCGCGCGTATGTCTCGCAGTCGGCGTTCATGGTTGGCCAGTAGAATCCGAGGTTTTTAACTTTTAATGCGAGAGCTCGCCCGCCCGAGTGGTTGCCTGCTGCTCCTTCGTGTGTTTCGGCCATGACGAGTCTCGTTTCTTCACCGGCGATACATTTGAGTAGTACCTTTGTTGCAGTCCATCGGTGTAGTTCCCCGTCCATGACGACGTAGTGTGCGCTGCGTCGTTTCAATCGCCGGGCGTCCCATTTCCCGATGGGCAGTAAACCTTCCGCGAGGTAATCGATGAGTTCTTTGCGCCAATCTGTTGGGTGATCATCTGGCGAGCGAGATTCCACTTCGTCAATGTCCATTGCGTCGTCGATTGCTGCTATAATCGCGGCCTGTTCTGCCTTCGTGTCGATGCTTGGTTTCTCGATTTTGTGGATCGGGATTATCCTTTTGACTTGGTCGTGTAGCTTGCTTCCCAGAGCGGCGAGGGCGTCGGCACAAACATTTTCTCCGCGAGGAACCTTCGTGAGTTCGAAGAACTCAAAGTCTCGCGTAAGATCCTGGACTAGTTTGAGGTAGGCGTCCATCCTTTCGTTGCGGACGTCGTAATCGCCGAGGTATTGGCTTACGACGAGTTGAGAGTCGCAGTAGGCGCTGATTCTTTTGGCTTTCACCGCCTTGGCGAGACGGAGCCCCGCGATGAGGGATTCGTACTCAGCTTCGTTGTTCGATGCCGCGAAACCAAAACTGAATGATTGCCGAATGAGTTCCCCTGTTGGCGATTGCAATTGCACTCCTGCTCCTGACCCTTTACTCGTTGATGAACCGTCGACGTGGAGGATCCAGTTTACACTTGGTAAGATGAGGTCTTGCTCCAGCTCTGGCGTCAACTCGATCAAGAAATCGGCAAGGACTTGTGACTTTGCTGCTGTGCGATTCTTGTATACTATGTCATGTTCGCTCAGTTCCATCGCCCATTTGGTCAGCCGTCCCGATTGATTAGTATTTTGCATCACCGTCCTGAGTGGTTGGTTGGATAGTACTTCAATCGTGTGCGATTGGAAGTAGGGTCGCAATTTTCTCGCCGAGGTGACGACGGCTAGGGCCATCTTTTCGAGTGTTGGATATCTCGTTTCAGGCTCCGTCATTCTTTTACTTGTGTAAAAGATTGGTTTCTGTTCTCCCCTATCTTCTCGAATCAATACGCTGCTGACGGCGGAGGATGTGACGGCGATGTAGAGAGATAGTGTGTCGCCGGCTTCTGGCTTCGATAGCACTGGTGGGGTCGTAAGATAATGCTTGAGTTGATTGAACGCCTCTTCGCATTTTTCATCCCAGACGAACCTCTTGTTCCCTCTTAGCAGCTCGTAGAAGGGAAGACACTTGTCGGTCGATCGTGAGATGAACCTGTTGAGAGCTGCTATGCGTCCTGTTAGTCGCTGCACTTCGCGGCTGTTTTTCGGGCTTGGAAGGTCGAGAATCGCCGAGATCTGCTTGGGGTTGGCTTCTATTCCTCGCTGAGTGACGATGTAGCCGAGGAATTCCCCGGAGGTGACACCGAAGGTACATTTGGCCGGGTTGAGCTTCATCCCATAGTCGTTCAAGATTTTGAAGCACTCGCGCAAGTTATTTAGGTGGTCGTCGGCCTTGAGCGATTTGACTAGCATATCGTCGATGTACACTTCCATGGTGTTACCAAGCTGATCAGCAAACATTTGGTTAACGAGTCGCTGATAAGTCGCGCCGGCGTTTTTTAGCCCGAAGGGCATCACTTTGTAGCAATAAGTTCCTCTGTCGGTGATGAATGCCGTCTTCTCGCGATCATCGGGATGCATCAGGATCTGGTTGTATCCCGAGAAAGCGTCCATGAAGGTTAGGAGTTCGTTACCGGCGGTTGATTCGACGAGACGATCGATGTGAGGGAGCGGGTAACTATCCTTTGGGCATGCTTTGTTGAGATCCGTGAAGTCGACGCATATGCGCCATTTGCCGTTCTTCTTTTTGACGACGACCGGGTTGGCTAACCATTCGGGGTATCGAACTTCGGTAATAAAACCCGCGTCGAGGAGCCTGTCGACTTCGTCGTTCACTGCCTTAGATCTTTCTGGACCGAGTTTCCGTCGCTTCTGTCGGATGGGTTTGAACGTCGGGTCGACATGCAGTTCATGGGAGGTAACTGCGGGGTCGATCCCCCTCATGTCGGAGGTCTTCCAGGCGAACGTTGAAGCGTTATCTTTGATGAAAGAGATGATCCTTGAACATATGTCGTCGGATAGGTAGACGCCCACTCGGATGATTTTCGTTGGGTCGGATTCGTCAATTGCGACTTCGCGAACTTCCTCCTTCTGGGGGTATATCTTGTGGAGTGGTTTGCCGACGGAGTTGACGAGGGAAGTCTGTTGCTGCATCTTTACAGTTGCAATTAGCAGTTCTCTCGCGGCTTGTTGATCTCCCCGAATCGTCTGTGTTTTACCGTCTTTGCCGGGAAACTTGACGCATTGATGGTACGTCGAGGGAACGGCTTTCATGGAATGCAACCATGGTGTTCCGAGGATGGCATTATATGGTGCTTTGGCTCGGATGACGGAGAACTTGACGGTACGGGTTATACCACCTGCGTATACTGGAAGACGAATTGTTCCGATCATTTGCTCCGAGGCTCCGTTGAAGCCAGTGAGCGTACGAGAAGAAGGCTTCATATCCCTTAAATCGACTCCCATTTTGTCGAGTGTGTCGCGGAAGATGAGATCGACTGAGCTGCCGGTATCGATAAGGACTTTCGCGACTAGGCATTCTCCGATGTCGAGGTCGACGAGGAGAGGATCGTTGTGCGGCATGTGGACACCCTTGGTATCTAGTGCCGAAAAAGTGATCTGGTGATCATTTTCGACTGGAGGTGGCCACTTCTTGGAGGCGGTGGCTTGTCGCTTGTAGTCTTTGACAGCTCGAACTGAGTCGCCGCAAGGAGGTGATCCTCCCATTATGACGCTAATGTGCGGGGTGTGGGCAGCTCGCATTGACTCGAGTTGCTTCCTTAAATCATCGGTTGTGTTCTCGAACTGAGGAGTTTCTGCGGGCTTTTTCTTTTTTGATTCGAGACGTCGTCGCAGATCGGATCCTTTCGAACGGTTGAGTTGGATTCGCAGGTCGTTGGCCTTTGAATTGAGCTGGTCGCGAAGGTCGCCGTTTTGACCTATTCTCCTGGCGCTGGATTTGGAGATGGTCGCGCCGAGATCGGCGCTTCCTACGTGCTCGTTCGTAGCACTCTTTCGCTTCAGTAAGGTGCGCAGGTCTTTGTCTGCTGTCGGGGGAGTGAGAGACTGCTCGACCGTGCTGTTCAGTTTGTCGCGTACATCTGGTTGCATTATCGAGGAGTCGTCGTCAGAGGAGTCGCAAGGGCGAGAGAGTATGACTTCCACTCGTCGCCGGCGACGCGGATGTTCGTCTTCTGACGAATCGTTGGCGGGGCCAACGTTGTTGACAGGAGTGCGCTCAGGGCTTGCTCTTTCCTCGCTCGGGGCCGTGTTCTGTTGAGACTTCTGTGCCTTCTTCTCCTTGTTCTTACTCCAACTTTTGGTGTTTTTCGGTGTCGTTGGAGAAGTGGGCATTTGAATCGTCCCGTTAGTGATCCCGTCGAAGAATTGCCCGATGAGGACTTTGCATTCTTTTGTATCGTGGGAATCCCTTTTGTGGTAGAGGCACCATTTCCTTGGCTCCTCGGAGTTTGAACTCGTTGGTTCGGTCGACTTTGATTGCTTCGAGGCGGGGTCTCGATCCCAGTGATTCCAGCCTTTCTCTCGCGTGATGGCTGCTGATTTTGGAGACTCCTCATCATCGACCGAACTTACGTAGCCTCGCTTCTGAGTGGTATTTCCACCGGAGGAATGCTGGCGAGGCTCGGAGCGGGTATCGTTCGTTCGGGGGGCTCGCTGCCTGGCCGCTGCTTCTTTTGCGAACTTTGCTCTGGTGTCTTCTTCCATGCGGATAAAGTTGTGCGAGCGAGCGATGGCGTCGGAGACAGATTTGGTCGGGTATCGGTAAAGATCCTGGCGGAATGTGGAATCGACGTGCAAGGTGTTCATCAAAGATTCGACGGCGATATGGTCGGGGATATCGATCTTCGAGACAATAGCTTTGAATTTCTCCATGAAGTCGCGGAGACTTTGGTCGCTGGCGTGAGTGAGGTTCCACAAATCTGACACTGTTGCTTCCTGGTTGGTGAACATGATATAGTTCTTAAGGAAGGCCGTTGAGAGGTCGTGGAAACAGTCCACGGAGTTCTCTCTGAGGCCGGTGAACCAAGTAAGGGCCGGGCCTTCTAGGGTTTCGACGAAGAGTTGGCAAAAGCCGGCGTCTTTGTCTTCGTCGGTCAGGTTTGCGCGTCGCATCGCTATGTTGAAAGATGTGACGTGGGTGGAAGGGTCGGAGAGGCCTTTGAAGGTTGGAAGACGGAGTTTGTCCATCTTCTGTAGCCGTACGCCGGTAACTTTTCGCGTGAAGGGTGTACGAAGAGAATCCGCGAGTACATGCTCGATCTGGGGGGCGGACGTCGTCACCTGGTGGATCTTAGAATTGATATCGAGGACCGACTGTTTTAACGCGGCTAGTTTGCTTGCGGTGTGCGCACCGGTGTCGTTACCGGCACTTTGGTTATCGTTATCCCGCGTAGGCGCCAAGTCGGTGGTTCGTTCTGTGGCGAACAGGTGTCGACGATACTGCGCTGTTGACGCTTCGGCGTTTGCAGCGAGGGGAGCGAGGATCTTTGCTATCGCCGTGATTTGGTCAACTGCCGCCTTCTGTGCCGCTTCTTGTAGGGCCAGGCGCGCCAGGATAGTTTCCATGGTTGCGGGATGGGGAAGTGGAGTTGCTGGTGTAGGCGTAGGCGTCGCCTCGAGAGCTTCGCGCTCCTCGCCTGAACTATCATTGCTAACGACCATCGTTCTGACGTTACTTTGCTAGGACCCCACGGTGGGCGCCAACTGTTTGATCGTGAAACGGTAATAAATAAGATGTGGGCTTAAACAAAGACGTCTTATTAATGGTCGGAGAGAAAACGTTCGATCGGTTACAAGGAAATAAGAGGAGAGTGCGACAGAAAGGAAACCGGTGGCTCGATAAGCTACCGGAGAAGTATAACTAACGGCGAGACGAAGTAAAGGTGAAAACCCTAATCTAGCCGTCAAGTGTTGGTCAGTGATTTCGGATCCTCTTCTCGTTGTCTCTTCTTTCCCTTATATAGACGTCCCGATGCCTCGCTCTTGACCTAATTTTACGCCATCTTGGTGGGCCTCCTTTGCTGGGCCGAGAGGCCCGTAGGTGTTCGAGCAACCGCTGAGCCGAACGCTCTTCAGTCGACGATGGTCAGCTAGAAGTACTCAAGAGTCAAGCCGAGAGACCTGACTCTCGAGCCGACAGATCGAGCCGTCGCTCTTCCTAACTCGGGCCAGGCCTTCCTATTCCTCGGGCCCTGTGGGATGGTCGAATCCATCCTCTACAAATGTGATGCCTCATGTACCAAGAATTAAAGTTGTTCTAACTCAAGGAGGAAGACCAATAGCAATATTCATTGAGAAACTCAATGGGGCAACACTCAACTACCCAGCATATGCCAATAATTTTATTTAAATACTTTTGTGATTTCATTGAAGAATTGGCAGCATGCCGTATATCTAACGAGTTTGTCCTCAAGACTGACCATGAGACACTCAAGTACTTTAGACGGAAAAATACGCATCTTAAATCGATGGATTTTGTTGAAACCTTCCCATATGTTATCAAGTAAAAGAAGAAAAAACATTGTATATGACGCCTTTTCCAGAATATATTCCTTAATATCTATAACGGAGTTCAAAATCATTTGCTTTGAGCATCTTACAGACAAATATGAAGATGGTCCAGACTTTGGGTACATTTTACAAAAGATGTGCCCAAGAAGCAATCGGTTCATTGCTTTTGTTTCTGGACATAAGACAGCATCCCACAAAGATGAGAGAGCTTCTAACTAGAGAAGGACCTGGAGGATGGCTTATAGGACACCTTGGTATAGATAAGACACTAATACTCTTTGATGAGCAATTCTTCTAGCCTCCCATTAAGAGATATGTGGAACTTTTTCTCTCCAAATGCATCATTAATTTGCCTTAGAGAAAAATATATGTCACATTTTTATGGTCTTTACATTCCTCTATAGATTCCTAAAATGTCTTGAGAAAGTGTATAGATGAAACTGGTATAATGATTACCAATATCAGGCACAAGGGTTCCATATTTGTAGTGGTTAACCGGTTCTCTAAATTGCACGCTAAATCTCTTGTCTAAATACCAATGATGCTACAAACAACATACATGTTCTTCGAAGAACCAATGATGCTACAAACAACATACATGTTCTTCGAAGAGGTGGTTTAATTGAATGGGTTACCAAGGACCATATATATTGTTGGATAGGGACATCAAGTTGTTAACCCAATTTTAAAAGACCTTGTGGAGAAACTTAACACCAAGCTACTATTCTCAACTACTTTCCATCCTTAAACTGATGGGAGACTGAGATTGTAAACCGAAATTCATACCATAGGTCATAGTTGGTTAAAATCTTAAGAATTGGCTTCATTATATGTCCACATTGAATTGCCTATAATCAAGTGTCACAATCAAGTGTCACGCTCTCGTATTATGATTTCATTTTTAACACTGTGTATGAATTTTGTAACCCTCGTACTTTCAAAAAAAAAAAAAAAAGTAATTCAATTTCCTGAAATTTCCACCTTATTATTTCTCATAAATCTAAGAAATTAAATAAATCACGAAAATATTGATAAAAGCATAAAAACCAAAAGTTTGAAAAGAGAGAAATAATAATGTCCAAAAGCACCAATCCGATACAACCACTCATGCTCGTCGGTTTTACCTGAAAGGGGGAAATAATGAGTAGTAAGTAATGTGGGAGTCACTTAGTGAGTTATGTGATGCTAAACCGAAGTCCATAGACTCGGACGTAGCACTTCGAACATAAATAATTTAACCCTAACATGAATCAAACATGGCACCTAAAACACCCAAATAAAAAAATGGTGTAAGTGACCATGCTACACCTGCCACGAAGATATACTCGTATCCCATTTAAAAACGTCATGATCAAGTCCTCCTCATCCATACCACTACCAGCAAACCTGCGAAGTCTAGTAAAATCCAACTCGTACTCCTTGGTCCTCGTATTGTGCCTCAAATGCTCGAAAGCATTCTTTTTCTGATGCAAAACTTCACTGGAAAAGTACCTTTTGTCGAACACATTGACGAAATTTAAATATGTCAGATCGAGAGGCTCGTGATGAGTCAATCGCACTCCATCCCACCATGCTTCTGCATCTCCACGTAGATATAATTCAGCGATATTAAGGCAGATCCGTAACGGGAACTTGATAGTCTATAAACATCGAATCAGTCTATGCTTCCAATCATGAGAAACTGTAGCATCCACTGTTCCCCCAAAATGATTCAATCTCCAAATATGTCAG
This sequence comes from Brassica napus, assembly GCF_020379485.1. Taxonomy (NCBI): domain Eukaryota; kingdom Viridiplantae; phylum Streptophyta; class Magnoliopsida; order Brassicales; family Brassicaceae; genus Brassica; species Brassica napus. The sequence goes on from NC_063444.1 coordinate 29,768,987, forward strand.
ATCGAGAGGCCCGTGATGAGTCAATCGCACTCCATCTCACCATGCTGCTGCATCTCCACGTAGATATAACTCAGCGATATTAAGGCAGAGCCGTAACGGGAACTTGATAGTCTCCAAACATGGAATAAGTATATTCTTCCAATCATGAGCAAATGTAGCATCCACTGTTCCCCCAAAATGCTCCAAATCCATGTTCTTCATCTCTCCCATCATCTTGATAAGCATCTCATCATACATGGGGAACTTCTCTGGAAAGATGGGTGGCACTGTTGGAACCAAAACCTTAAAACCCCTGGAACTTACTGAATGGGGGGGGGGGGGTTTGCTGACCAGGAATCCGATGATCCCGCTGAACCTGAACCTAAGAACCATGCGGTATCTTCTGAACCTTATGAACTGCAGAAACATGTCAAGCCAGGTCCTGAGCAGCTATACGAGCACCTTCTTGGGCCACATACTGCAAAGCCTCCTGAACCATATGTTTCAGAACATCTTGATTAACCTGCGGAGCCGCGGGCTGCACATGCTTATCTCCATCCTCTCGAGCAGTTCTGGCAGCCTAAGTACGGTTAACTCTCCTCTTTGACGTCATCTGAAAAGGAAAGAAAAATGATCAACTTCTGCCGAAAACCGAATTCCAACTCTTAAGGGAATATTACCGAACAAAAAGTACTATTTGTTTTTGTTTTTAAAATTCTCAAATCCCCAGAAGTGTTTTAATAATCATCTAAAATCGATTAAAACTGAGTCCCGACAAATTGCTATTCCAACTCCCAAGTCAGGGCCGCGATGGAACTCCGCTCTGATACCAAATTGTAACGCCTTTACTTTCAAAATAAAAATAAATAATTCAATTTTCTGAAATCTTCACTTTATTACTTCTCAAAACTCAACTCCAACGTCATAAATTCAATAAATAAAATAAATCATGTAAAATATCGATAAAAGTATAAAAATCAGAAGTCTGAAAAGGGAGAAATAACTACGCTCAAAAGCACTGATCCGATACAATCACTCATACTAGTCAGTCTCACTTGAAAGGGGAAAGAAGGAGGTTTGAGTAACAGGGGAATCACTCAGTAAGGTCTAGGATGCTAAACCAAAGTTCATAGACTCGAACATAGCACTCCAAATATAAATAATTTAACCCTGCCATGAATCAAACATGACACCTAAAGCACCCAAAGAACAAAGCATTGTCCTAATCACATACTCACACACACCTCTCACCCCCCACACCTGAGTGCTCATACAGTCGAGAGAGTGCCTAGTGACTTACAGTCGGTAGAGTGCCCAGTCATCTATAGTCAGGAGACTGCCCCGGTCACCTATAGTCGGGAGAGTGCGGATATCACTCAAATTACCTTTTGAGCAACTTTAATCTCTCAAATAAGAGGTTACGTTTTAGTAATTAGGGATTGAATCAACATGGACCGTGGGCACACAATACAATCTAGAAATCAAGGTTAAGCTAGGTAAACAATATAAAAGCAGGAGTAGATAGAACGGTTTGTAATTTGTAAGAAATAAACGCTAGATCTATGGATTTATTAATCAGTAGATTCAAAACTACAATCCATGATGCTAAAGTTTTTATAGATTCCATTCTAGAACTCGAATTCAATAAGTAAGATATTTAGCTCTCGTTGCGAGTGTAATCAGATGTCTAAATCCTATGTACCAGCGGTCGCATGCGAACAAAAAATGAGTATCAATCGATACCAATGGTTGAGTGTCAATTGATACTACTTCAGACAAGCATTAATGCTCAATCTATAATGTTTAGCTAAATCTAGATCAACTCTCGTATGCGTCTAGGTATCTAATCTACTCAGGGTTCGGGTTCCGTTAATGAATTGCACTCTCGTACCTCACAATTGTCCTATGATTCTAGGTTCATATAATTAGTCACACTCTCGTACTATTCTAACTACTCTAGATCCTAGTATTACAAGCTACCCTAGTGTAGAGTTCTATTAAAAAAAACTAGCAATCCTAATAGATTATCAGTTTGACATTAAGCTCATGAAATCCCTAAATCTAATAGGATAATTACTCAGCCATGATATAAGAAAGACAACACAGAGTTTGAATAAATAATAGAATAAGAAATCAATGACAAAAACAAAGGAGTTCCAGATCAACTCTGAATGAGTTCTAATCTATCTCTCCAACCCTAAAACTGAGAATAAAAGAAAGCATAGCCGTCAACAATGGCTTAAAAAACACATATATATGGTTTCAAGTCGTCCAGTGGCATTCTGATATTTTGTGGTGACTTCTGGGCCTAAGTCGGTCTTGAAATAGAACTCGGTCCATCTTCTGGCATCGGTGTCAAGCGACACCAAAAGTGTAGTGTCGATCGAAATCCCTTCTAATCCTCGACAGCTTCTTGAGTCAGATAGACCATTCTTTAGCAAAACGATCATAACTGTAGATCTAACCGTCAGATGGACCTCAAACCGGTGGCATTGAAAATCTAACTCAAATCTCTATCGTGTATCCAAAGGTGAGCTCAATTTCACTGTGGTAAGGTTTCCATCCATAGCTAAGAATCTAACGTGTCTGTGCAGTTCTACACCTCAAATAACGCCAAAATCACCAAAGTTCTCCAAAACGCACTTGAACCTGAAAAGTCTCTAAAACAGACTCCAAAAAAATATAATAGACTCTAAAGAATATATGGTCTAAAAGTGGTAAAATCCATGGTACATCATGTGCCCGACCACATCACATACAATCATCTCAACATCCACTTACAGCTAACATATTTAAATGAAACAAACAATATTGAACCATCTAACCTCTTATTTCAAGTTTACACAAAACCTAACAACCTAACACAAAAAAATCAAGGCATACGCAATTCACAAAGACATAACATATTAAAATTAAACTATGTATACTCGACGTCTTAAGCCATGTACGAAAAATTACGAGAATAGCCATCACCTTTTCCTGCCACTGGCTCGAATTGACAAACAAAAAGAGGTAGCCAACTGCAATACGAGAAGTAACGATTTAGGTTCAGTCACCAGAAATAAAGTTTTCATAAATGGAAACTTTCTTAAACTAGAAACTTTTCTAAAACAGCATATTTTTTAAAATAGAACTTTCCTAAAATGACAGTTTTCCTAAAATAGAAACTTTCATATAATGGCAGCTTTCCATGAAACAGAATCTTTCCTAAACTATAACTTTCCAAAATTAGAAATAGGGAGGCGACAAACTTACCGGAAAAATCGCCTGAAAACTCGCCCAGAAACTCAACAAGAAATCTCACTAGTTGATGGTCGTCGGATAATTCAACAACAACATGTCACGCGCAAAACCCTGTTTTTTTATGGAGAAAAAGAAAATGAGTAAACCTCTTTATATAAGGAAATGGAATGGAGGTCAGTTTTCTAAACTTCCAATATAGAACAAAGATAAAAGAGTTATGGGTTTGAATTATTAATTACAAAAAAATAATTGGCCCCTACTAGAATCTTTCACCATTGTTGTTGCAAAGAGAACAAGTTAGCCGAGATGGTGCGACCAAAGGATCTTATCAAGAAGTTACACAAAAGGCCAAAGAGAACACTGAGAACAAAATCAAGCAATACAAGACCAACTGAGAGGTCATTTTCTCTTGACTGCTATGGCGACTGCGCCAGAGAGAGTTTATGGACTGAAGAGTGTATCTCAACGAAAGTTTCGGCCCGTTTATCATCACTGTTATGTTGTTGGACACATTAGGCCAAGTTGTTTCAAGTTACTGAGGAGAAAAACCAGATGGAGCAAGCTTATGGTATGAGGTATCATGGTCATGTATGCTATTCTTGTGGAGTTCAAGGGCATATTCGACATGACTGTTTCATGTATGTTCAAGGAGCTAATCATAGAGGATTTGGGCTCAGAAATACGTGGTCTAGGAGATTTGATCACTAAAGAGATGGTGGAATGAGATTTCCTCCTCACGTTGGAGGATATGGATCTTCATATTTGTTTTTTACCATGATGTGACTCATAGGGGGAGATTGAAGACGTGGTTTTCTATCCAGAGGTGATGAGTTCGCATGCATAGTCAAAAAGGGGGAGATTGAAGATGTATATTCTGTATCAGTTCGTAAAGTACTATAGGAGGTAGTACATGCGTGTGTCATGAAGATGAGCTTGGTTTGGAGTTCGTGTTTTGTGATGTTTGTGGATTTGTTAAGCTTAGATAAGAGCAATATATTTATTGGAAGATTTACATTAAGTATAAAGGATATTACTTGAAGAGGAAAACGCAAGAAAGTTATTACCTTTAAACCATGAGACTGGGTTTGGCACCACATGACAACTGAGAGGTCTTCAAATCAGAAAAAGTTCCAGGTAGCACGGAAAGTAGATAAACCATTCAATATCCTCAGGAACAACAATGACAATGCCTGTCAACAAAAGCTTCTAGATGAGTTTAATGTATCTGTTAGATAGAATGTATCTAACTTAGCTTTATTTCATTGCTTCTATTGATTAGCCATTGTTTAATCAAGAGAATTGTACAACCTTTTCTCTCACCCATCATCAACCCTTGTAAACTCATCTCTTTGATCTTACATCATTATGTGGAGATAAAATCCTTCCAGACAGATCATTTGACCTCATCCATGGACCCAATGAGGGCTTTTCATCCTCCTAGTCGACAATATGTTTCCTGCCATTACACTAGATTTATACTGGTCCCCGATATGCAAGAACCAAAATCCTGCCCGAATATATATATAGGAATTGGAAACTAAAATTATCTAGTTCTATAACCCATATATAACTTCCTTTAAAGCGTAAAGAATACTTTAGAAAAACAGAAATTTTATCTATATTAAAATAAATTTGGAAATGAGTATAAGTATCATGCATATATATTTTATTCTTATAAATTTGAAGTTTCTGTAGTTAATTACGGATGTATTTGTACTTATATTATATTGTTTTTGATTATTCATATGATTATAATCTGTTTTTCTATTCTTAATAATCATAAATTGTTTTTATTTGTTATTTTTACTTAATCACTACTACATGTTTAGACAGAGAGTTATAAATATCTTTTAAATACATGTTTCAATCCAATGCGCCAATCATATAATTCACTTAACAAAATTAAAACTACAACTATCTGTTTCTCCAAAATCTCGCACGTACGTATGTTAACAATCTAATCTATTAAAACAAAAATACAATTAGTATTTAACTCTGACTTTTCTTTAATATTTACAACATATGCCACTGGTTTATATCTCATCAAGCCGTGGTTTCTCTCTTCTCTAAATATCAAAGAAAGGAAAACTAAGTTTTTCTGATATTTCCTTAACAGAGTGAAATCTTAAGTGATTTCGAAATATCAGACCTTTTGTTTTGTCTATATTTTTAAAAGATCAAGCTTTACGTGATAGCTACCCTAATATCTTGTCGTCGCCAATTAGAGTGATTTTCTTAAAAAATTGGGAATTCCTTATAAACTTAATTTTTTTAACTAAGTTCAGCCTATAATCGAACAATAGACGTAAGATTCGTGAAGTTTTCACGAAATCAGCCCAAAAACAAAGAATAATGGTGTAAAACTCGTGGAAAATTGATATACCATGGGTTTTACCCACTTTTAACCATGGTATATAGGTGTGTTTAGATACATTATAGTTCTTTTGGAGTTTTTTAGTATGTTTTCAGGTTTTGGAGTGATTTGGAGGAAAATGGTGATTTTGGTGCATTTTGAAGATAAAATGATAAAGACCAGTAGTTGACCATCAAACAGCCCAATGGTCGATGATTGAAGACGATAATCAATCGACACACACTCTGTATTGTCGATCGACAGCGAAGCGTGCAAAGGTCAGATTTGCTTCCAGCCGACTTTAAGCTCAAGTCCCACAAGAATTACCAAATTTCCATTGACGAGTTTTAACGTAATATTTATGTGCTCTGTCATTGTTCTAGGCAGCACACACTTTCTATACTTTCATACAACAAAATACTTAGAGTCTTAGGTTTGGAAAGAAGATCCAAGAACTCCTTCAGAGATTTGTGATTGGAACTCCAAGTTTTTCTACTATATTCAATTTATTTAGTTTTTTTATTTCTTTGTTATGAATTGCTTTGCTATGCCTGCTTTGCTATGCATGAGTATTTCTTTTTGTTAGATTTAGGGTTCAGATATTCATGAGGAATTAGCCCAAAATATAGAATTGTTAAGTGTTAGGATATCCATCAATTAAACTGTTATGTAATGTCCGTGTTCTAGAGTACCTAACTAGGACCTTACCTATATATATTATGGCACAAGCAGAAGCATGGTCCTTTGTCTGATCTAGTTTACATTGTGCTAGGATTGCTAGAAACAAGCGACACCTGATTTATTTTAGCCAGGTGAATAAGTCAAACCCGTGCGTAAAGCTTCCAGGAAGGTACGTCGATCGACAACTCAGTAGTTGCATCGGTCGATGGGCTGAAAGGTGTATCGATCGACAATCCATAATTGGTATCAATCGACACTTTCTCAAGACCAACAAGCGGCATATGAGGTCTTAGATCCAAAAAAGTTGATCGACTATTCTTTAAGTTTGAGTTGTAGAATATCCAACATACACTTAGTCTATATATCTCTATAATCATGATTGTCTAAATAGAAATTCTAAGTCTAACACCTTTCATATCTGTTTCAAAACCCCAATCAATCAACCGAGCAATTACTTTGCTTACCCCTGCTATTTACATTTAAACCATTCGACCTAGCTTAACCACATAACTACTAGATATTTTGTGTTCCTTAGATCCCTGTCAATTCGATCCCTAAGTACTACAACTTGACCTCTTATTTGAGAGAGTACAAATCACTCCTTAGGTAATTTGAGTGATATCAAATTTGGTGCCGTTTCCGGGGAGCTTCGATCGATCGCCTTTAGATCTTATTTTGTTAGGTTTAGTCTAGGTTTTTTGTTACAAGCAAGGAATTGATAAATTTTTTCTTGCCTGTCAGATGCATGCCCAGTAGTACCAGAAGCAACAAGGAACAAACGCTGCTCTTTTCAGATCATGCATGTTTGGAACGCTCAATCCGCAAAAAAAAAAATGCACCGCATCAATCAACAACAACACTCGTTCGTCGACCGACACTCGCCTTCCACCGTCGACTGAGACTACTCTTCCGTCGACCGCCACTCCCCACCCGACATCGATCGACATTCCACATCGGACATCGATCGATACTGAGCTGCAAGACATGGTTGCGACTATAGTTCTAATTCAGGACGCGACTGGAAACCTGAATGACAAGGAGGGTCATCTGCGTAATGCAATAGGTTAGAAGATAGATGCTCATGGGGCTGTAATCCATGATACGGATGCTGATATTGCAGCTGCTCAAGCTGTAGACGAGGCTGTTAAACCGAGGACACTAGCTGATTACAACATGCATGATCAGTACTACGAGAACATATCTGCCACTCTTCGTCCAGCTATTCAGAGGCAATACTTTGAGTTGAAGCCTCAGAAGTTTACACTTGTGGGAGAGACGCCCTACTGTGGATTATCACAAGAGCATCCTATGGACCATTTGGAGAGATTCGAGAATCTAGTTTCTGCTATTAAAGCCACTGGAGTCCCTAAGGACTACCTCTTTTGCAAACTCTTAAAGTACTCACTTCATGGAGAAGCTTTGCATGGCTCAAGCAGTTACCACCAGGATCTCTTACATCCTAGGCCGACATCAAGAACGCATCCGTGCGTAACTTCTTTGATGAGGCACGCACTGAAGACTTGAGAAGCAAGATTGCTACATTCACACATGAGCCTATAGAGTCATTCAGAAGCTCCTGGATCAGATTCAAGTCATATTAGAGAGACTGTCCACACCATGGATTCAATGAAGTGCAGCTGCTTAGCACTTTCTGGTGAATACAACCAGAGTTCACTGTACCAGAAACCCTTCAGCAGAAACAGAGCTTATGGGAATTCTTTCAACCATAATCCACCACCACAGACTCGAGAGAGCAAGATAGAATCCATGCTTGATCAAGTTCTTGAGGGTCAGCAGAAGTTGATGGTGAACTTCAATGGAAAGATAGATGTTGTATACACAGAGCTGAACGCAAAGTTTGAGTCTTTGAACACACATGTGAGAAAATTGGAGACATAAGTGGTTCAGACAGGAGAGACTGTTAAAAGGCATGATGCCTTAATTAAGGGTAAATGAGATGAATCCCTAAAGCACAACGTGAATGCCATCATAGATGATGATTTCTGGCAAGTGGTAAAGGAATAGAAGCTTTAAGAAGGGGACTTTAGAGTCGAGAGCTCCATGAGTTTCGGCGATTCACACTGGTGTCGACTGACACCAAGAGATGAACATCGACCGATGGAGACAGACGAGTATCGATCGACATTTGATACTAAACATCAATCGACAGAGGAAGTTGCATCGTACGCCGCAGTAAGGATTCTATCTCACGAAGAGTTCGCAGCTAAACACCCTCATCCACCCAAGCCCTTATGCATTAAGAAGTCGGACATCGATTGGCACCATGGCAAGCTACCGATGGACAGACAGACTCAACCGACGATCGACACAACTACTCCAGCGTCGATCGATGACCACCTCTTACATACCGAGTGCAGCTACCAAAGATAGATGTAGCACACCTGAATGCACTTAGAAACCCATCTAAAGCTTCATAAACTATTGTAGATAACTTCAGTCAACAACCTGAGGATGCACCATAGTCTATGCAAGTTGATCAAACTTCTGAGAGGAGAACCTTGATGAGAAGGAAGGAAAAGGTTCTTAAGCATCTTAAGAGATGAGTTAATGAGAAGGAGATGGATAGCTTCACTAAAAGGGTTCTCAGGATACATTTGGACAAGCTGTTTGAGGAAGCTTACTTTACCCACAGGTTGTGGATGTTCTTCAGAGAGACCAAGGAAACTGAGCTGGACATACGTAGGATCTTCAATCAGGTCAGAGAGAATATGAAGCAGCGGATTACACTGAAGAAGAAGAGTGATCCTTGGAAATTTGCAGTGCCATGTTTGTTAAAGGGCATTGAGTTTCCGTGTGTGCTGTGTGACACAAGTTCATCAGTCATCATACTACCCAAGGTAATGGCAGACCATCTTGGTCTGAAGATATTCACTTTTGTGGACTATTCTACGAGGAACTCATGAGAAATAATTAGAAATCTTGAGGTGCAGATTGGTAATGCACTAGTTCCAGTTAACTTCCATGTCATGGACAACAAGCTGAACATGAATATTCTACTACTTGGGAGAGCTTTCATGGCTACTCTAGGAGCAGTTGCAACATGCAGACTAATCAGTTGTGTCTAATAAATCATAATGTCTACTATGATCCAGTCAGAATTGTCAAGCCACAGACGTCCAACACTGAAGTTGATACATGATTCATAGCAGCATGCTACTGCAAATTTGAAGCTGAAAATGAGACAGAGTATGAAGCATCGATCGATAGCCGGACTCACACATCGATCGACAGTGCCATTCAGCCAATGATCGATAACCACCCCATGGAATCGATCGACATCATTCCTGCGAATGAGACTTTCGCTTTGCCAGTACACTGCTATCCGAGCTTTGGAGTTAACACCCAGCCACATACATCGATTGATTACCATCACGGTGACACGACTAGCAGACAAGGCGACTATTCTATTGGTAGTTGGGGCAGACGATAGCCATCATGAGATCTTTGCAATAGACACTGAATTACCTGAGATGCAATCTGATGAGTATGACGAGGACTACCACAGAGAGAAAACTATTGAGTATTGTGGTTTTTCCATTGACGAAGAAGGAGTTCTCCATACATCACATGCGGATACGCTCATCACACACCAGTTTCCTAGGTACAAGTAACAGATAATAAAGATTATGGTTATCTAAATCCGGATGAATTTGGTATTTTCAGGGATCCAGAAAAAGCACGAGCTATGAATGGACGCATTCTCAACATATCCAAGGAGGACATTGCTGAAGTCATTGCCATAAATGGGTCCAGAAACTTCTTAGACACGCAGAACAGAGTAGAGGATCTACCATCGATCGACGAAGGAGATGCACCATCGATCGACGAAGGAGATGCACCATCGATCGACGGTCAGTCCAAATTCAGAAGAAGAGCGCTTCATCAGAATAGAAAAAGGAAACCTCGTTGGGAGAGTAGAGTTGAGTATGGTGTATACAGAGATGAGGATGGATTTGCACATGCTGAAGATGGTAGAATCATCCATGTGTCCAAGGAGGACATCCGAGCTATTCTATAGAGGGCCGCAATGGTTGGCCACATCTGCATTGGTCTACCTGAGTACGCAAAGGCACCCACACCAACCGTGCCAGAGCAAGAAACTTACAGCAAATAAGAGATTGATGAGTTGGTAGCAGAGATCTACATAGCTATGACGACGACAAATGATTATCATTCCAAGAGGCTCGATGCCGTCTACTACCCATTCTACAACAGTATAAGCTGGTTGACCACATGCACGGATGAGAAGATTCACAATCGACCGCCACTCGCATTCAACCATCGATCAACTCCCGCACCCGAACATTGATGGACGCTAGACTTGCATCATTCGAAGATAGGCTACAAGCATTCACCTACAGATTTGATGGTGTCTACTACCCGCTCCGTGACGACATAGATTCATTGACTACACACATGAACGCACTGCAGTAGGAGATGGACACGATTCAGAGACAGCTTGATTTTCAAGCAGAACAGACACCATCGATCGACAGACGTACTCGCCCATCGATCGACAATGACTATACACCATTACAAAGCAAGCTTGTAACCGAGAAGTTCTTACAGGATAAGCTTGATGAGATTGCTTTCTCTCAAGACTTGTTGATAGAAGATATCTATCATGAGTTGAAGGACATCTCATATTCAACACATGCCAGACTTAGAATGCACCAGCACAGCATAGGATGCATGTCAATGAGGTTGATAAGGAGATACTGAAAAATTAGTGGACCAGAGGAGATGAGGCCATAAGAAGCTTCATTGGTATATGGTTCCAGATGAGCAAGGAAGATGTAGACACTTGTATCCCAACAGGTAGTCATCCACCTCCTTACTAGCCAAACACAACCTCCAAAGTCAAGCTAAATGACTATAACAAAGCGCTGAGTGGGAGGCAACCCACTATTAGGTTATTTATTTCAATTTTTATATTTACAATTACTTATTTTCGCATTCAATTTATTGCAGTTCTAAAAAACAAAAAGAGACCCGAGGAGACTTAATGATCGACCGATGAGACCAAGTCGACATTGTTCAACAGCACGACATCAGCAATGATCGATAGACACTTTAGTGTGTCAATCGACATCGACATCAGCGATCAGGTATATCGCTCTCCTTTTTAAATTATGTACTTCTGCTTTATGTTATCACCAAACTCCGACTAGATATACACTGGGGACAGTGTAATTTAAGTATGGGGAAGGTTTACTGATATTAATTTACTTATGAGTTTTATAAGTGTTTTCAAAAAGTTTTTATTGAGTCAAGAATGAGACAATGAACTTTTACAATTTTCCTTAATATTTAACCACTCTTTAGCACCATTTTTAGATTTATTGACTGCAGATTGTACTATATATGCTAAAGTAGATCATCCTGCCAATTATTCACACTTGCTGAGATTGTTTGAAGGAACCAAAGCCGACCTCCAACCTAATTGAGCTCAACTTGCTTGTCTTAGGGATTGGTATATATTGGATCGGAATCCTCATGCAAGTCTGGAAGGTATTAGACTTAGTGTCCCTGGTTTTCCCTCCACCTCTGTTTGGCATCCATATATATTTACAAAAGATTGAGATGATTTCTTACGGTGTAGTGGGGTGGGAGTGTCTTTTGCGACCCCATTATTCTACTCTAATAGAATGATCACACATTATTTGGAAGCGAGGGGTAGATACATTATCAAATTTCCCAATGTTTCCAAATTAGTCCAAATGACCCCACTATCTGCCTACAACTTTATCCAGTAAAAAAAAAAGGAAAAAATCGGATTCAGAGAAAAGAGAAGGGGAACCAGAAAAGGGTTACCTGTAGGTCCAGATACTTGCTTAAGTTGCTTCCATGTGTCAGTGATCGATACTCTCAAGGTAAAGCCTACACTTTCATTTTATGTAAGAAATGAGGCCAGGAGAGGTTTAGTCAGACAGGATTAGTTAAGTTGTTGAATGAATGGAATTGGTTGCTAAACTAGGATATTGCATATAAAGTATTTCTAAAGTTAAGATTGATTTGATGTGGTTTGCAATATTGTTGAGGTGATGATAGTGAGTTCTTAAATTGTGTGAGTCCATGCTATTTTCAACCACTTTTTGAGGGATTGCTCGTTGTTTTGCTTGAGGACAAGCAAAAGAGTAAGTACGGGGGTGTTGATACATTATAGTTGTTTTGGAGTCCTTTTAGTATGTTTTCAGGTTTTCGAGTGACTTGGAAAAAAGTGGTAATTTTGGTGCATTTTGGAGAAAAATGATAAAGACCCGTAGCTGACCATCGAACAGCCCAACGGTCGATGATTGAAGAAGATAATCGATCGACACACACTCTGTGTTGTCGATCGACAACGAAGTGCGCAAAGGTCAGATTTGATTCCAACTGACTTTAAGCCCAAGTCCCACAATAATTACCAAATTTCCCCTAACGAGTTTTAACCTAATATTTATGTGCTCTGCCATTGTTCTAGACAACACACGCTTTCTACACTTTCATACAGCAAAATACTTAAGAGTTTTAGGTTTGGAGAGAAGATCCAAGAACTCCTTCAGAGATTTGTGATTGGAACTCCAAGTTTTTCAACTCTATTCTATTTATGCAGTTTTCTTATTTTTTTGTTATGAATTGCTTAGGTATGTCTGAGTAGTTCTCTTTGTTAGATTTATGGTTCAGATATTCATGAGGGATTAGCCCAAAATATAGAATTTCTTAGGATGTCCATCAATTAAATTGTTATGTAATGCATGTGTTCTAGAGTAGCTAACTAGGACCTTGTCTATAAATATTAGGTCGCAAGCGGAAACATGGTCCTTTGTCTGATCTAGTTTACATTGTGCTAGGATTGCTAGAAACAATAGAAAGCTGATTTAGTTTAGCCTAGTGAACAAGTTAAACCTGTGCGTAAATCTTCCTGGAAGGTACTTCGATCGACAACTCAGTAGTTGCATCAATCGACGGGTTGAAAGGTGTATCAATTGACAATCCATAATTGGTATCAACCGACACTTTCTCAAGACCAACAAGCGAGAGCTGAGGTCTTAGATTTGACAATGGATAGTATAAAAATATAGAAGTTGATCTACTATTCTTTAAGTTTGAGTTCTAAAATATCCAACATACACTTAGTCTCTATATCTCTATAATCTTGATTGTCTGAATAGAAACCCTAAGTCTAGCGTTTTTCGTATCTATTTTAAAACCTCAATCAATCAACCAAACAATTACTTTGATCACCCATGCTATTTACATGTAAACCATTCGACCTAGCTTAGCCACATAACTACTAGATCTTTTGTGTACCTTAGCTCCCTGTGAATTTGATTTCTAAGTATTACAACATGACCTCTTATTTGAGAGAGTACAAATCACCCATTATGGTAATTTGAGTGATATCAAAAACCAAGCGCCCGTCGAGTTTACACCGCATAAAATTATAAACCTAAGGGAGCAGACGACCAGTAAATGGCGTAAATACCCTTCATTAAACATAAACTTATAAAACAGGCGAAAATGCACACTGTCCAGTTTGAACTTATGATCATGCGCTTTCCAAAGTTGACTAAACCACTACGTCAAGTTCTTTTATTTTTTTCTCAATAGATAAATATATAATCTATAGCCTTAAATAACATAAAATACCCTAAAATAAATCTCTGATTAATCCATGTATATTCCCTAATTGTTTTCATTCAGCGCTAGGCGTAAACCGAGTGTACGAAGAACGCCTAACGAAACACGAAGAACGGCTAACGAGTTTCCTAACAGGGGATTAAACCATTGTTTAAAGTTAGAGACTCAGTAGAAGATTAATTTATAACTCATACATATATTTTGGTTAGTATAACCAGTGTTCTTAAACTAACGTATGGTTAGTAATTTTGAATGCTCACTATCTTTTTTATTTCCCAAAATATATATTCTTAATATATATAAGTATAATATTTAACCTGTCAATATGCCTAATTTATACATCTCACATAAATTTATAAGATTGTAATCTTTCATTTGTAAAAAGAAAATCAAAAATATAGAAACATGTTTGGTTAGTAATTTTGAATGCTCACTATCTTTTTTATTTCCACAAAATATATATTCTTAATATATATAAGCATAATATTTAACCGTCAATATGCCTAATTTATAACTCTCACATAAATTTATAAGTTTGTAATCTTTCATTTCCTAAAAGAAAATCAAAAATATAAAAACACGTATGGTTAGTAATTTTGAATGCTCACTATCTTTTTTATTTCCACAAAATATATATTCTTAATATATAGAAGCATCATATTTAACCGTCAATATCCCTAATTTATAACCCTCACATAAATTAATAAGATTGTAATCTTTCATTTCCAAAAATAAAATCAAAAATATAAAAACAAACATTTAATCTTATTGTATTTCATTGAATTCAAAATTAATTACAAACATTATAGTAGGTTTGTTATATTATACATCTGCGAAGGAAAGTGGAAACTAGACACACCCAACATACTTGAAAGAGTTATAATAGACTGTTTTCATAATTAAACCACTTTTAAAGCTGGAAACTCTATAAAGATAATTTATAACTGATACATATATTACGGGCGGTTGATTTTACACTAAATCTATTTTATATTAAAAAATATTTTTATTTTATAAAAAAATGAAATTTATTTTATTTTAAAATAATAAATATAATCTTTTTTTATTCTAAGATCATATTGTGAATTTTATTAAATTTTGTTGGTTTGAGTTGAAATACCAATAATATTTGTTTTTGTTAGAGAACACAAAATTATTAAATTTAAAATTAACCAAAATGCAATGATTTATATTTTTCTAATTATATAGTTGAATAAAATCTAAAGTAATAATAAATAATATTTTTTCTAAGAGTATCAGATTTTTATATTATTACAATAACTAATTTTTCACAATAATAAATTAATACAACCACCTCCAAGCAGCTAAATCAACTGAAAATTAAATGTAATGTGATAAAATTGTAAAGGTTATATTTTAAAGTAAAATATAAATAGATTCAATATTGTCATAAATAATAATTAGTATATAGTATGTAACAACAAATGATGTTTTATAATATATGTTTGCTTCAGTTTATATAAGATTTTCAGTTGATAATGAATTTTTGTTTAATTTTTAGTGTTCTGCTAATTATGTTTGGTAAATTATTTTATCATTTGTTGAACTTCTTTTATAAAAAAAATTATTTGATGGAAATTTCACTCATGCTATTCAAAATTATTTTTATAGATTAATAATGTCACAAATGAATAAAGTAATACATCTCTAGCAGAATTTTACTTCAGCTTCATATCCTATCATATTAAATAATTTACTTTGAATAGGTTAGAGTGAACCAAACGTAATTTAATCAAAATAACTTAAATGTATAGTAAACATTAATAATTTAGAAATTAAAAAGAATCAAATCGGTGACAAAAAGAAAAGATGAACCAACTGCGTACAATTATTTTTTTGAAAATTGTTCTCTCTTCAAAGACTAAAACCAAAAGAAGTAACTAAATGCTTAATTTTTTTCAGTGTTGGCTGTAATGAATGAAAGTATATAATTCCTATCTAATCAAATATATCATTCTCAGTTTCCACATAGTAACAACGATAACATCATGAAGCATATATAATTACATAATTAAATGGAACAAAACAATATGTTATGTAATTCTACCATCTTCTTGCTGTAGTCTTTAAGTATATATTAAGAGGAAATTTTGATTAACTTCACCTTAACCTCTGCAGCCTTCAAAACACTGAGAATTAGTCATCGTTAAAGCCTGGTGTTTTGCAGAGAGATTAGAACCTAAAGAGAATGTCAAAAAGAAAATATTATGGTGTAAACTCTTTTTGGCTCTATATTTATGCTTAACGATTCAGTGAGATTGAATTAAAGAAGAGGTGTGAGAATCTTTAAATGAATGTCATAATTAACAACTATGTATCAAAGAATGTAGAGAAGACTTAGTCCCATCTCTTAATCTCACATATTAAACATCTATCATGTACTAACAAATACGTCATTTTTAACTTTCCATAAGAAAATGGTTTGAAATTAAGGATTTTTTTATACTAATATTTTTATTTTTATTTTTTACTCTTGTTTGTAACACATACAATAATGAAAATTCTTTGTTTGTATATATTACTGAGATTGACGTTAAAAGTTTTTGATAATATAACAAAAAAAATTAGAAGAAAAGGTAGCACGTGATGTGAGTGCATAGTTGTTTGTGTCTTTTGACTTTCTTGTCTCTGTCATTAATTGGCTTATCAAAATACTACTTTGATATTTCACTTCATGTTTAATGGCCGAACTAAAGATGGCATTCATACAAACTAATTTATTACCTAAATATATCAAGTCATATACATATGTCCCTGCTTGAATCATGATCATAGCTAGTTTCACACAATCTAGTTAGTGAGAAATAATAGGATGTTGAAGCTTACCCTAGTTGCAGACCCCAGGAGGAGGTTTATATTCAAAGAAAGAAATGAAACCATTAACATTTTCCCCCCCCCCCACCCCCAAAAAAAAAGAAGTGAAACCATCATTGTTTCTACTATAAACATACATGTGTGTTTTGAATACTGTACCACTTCGCAAAAGACAGCATATTACATTCAATAATTAACATCAATCCGGCGCCACAACGATTTCACCAATCTTATTGAAACTAATCTTGGTTTTCAACAGCGGCGGGATGATATCATATCGTAGACAATGGGCAGAGCTGGAACCGTTAGACCGGAAAATGGGATCGTTGATGAGGATTAAAAAGAGGAAAACCACATGAGGAAGAAGCTAAAGGTTTTGATCTTTTGCAGGTTTGTAGAGATTTAGTGGGAGTGGCTATTAATCGATTGATTTTGGTCTTAGATACATGCTTTAAATCGATAGATTAATGTTTTAGATACATGTTGTAAATTCCCATCGGAAGTGTTACAATGGAAGCTGTTGGGCCATAAATAGAAAAATAACTAAATCTTTTATATAATTGAGCCACAAATTTTCCTTCAAATCCAAACCCAATTTGAAAAAAAAAAATTCAGCGAATGATAGGATGACACATGGAGTAAGATGCTCCAATGAGAGAAAATGCCTGATTTATAATAATAGATAACTACTATTCCTAAACTAATGTAAATGAAATGTGAAATTTGAATGCTCACTATATTTATTACTTTCACAAAATATTCATAAAATCTATGACATAGTTAATCTGTAATCATCATTTTGTCTAATATATAGTAGGTACCACATAAACCTAAAAGATTGCAATCTTTGATTTCCTAAAAAAACGAAAATAATAAAAGCTTATAATCAAATATTCATATACTAATTCATATACATATCTTTTCATACAATCTATTTATTAAATTCAAAGTTTTTAACAAGCCTTATATCATGTTTGTAATATTATGCAGTGTAATCGACATTAAGAAATGAACTAGATCTCGATCCGCGTAACAACGCGGGTGTCTGTTTTCAGTTTTATATATGTAGATATTTATTTTAGATCATTTTCTTGAACAAAAAAAAAGAATTATTTTAGATCATTAGTAGTATACATTTTTAAAAATCTAATCATATATTTAAATGTTTATATAACTATACAATAATTTAATAATTTTATAGTTTAAATGTTGTAGTTAATCAATTATGTATTTAAGACCGTCGTATGTATTTGTTGCTTCTTCTTCTATATTTATATTATTGTATTTACTTTTAGTTTTTAAACAAATTAATATATGCATGAAACAACATATTTGAAAATAATTTTTATTTAATTTATGTTAGATTCTGATCCGCCTTTCAAAGCTTGATTTCCTTTTAGTAATATTTTTTACTTTTATTCAATTTAGATAATATATTATTGTATATATAAAAATATTAATTTTATACAAGTATTATATAGTTTGCTAATGTTAAGTTGTTCTGTCAACGTATTATATTTTATCATGAATATATTATTTTTATGATAAGTAAAATTTATAAATTTATCAATTTAATATATATTTATCATTTTTAGTTCAATATAATAATTTATTTTAACATGATTGATTATGATTATAAAATAGATAAAAATGGGATATAATTTTTTTTATAAACGATAATTGAATATATATATATATATATATATATATTAATGCATATTAATAGTTCATTGCTAATTATAAAATTAGTGAAAATATTTACATAAAAGTTTTGAAAATTAAAACATTGTTAAAATATTTATCAATAGATTTGTTATAATACTTTTAAATATATATTTAAAATGAAAATATATCATGATTAAAGTAGTTTCAAATATTTTATATTATTAGCTTTAATGAAATACATGTTAATTTTCATACATGTATTATTTAGTTATGAAACTGAATTATATATTATGATTTTAAACATATTATATTTTAAACATAAATATTCCCAACGTATTATATTTTAAACATAAATATTTATAATTATGAAACTGAATTATATATTAATTTATTAATTTAATATAATTTTACTATATTTAGCTTAATATAATAATTTTTTTAATACGATTGATTATGATTATATAATAGATAAAAATAAGATATAATTTTTATTTTTAATTTTATAAATGATAACTTAATATATTAATATATAATAATATTTCAAAACTAATTACAAAAGTAGTGAAAATATTACATATAATTTTTGAAAATTAAGATCTAGTTAAAATCTTTTCAAACAGATTTTTTACATTTTTAAAAATATATATTGTACAGTTAAAATGAAAAGATATCAACAGATATTATGATTAAAGTATTTCAAAGAATCTATGTGTTATTAGTTTTAGTAAAAATACATTTAATAAAATTTCTAAACGGTTGTCCAAATTAAAAAACTACACATGAAAGAAGTCACTACTTCTTTTTTAATAGAATAGATTACAAACATTCATTTCATATACAGCCAAATAAACAACAAAAACATATCATTCTTTGAGTGTTTTATTTATAGACAAACCATATATGATTTACATTTATTAATAGGATAATCGACAATAGAAAAATGTAGAAGTTTTTTCAATATTAGTGTACATGAATTCGAGAAAATATTTAAAAATATGAAATTATCTAATAATAATTAAGTAATTATCTAATAATAATTATAAAAAATTATATACAAAACTGTATATATAAAGTGATATGTCAAATCTATATCAAATAAGATAGATTAGACGAGGGATCAAACTATATCGATTGAAATATATTGGTCTAAACATGTATTTTGTTCTAAAACTGTTAGAATCAAATTTGAACTTTATATACATATTTAAATCAAAATGTTTGGAATATAATTTAATAAACCTAAGAGTATACTTACAATTCTAATATTTTACATTTAATGTTTAATTTATCAAAATAAAATGAATAAAACCGCAAAAAATTCTTATATTAGAAAGTTTGGAAGCTAAAAATATTGAACAAGACACACCAGTATCAAAACTCAATAATATATGAATCTATAACAGGTTCACAAACAATCAAGTTGATGTTATTCCCAAATGTTAAAAACATATAAGAACAACAAAAAAAAAAAAAACCCAGACGCGCGAATCAAGCTCTCTAGTTCGTTGTTTTGTTCCAAAATATTCCTTTACATAATTCACTAAGTTCTATTATAAACTCATATCTACAAGAGCAAACTCGCAGTTACAAACCACCCCAACGTAAAGTGTTAAGAAATAGAAAAACAGCTAATTTTCCATATATCCAATTGAATTATACTAGTACAGTCCCAAAACGGACAAATGTTGTTTATTATTTTAACAAGGAAACTACTAAAACAAAGTGCTTGTAATTATGAATCGATGTGAAAATTTAGAGCATCATTAGCCATCAAAATACATAAAATCGTCTTTTACTTATTTTGTATTGATATATATTATTTTTGTCACTAAATCTTTTTTTAAAAGCATTAGCCAATAAAAAAAAACTAGAAAGATAATACCTCATAAGTGGATGATTGTCTATTCCCCTAGAGATGTATCTCCTCTTTTCTCTACATCTCTCCTCTTTTATGTGCGTCAGGCGTTTAAATGAATTCAGAATTCTCTGCTCACTTTCGAGTGTTACCTCTCCAAAGATTGGATCGTGGCAATCAATCTTCTCCTTCTTCAGATCCACGTGATACGCAACCCAGTGATTTCCGCTGGTTTGAAGACATCCGTACAAATGATCCACATCTTCATACCACTTCAAGTTTGTTCGACAATGATCGGGAATCCTACCATTTATCATATCTTCGTAACCATTGCCTTTGAACATGAACATTGTGGGTTTCATCTTGAACTGAGCGTAATCGTGAATCAAAAAACTTTGCCACAAAACGTCAACGAAGGAAATCCGCTTGGACCAGAATGGAGTGGGCTCTCGCATGGACCTTTTAACGAGGACGTTCATATATGCCACGACATGCTATATAAATAATATTAACAAGTCAGCCGTAATCAAATATATAACTCAGCCGTTATATAATAAAAGAATATATAACTCAGCCGTGATATAATAAAAGAATATATAACTCAGCCGTAAAAATTAGATAACACAGCCGTAATAAAATAAAATAATATATAACTCAGCCGTAATAAAGACTCACATTATCAAACACCCATCCATACTCATTCTCCGGCCACGGTCTCTCATGGATGAGTATGCTGTAGAAGTCACTCTCATGATCAGCTGTTAGTACTTCTTTTTTACCTGGTGCTGCTGGTGGTTTGGGTGGAATTGCCTTGATGTGTTGCATAAGTTTCTCCAATAGCGCCGGATCAACAGGTGCTAGAGGGTCATATATTGCCGATGAAGGAGTAACATTCTTCCTCATGCACGTCGTTCCATCATGTCCTACGTTCGGAAAAACTAATGATGAAGAAACTGCTGTCATTGACAACCCTTTTGGAGTTAACCGAACATTTTTCTCCCGGTAATCCTTAATTATGGCAGATCTAACCACTTCAGAATTCTCGACATCAGACTCCGGCGCGAATTCATTCTGTTCTGCAACAACTTCGTCTGTTATATCAGCCAATGAACTGTCCTCTACATCAGGTTGTACCTTGCATCTTGTTACACCGTCACGCGGTGGAGTCACATTTTTGTACTTTGACCCAGCCTGTTTTTGCTTCTTTAGCTCAGCCTCTTGTTTCTTCTTTAACTCAGCCTCTTTTTTCTTAGCCTCAGCCACTTTTTTCTTAGCTTCAGCCTCTTTTTTCTTATCCTCAGTAGCTTTTTTCTTAGCCTCAGCCTTCTCCTTCCTCTTAAACGCAGCATCTGCCTGCGCTGCTTTTTTCTTCTCATCGGCTTCCTCACCCTTAATTGAGTCCTTCAAAACCATTCTCCTCACACGCACCTGCAACACCAGGTTATAACAAAACTCAGCCTCCAAACTAACACAAAACTCAGCCATCAACTAAAATAATTTAGCCGTGATTTAACACATAACTCAGCCATCAACTAAAATAATTCAGCCGTAATTTAACACATAACTCAGCCATTAAGTAACTCCGAACTCAGCCATCAAATAAATTAAGTCAGCGTTAAACCTTACCTCGCCATGCTTTTCGATTTCGGCAGACAACAATTTATCAAAGCTTGCACGTGTACGCTTTCCACCCCATCGCAAAAGCGGAACGTCTTCGTTATTGATCACTCTCCCAAAACTCTCACTGAAGCATGTGACGGATTCATAAGCCTAAATCAATAACGCGTCCTTCATGCCGCTTATTATGTATGAACCTCTATCTGGAGCCAATGTTTTAATAGAGTCAATTAGAACTTCGTATGCAGTCCGACCCCATGGATACGACCTCATGGCTTCATCGTCGAATACCCTTATTGCACTTTGAAAGGATATCCTTGAATTGTGATGCAAACAATAGACTCCCATGGCTTGAAGAAGTAGCAGCCCCAACCACTTGCGCTTTTCAAAACTCCAAAGCGGACAGAACGCTAATGCTGCCTTCAGTTCATCTAACTTCGGTCCAATCCCAAGCAGCACCTTCAACTCCCCCCCCCCCCCCCCCCAAAAACTCGTTGTATTGACCATGATCAAATTTTTCTGTTGGCAATGGACTTGTGTTTAGCCCAGTGATCTCACCAAACTCGAGCAAGCTAAACCTGATAGCCTCATCAGCCACGAGACACCATATATCCTTCTTTATAACTCGCAGCTGTCTACACAATAGATAGTGCACGGTCCTACCAGACCACATGCTTTCGCGTTCAGCTAGCCTAGCAACTACTCCAATGGGAGAGTTCACCAGTTCTTCCCACACATCAAGTCCTATTGTTTCTCTAACGTGGGGGAAATGCCCTGGATGGAAATTGTGATTAATAACTTTACCATCTAGGTTAGAAGACTCTTCAGGGTAAAGTCTTGGTGGGTAATCCCCTAATTTAACTTCAGCAGCATTCATCTGATCATATAACCCAACAATAAAATCAGCCACAACAAAACAGTAACTCAGCCGCATCATATGAGTAACACAGTCATAACATAACATTAGGTTATTCACGACACAAATATAACTCAGCCATAACATAACCATAACTCAGCCGAAGCAAAACCCTAACTCAGACACAACGAAACCCCCAACAAAACAAAATCACAGCCGCAACACAACCCTATTTCAGTCGCAACAAATATAATTCAGATGAAATATAATACATAACTGACCCACAAACTCAACAAAACACAATATATAACGTCGCGGCGAAGACGGCGGCGAAGATGATTTCGTACAAACGAGTTCAGAATTCTGATTTCGGGCACGATGATAAAAGAGAAAACATAGTACAACGACAAAGAGCTATTTCGACGAAGAGGAAGTTAACACAGACAATGTCGATGACGGAGAGTGGGAGTATCCTCGCGGTTCCTTCTTCGACCGTTCTTCTTCGAGACGACAAAACGATGTTCTTAGTTAGTTTTTTTTTTAAACTTCGATTTAGTTATGTTGGAGAAAAGACGGTTTGGTTTCTATTGTGGTGGTGATGTGTAATTTTAATTACTGATGTGGATTATATGTTTAAAAGTAATTTCAATTAAAAAAAACTAACCAAAGGCCCTTAGAGTCATTTACTATGGGTGTCCAAACATTCTAGTCATTTTTAAAAGATGTTTAACACTCTAGTAATAAACCAACTTTTGTTATACATTCTAGTCTTTTTCTCTACTTTTTATTATTTATTGTATGAAAGACCTAGTGAGGTATTGTTAATTTATTTCTTCACCAAGACCTAATTTAGATTTGCCTTAATTCAATCCTAACATGTTTCTAAAGAAAGTAGAAGCACTAACCTTGATCCATGCTTGGATGCAATCCCACCAATTGATGTTCTCCTCTTTAACCTTCTCCTTTTGGTGATTTCCTTGATGGACAAGAAATCTCAAACCTTCCTTAATCTCTCTTGTTGATAATCATTATTATTATTATTATGTGTTTTAAAAGACTTGTTTTCTTTCGTGTGCAAAAGACGATGCGCAAGGTCTTTTATATTAGTCAAAGGGTTGTGTGTGTTAAGCAACACAACTCTCCACAATTCCAACATAACTCTTTGATATAATAACCGTACCACAATGTATACTCATATATGTTATATACCATTCTTTAATATATATAACATATATGTATGTATATAATTATGAGATTAAAGACATTTATAAATATAAGGTAAAGTAGGAGGGTTATCAATACACCCGGATTCTAATTCATTAATCGAAACCGATCCATCACGGTATCGCCTTTTATATTAGAATCTAAAAACATTAATATGAACTTGAACTTTATATTAAACCAATAGATACATAGGTCATATATAATATAAAATATTCTTACATTCTCCCACTTGACCTTTGTGTCGACTTAAGGGTTCAATAACTTTAATGTGCACTTTTATATCAAGTTCACTTGATCTTTACTAAAATTAAAACTGATCGAATCATGGCGGTTGTATGTCATTTAATCGGCATAGTCCCTTCCATGTACCACAAACCAATTCTAACTTTATATTATCCTTACATGAGAAGAACATTTATTTCTCAAACCAACTATGTGTTATCTACGAACCATAAGTGTATACATATACTTTAATGATAACATAATTAATAAATCAGAAACATAACTTTATGTGAATTCTCAGTGTCAAATACATAATGAGCATCCCATAACTAAAATAGCAAAGCCTTATCTATAATACCCATACGCTCTACATGGCCATTGAACGCCTTGGGTGGTAAACCTTTAGTTAGTGGATCCGCTACCATCATGTCCGTCCTTATGTGCTCGAATGACACTCTCTGTTTCTGAACTTCTTCTTTAACAGACAGGTACTTCAACTCCATGTGCTTAGCACCCTTCGAGTACTTGTCGTTCTTTGAAAAGAAGACAGCTGCAGAATTATCGCAGTAAATTCTCAACGGCTTGGCTATAGTGTCGACAATCCGAAGCCCTGAGATAAAGTTCCACAGCCATAGTGCATGAATTGTGGCCTCAAAGCATGCCACAATTTCAGCCTCCATAGTGGAAGTAGCAATGACAGACTACTTTCCACTCTTCCATGATATTGCTCCCCCAGCTAATAGGAACAAGTAGCCAAACGTCGATTTTCTGCTATCAACGCATCCGGCATAGTCTGAATCTGAATATCCAATGACTTCCAGCTGATCTGATCTCTTATATGTAAGCATGTACTCACCTTACAAGTACCTGAGAACCTTCTTTGCAGCTCTCCAGTGGTCCATTCCGGGATTACTTTGATATCGACCCAACATTCCAACAGCAAAGTTGATATCGGGTCGAGTACATGTTTGAACATAGTTCAAACTCCCAACCACCGATGCATAGGGAATTCTTTCCATTTCTTTACGCTCCAATTCATTCTTAAGACATTGCATTTTACTGAACTTGTCCCCCTTCTGAATTGGAGCTTTTCCTGCAGAGCATTTCTCCATTTTATATCTCTTCAAGATCTTATTGATATATCCTTTCTGAGACAAACTTAACAGTCCTTGTGATCTATCTCGAAATATATCTATCCCGATCACATAAGATGCCTCACCCATATCTTTCATTTCAAAGTTCTTGGAGAGATACTTATTCACATCATGTAACATACCCATGTCATTTGCAGTAAGAAAAATATCGTCAACATATAGTACTAAAACCACAAACTTACTCCCACTGATCATAATGTAGATACATCGATCAACAATGATCTCTACAAATCCATATGACGTGATGGTATCATTAAACTTTATATACCATTGTCGAGAAGCTTGTTTTAGTCCATATATTGACTTTCTCAGGTTACACACCAAATTCTCTTTTCCTGCGACCACGAAACCTTCAGGTTGGTCCATATATACTTCCTCCTCAAAATCTCCATTTAGAAAGGCGGTTTTCACATCCATCTGGTGAAGCTCAAGATCATAATGAGCCACCAAAGCCAAAACAATTCTAAGAAAATCCTTCTTTGAAACTGGAGAGAAGGTCTCTTTATAGTCAATGCCATCTTTCTGGGTGAAACCTTTAGCAACAAGGTGAGACTTGCGTCTTTCAGGTTTACCGTTCGAGTCGCGTTTAGTCTTATAGACCCATTTACAACCAATGGTTTTGAAACCATCGGGCTACTCTACTAAGTCCCATACATGATTATCATCCATAGATTTCATTTCTTCTTTTGAGGCATCAAACCATTCTTCAGAATTGTCACTTTCCATGGCCATTTTGAATGAGATCGGATCATCATCCATGCTTAAGTCACATTCATTTTCAATAGTGTAAACCACATAATCGTTTGAAATGGCAGATCTTCTTTCTCTTCAAGATCGCCTTAAAGGTATTTGTGGTTCACTATTCTCTTCTTAAATTATGACATGTTCATCAACAGTATCTTTAGCTAGTGGGACTGGCTCATCATTATGTTGTCCTATTGTGTCATTAGAGTCTGATGCAACAATAGGAACAACTACTTCAGGTGGAACTACAGGTGAAGAAACTTCAACATGTACTTCATTAATGTCCACTTTTCGTGGTTCACCACTCCCACTAGTTTCACCGTTTTCAATGAACCTAGCATTACCCGAATCAACTATTCAGGATAGCCAATGAAAAATCCACTTTCAGTCCTAGAATCAAGTTTCTTTTCATGTGGATTATATAGCCTTACTTTTGCTGGACAACCCCATACACGTAAAAGTCTTAAACTAGGTTTCCTTCCCGTCCACAGTTCATAAGGATTCTTAGGAACTGCCTTACTAGGAACCCGGTTCAGCACATACGTTGCAGTTCTTAATGCATATATCCACAAAGAAAGGGGTAATGAGCAATTACTCAGCATGCTCCTAACCATCTCTACTAAGGTACGGTTCCGCCTCTCAGCTACACCATTCTGCTGAGGAGTACCAGACATTGGCCACTTTCATCGAATTGTCCACTTTCATCGAATTGTGCACATATGCCCCTATTTTCAAGTAACTTTGCAAACGGACCAGGACATTGTCCACTTTCATCGAATTTTCCATAAAATTCACCACCTCTGTCAGATCTCACTATTTTAACCTTTTTATCTAACTGCCTTTACACTTTGTCAATGAATACCTCTAGGACATTCACAGACTTAGACTTTTCATGCAGTAGATAGGTATATCCATACCGTGAGTAATCATCAATAAATGTGATGAAATATTTTTCACCACTCCATGAAGGAGCATCAAAAGGGCCACATATACCGGTGTGTATTAACTCAAGAAGCTGAGTGCTTCTTGTGGCTGGTTTCTTTAAAGTATGTTTCGTTTGCTTTCCCTTAATGCAGTCTATGCATACATCTAAGTCACTGAAATCCAACTGAGGAAGAATTTCATTCTTTATTAACCTCTTAATCCTTTCTTTGGAAATATGACCTAGTCGTTGATGCCAAAAGAAAGGAGAACTTTCATTAATTGCGCTACGCTTAATGCCTCGACTTTC
Organism: Brassica napus; assembly: GCF_020379485.1. NCBI lineage: Eukaryota > Viridiplantae > Streptophyta > Magnoliopsida > Brassicales > Brassicaceae > Brassica > Brassica napus. The sequence goes on from NC_063444.1 coordinate 29,796,290, forward strand.
AACATTAAATAGGGATTCAGAAAACTTTGCATCAAGGTTGAACTTATAAAATGAATCAAATAAAATACCACTACCATAAAAGTAATCATTTCGGAACAATGTGAAAACACCATGTGCAACCTTAATACTAAAACCTAAATTGTCCAACCTACTAACAGAAACAAGATTTCTAGCACACTCAGGTACATAGAGACACCCTTCAAGATCCACATGACTTCCAGTGTCCAAGATCAATCTATTCGTCCCAATTCCTTCTATGTGTGCCTTCATCATGTTTCCCATGAACAAGTACTGTTCAGGTCCTCTTATGGGCTGGATCGAACTGAATCCCTGTTTAATATGAGACACATGAGTAGTAGCACCAGAATCTAACCACCAAGTATTATTAGGAACTTCAACAAGATTCATTTCATAGCAAACAAAGCTGTAATGTTTACCTTTCTTGTCGAACCAATCCTTCCTTTTAGGACAATCCTTCGTGAAGTGTCCTACTTGCTTACAAAAGAAACACTTCTTTTCCTTCTGGATTTGACTTTGAGGTCCTTTCGCGAAGTTCTTAACATTCCTTTTTGTCCTTCCTACTTAAATATACAAAATTTTAGGACAATTGACAAGAACCATACATATCTTTTTTTTTTATTACTGGCACTTTTTAAATACCAAACGTGCCATTTTTTTACGTTATGAGAAAAAACATATTTACAGGAATGCCATTACTTTTCGCTGCCACATAAGGAAAAACCCGACGCCACGTAGGAATTATGTTCCGTGTTTTCATTAAACCAGCAGTAATTCGCTACATACGTCGTTACGGCTGATTTATATCTACATGTCGGCTAAATAAACAAACGCGACTCAGTTAAGAGGAAAAGGCTGACTTAAGAACATAAGTCAGCCGGACGGTACAGCTGAATTACAAAAATATGGCTGATTTATGAGATAAAGGTTGACTTACAGACAAAGGTTACGGCTGACTTATACATCGGCGGTTTGTTTTCTGGAAAATTTGGCTGAGTTGTAACTAAGAGACGGCTGAGTTATGTTTCCCAGGCTGAGTTAATGAATATCGACTGGCTGAGTTATATAATTTACGGCTGATTAATGTGATGTTGTTACAGCTGAGTTTATGATTAGTCGGCCGTAATAGGATGGATTAACAGTAAACTCAGCTTGGTTACATCTGACTTATTAGCGAAAGATTAATTACTAGAAAATCATTCGTTTGACGCTGATCTATGTGACGATACGGCTGATTTATCGTTTTTCATCCTAATTACGGCTGATTAAGGGTCAAAAGATTAATTACTGAAATATTTCCATGGTTCGGCTGACTTACATTGTAAATGAGAGCTGATTTACGGAGGCTGAGTTATATATTTGTTTGTTGTCTGATTAACCGATTTTCCATGTCATCTGCTATGTCATCAACTCGGATTTTCCATGTCATTGCTAACGAACTACTTTACAACTACGTTTGTCTGTTTGTTCATCTTTTTTCTTCATCTTCTTTATCTATCTATATATCTATCTTCTTCATCTTATTCTTCATCTTTCTCCGAGATCTTATGGATCCGGTAATTATTGTTTATGGTAACTGGATTAAGAAAAACAGATATGTATTCAACGCCGACAGTAGAGAGTGTAGAGTTCTGCATTTAAATGAGAAAACAAAACATGAAGAATTCGCAAAGTCTGTACTCGATGATTACAAATTGAATGAATTGAGAACAACAGATTAAATTCGCAACAACAGATATGTATTCAACGAACGACACTCCACCAGTTTACGGAGAACAAGGATGACGAAATGAATCGGAATGATAGAGCAAGAGAGACGATGAAAAGAATTGGGTTTTAATGTTTTGTATTACGGCTGGGTTTTGGGTTTTAATGTTTTACATTACGACTGAGTTATATAAACATGTTACGATTATATTGGGTTTTCTTGATCAGTATAACGACTGAGGTATGGATTTTAATGTTTTCGTATTACGACTGAGTTATCGTTAATTTCTGCCTTATTTAACTTTTTAAACTCCTCGTGATTATCGTCTCCATGTTATAAATGGCCTTGATATTAGTTCTGAGCCGTCAAATCAAGAAAGACGAAACATCCCATTATTATAAGGCGTTTAATATTATAAAAAAGGATTACCGTGAATGTTAAATCAGTTTTTAAATACTAAAGTATCGTCTCGATGTTATAAAAGCCTCGATATTAGTTCTGAGCGTATTTTCCACACTCAGTCGTCCCAAAGTATCAATCCTAAATCTCGATGGGCCATGATAAAATCCAAAATATTAACGGCTGAGTTATGTTAATATTAATGGCTGAGTTATATTATGAGTTAAATAATAAAGTATTACCGTCTCGATCTCTACGAAGGCGCCGATGTTATATTAACCAACATGGCTGAGTTATGTCAAATATCATTGCTTAGTTATATAAACGTTACATTAATGAATTATTTCCCGATACTTGAATTGCCTGAAGAGATTCAGGCGTTAGTGGTTGAACGTGTGGCCGGTAACTCCTTCACAGATCTCTATGGCCTAAGAGCATCGTGCAAGACGATGAAGGCGTTAGCAGAGCGGAGCAGGATAAACCATTTTTACGATGTGTTATCCATTCCCAGGAGACTCAATATGCCTCCTAAGTTGTTTAAAACTTGCTACGCATAGAGAAATCCAAGCACACTTTATATGAAGGGTGTACAATTTTTCTTCACATTTAACCTTCAGGAAGAAGGACTTGCTTTCATGAAGCTTGCAGCGGATGAAGGATATGAGCGTGCTGTGTATACATACGCAATGACTAGAAAAATATTTTGGGGTGATGAGGAGTATTTTGCTCGTTTTACGAGGGAATCAGTTGTCAGGATCGGGAAACTAGTTCGATCTCTAAAATGGACATGGGGTTTGTCGCACAGTGACGAGTTTCTGGCAAAGAGGGACGAGTTCATTTCAACCGTTGTTCCTTCGTTCTATAGTTGCCAATGTGTTCCTGTTATGGAGCGAGATTGGGTCTTGTGGTACATTGAAAACAGTAAGGGTGACAAAATGTGTAACTGCTGTTTCTGGATCAAAGAGTTGGGGCTCTTCTTCCGTGAGTTTGAACCGATGAGCGTGATTATGGACACAAGTGAGTGGTGAAGATGTATTCTATCAGAATCTTTTCACTTTTTATGTTCTTTGCTGTGACATTATTACGGCTGGTTTATATTTTACATTATGGTTGGGTTGTTGTCTTTTAATTACGGCTGATTTTTGTAAAAAGGGTTCTCTTCAATTACGGCTGAGTTTTAATTTCATAATGACTGTGATATTTTGTTGGAGTGTTATTAAATACGACATGGCTGGGTTAATTAAATATGTGATAGCCGAGTTATTGTCACTTAAAGGCTGAGGTAATGTCAACTTTTTGGCTGAGTTTTGTAAAAAAATCCAAGATACAGACTCGAAATCCACCATGTCAACAAACTCCTTGCCATGTCATCACTAACGAACGAAATTTATAACTTGCTTTATGAGACTGTTCATGTTCTTCTTCATCTTAGTTATCTATCGTCTTCATCTTTCTCAGTTGTTTATGGATTCGGTAATTATTGTTTCCGGTAACTGAATTAAGAAAAACAAATATGTATTCAACGTCGACAGTAGAGAGTGTAAAGTTCTTCATTTAGATGAGAAAACAACACATGAAGATTTTGAAAAGTCTGTTCTCGATGATTACGGATTGAATGATTTAAAGGATCATATTCAGCTTAGCTACATGTTCTCGAATAAAGCATTGAAAACGATGGCGCACGATACTCCACCAGTTTACGTGTCCAATACTCGACAATTGCAAAGTTTTCTAAGCCTGAAGAAAATCAAACAACTACGTCTCTGTGTGGATATTACGGAGAACAGGGCAAGAGAGAAGAGTAAAACATTTTTGAGCTTTAGCTCAGAAGCAGAAGCAGAAGCTTCAGTAGTTGAGTCCAGAAACGAAATTTACAGTGAGATTTACGATGGTCGCAGTTTGGAGAAGGAACAAGAGGACAATGAGAATGACTGCTCTAGTAATGTCGAAGGAGAAAAACATGACGTAGTCGGAGAAGATGAAATAGGCGAAGTAAATGAAGAAAACGAAGAAGATGATGAATTTGAAAGCCGATTTGATATGTTCGACGATTCAGACGGTGCGTCATCTGAAGATGATAACTTCAGCTCATACGGTGAGTCTCCTACAGATGACGAAGATTCACGAACGCTACCTCCCAAGAAGAGATATCAGAACTTCTCAATGAGCGGATCTAAAGGGCTGGAGGTTCTAAGTTTGGAGATGTCGTCGATAGACATTGCGGTAGGTCAACGATACGATAGTAAAGACGATTTGGAGAGACGACTGAAACTTCTTACAGTGAGGTATAAATTTGATTTTGATGTAGAAACATCAACCCCGACATCATACGTTGTTAAGTGTTGGGTTGATGGATGTCTCTGGAGAGTTTGTGCTTCTACCCAAGGAGAATCCAAGGCGTTTTATATTCTTATTTACGATTTGAAGCATACATGTTCCTGCACAGAGCGTTCTAATCGATCTCAACAAGCAACACCATATATTTTAGGTATGGTGTACAAGAACTTTCTCGGCGACGTTGGTCCGGCCGTTCGCCCTACGAGCGTCGGAATAGCTATCACTAAGCCGTTTGGTATAAAGGTAATTACTTTGTTGTGGCTAAGTTATTTTAACGACACGGCTGAGTAATGTCAAATGTACATGCTGACATAATCATACAATTCGGTTGGGTTACTATATATTTAGATGCGGCCGAGTTATAGTAAAATAGGGTTGAGTTATTGATACACTAAATATGAATCTTTGCTACTGCCAAGTTAACAGTTGTGATTATAGTACTTTAGATTCAATCCAGAGGACCAGTCTACACTTTACTCTTATAAGTTCAATGTCAAGCTAAGAAGAAAATGGTTTTCAATTCAATTGGTGACGCGGAAAACAAGTAAACTAGAGTTTGATTCAATTTAACAAGAAGCTAGCCTAGGGTATTTCATTGGGTGTTGAGCGAGAGCCAAACAATTATTCAAGCGCGATGCAGTGCTTTCTAGAACTCGGATCACTCAGCTGGAACACCCCACTGTCGTGGTCGTGATCTCTTTGCTGGTCGATCCCATCATCTAACTGTCGTTGAGATGAGAAACGACTGCAAGCCTTAGAGATCAGGTCCGATCAGTTCACTTACTACCCTAATATCTACTTTCGCTGATTAGAGATACTAAGCTCATTCAATACATGTCAAGCTATCTCCTAAGCGGTTAGCTAGGCGATAAACTTAGGATCGAACATCAAGTGATCAGATTAATGGAAGCCTTAAGAATAGTATGAATGAATAATAATCAAGAATAGCTTATCTATGTTTAGCTCATATTTCAACGCCCTAGAACCCTAGGCGAGCTAGATCACTACTCGATCATGATGCAAGCAATCAAAGACATAGATTCTGAATGAAACTGCATAATAATAAGAGTAGTAAACAAAGGGTTCAGATGGTCTTCTCTATGTGAGAATGGATTCTTCTCCCTTAGAAGTTGCAGATCGCAAAAGCTAATAGTTCTCTTGTAAAAAAATAGCGTAATTAATAAAATATGATAGATGGTGTCTTTATATGGAGGCGCCAATAGGTAGGAAAGATATTAGGGCAACAGGGCTTTAATTCCCGAAATAGGAGCTTCCTTATTTGTCGGGAACAACCTCGGGATCACTCCGTCTGCTTGTTCCGCTTGAGAATAGTCTCAGGACTGTTCGCCTTGAGTGTTCTTCGCAGGAATGCTCCAAAAGGACAGCTTCTCTTCAAGCACCCTCTCTTCACTCTTCTACCACCTCCAGACCTGTAAAAGATCAAAAAGGACTAGACTGACACGGATTAAGGACTCGAATCAATACGAAAACACCTATACAATGATGTGAAAAAACACCATATATCAATTCCCCCAGACTTAGATCCTTGTTTGTCCTCGAACAAGGCAAGTATCAAGAACAGGGAGAAAAGTTTGAAAGTGTGGGAACTCGCTTATTCTCAGCAACCATACTCTTACCACAAATCTCTGAACCATACAAGCAATAGATTAGGACCACACACACTTACTGGGAACCCCTGATCGTTGTTCACAGATCGACTCCTTACTCTACATCTTGACCTGAAAAAGCGACACTTTCGAGACCAAACTCCATTTGTTCAATTAGAATTTTCGTGAGCTTCTTGTCATAGGCGCTACTCAGGGTGGACGGTCTAGGTATGGAACATGCTTTTTTTTTTTTTTTTTTTATATGGTGGAGCTAAGAGTGTTTAGGGGTTACCAATTTCTTAGAGGATGCAGGATATCACACAAAATGGCAAGAGAGGATAGATCCATTGATGTCCACAGCCTCTACTCGTTTTTGCTATATCTGGTGCGACTGTTCTGATGACGGAACATGCAACTGATTGTTCTGCTTTCCACTTTCCTCTACACACTCTTCAATACTTGGTACCAACTTCTTGCTCGACCTTTCCAGTGGCTCCATGTTTCTTTTCTTTCTTCCCCTTCTCCATCACACTAATCTCATTTCTTTTTTTTTTTTTTTTTTTTTTTTGAATGTTGATATGGTGATGTGACGAAGAAGGAGGTAATACATGATCGTTATGAGTGCCACTGGTGGTTCTGATTTCGCAACCATTCTGGTTCTCCACCCCTGCTCTTGCACAGTTCATTGGTTATAGAGCGGTTGCTCCCTTAATCTGCTTGTTCTCCTTTCTGACATAATTTCTGCAGCAGTAACGAGTAGGAGGCTGTGTTGATCCTTTCCTCTCCGACCTTTTTGCACATATCTGCACATATGGCACTGAAAAACAAATGCATGAAGGTGGAATAAAGGCTAAGGTACAAGGTGGGAACTAGCTAAAGATGAGCTAGCTACTCAGGAACAACAAGATGGATATAAAGGATAAGAAGTCCTGAGTATAGGTCTCGTTTCCCTGATCTAGTGCCCATAACAAGAAGAATTAAAGTCCAGATTAGGTTCAGATATAGTGGAGTTGAGTCTACCCAGTGTAACCTGATCGGTGGAGAACTTCCGGAGTGTCAAATGAGATAAGTCAGGGTGTTCCAGGTCCATGTGTTGGTCTTTTATCACTGCTAAGGTCACTGAATAAGAAGGTTAAAGCACGAGGTGGTTAAGAAATCATCACAAAATAAGGTCCTGATTACCACAATAAGTTTGACTGGACTGACTCGATCCTAGGGACTGACTCAATTAAAACATGGAAATCGTACAGAGTTTCTCCCTCACACCATCCCTGGCTGTGAAAATAAATCCTAAGGATTGACTCAATAAAAACACACCAAACAGAAACAAATAGCAAGGAAATAAATAGTTTTGATAGATAAAACAAGGGAATTGGAATCGTCCGTTCGGACTCAGTCTGAATCACCACTGCTGGAGTGGCCGGTTGTTCTCCTGTTCCTCGGAAGTCTCTCTTCTCCAGTTGAAGTGCCCGCTGGTTCTTTGCCTGGGCGCCTTGTTCCCTGCGTCGTCTGCTCATCCTGACTTCCGATGCAGCCTCCAGTGAGTGCTCTGAGGATCCTCTTCATGAGGCTGTTGTTTTTCTTCTGAGAGTCCACCATCCAACGTCGGTAGGCGTGATCATCAGTAACATCCGTGAGGTCCTCCAGGTCATAAGCACCCTCAGCAGGTGGAGCCATATCCTCCACATCATCCCTGGTCGCATTCGGTTCTGGAACTGGCTTACGTGGGTCGTCGCACAAGTGTTCTGCGTCTGGCAGGAACACTATGTTTTCCAAGGTTGTGAAGTCTGTTAACCCAGGAAGAGGGATCTTGCAGTAGATAGAGTTCCCGTCCTTGTCTGCGAACTTGTATGTGCTCTCGTCGCGCAGGATGTGGCATGTGATCAAGTAAGCGGTATCGATGTGCTCAAGCTCAGGAACAACCGTGTAGGAATCCAGGTTGATGTCGAAGTGTTTGAACAAGGGCGTGAGAATACTGCCGCAGCGGTCTTTCTTTTCTTCTGTTCGGAGCAAGGAATCCTTGCGCTCAGTGAGCATCGAGATGAGAAGGAATCCAGGGTTAGTCTTCACAGCCTGAATCAGTATGACTCTGTCTCTACGGATTTCATCCTCGAGCCCTGTGTATAGAACCTGCAGCTCGCCGTTTGTGACCTTGGAGGTGAGTTCCTTTGCGAAGAGTATGTTCGAGACGATCTTGGCAATGATACGCAGAGTGGGGTTTCGGATTTGTGATTGATAAGCCTTGCGAGATGTGAACTTCCCTGTCGCAATGAGATCCCAAAAGGCGTTTGCTGGCGCGAACTTTTTCTCAACTGCGACCTCTCTTGGCGTGTCTGCGATCTCGAGTAGTTCATTTAGATCGTGGAGAGAGATGGAGCAGAACTTGCCGTCAGCCATGAAGGAGAAGGAGCAGTTCTCGTACGTTGGCGCGGTTGGGTTCTGGTAACTGATCTGAGCTGTTGCGAGCACTTGCCGAACCAAATCTAGATAGAGAACTTGTGCTTGGTAGCAGAGAGGAGCGAGGCCCATAACGTCGAGCGTGTCGAAGACGTCAGACTCGAGGCCGAGAACAGCTAAGGTCTCCTCGTGAGCAAATCGTGTGGGCAAGATTTCTGCTGCGAGAAGCCTGTTGTACCTCGCTGCGGATTCCTTGTCCCACCCCTCACAATTGTAGTCAAGGAGTAGTGGGTCATTGATGTTAATCGGTTGACCCTCAGCTTTGTTCGGCCATGGATAGGTGGATGGAACATTCGCGGAACGAGAAGGCGTGGCTGCTCGGCGAGAGGCTTTGAGTGCTTTCGGAATCCTTGTTTTTGGAGGTATCTTGAGTTGATTGACGATTCCTGCAAAACCCAACCGGTCTCTAGAGGATCCAAGAGATTAGAACAAAATCGATGAAGAAAAATAGGAGATGAAATTTTCGATTTAGGGTTCTTTGAGGTTGTTTTGCGGCATTAGAGATAATGGGGGGGGGGGGGGGGGGGGGGGTAAAGTTAGTGGGCCTTTAACAGGCCATTTTTCCTTTTCTCTTTTTTTTTTTTTTTTTTTTTTTTTTGTTCGAGCACTTACCTGGGAACAATCAGTGGAACAAGCGCTGGAGTGTTCTCCTGAGAAGTGCTCGATTTTTCTTCCTGCAAGTTAGTTTTTTTTTTTTTTTTTTTTAGAAAGTAAAAGAAATATTTACACTCACCAGTGGGTTGCCTCCCACCAAGCGCTTCTTTTCAGTCACTAGCTTGACTTTTGTGAGCTGATTAGGCTTGAAGGGGATCGCTTAAGGGTATTTCTACACCTTCAGCGATTGTTGTGTCAGCAGGGTAAGGCTTGAGTCGCTGACCATTAACAACAAATTCTCCTCCTCTTGTGTCCAGCAACACTACAGCTCCATAGGGGCGAACCTCCTTGATGGTGAAAGGTCCTGACCATCTGGATTTTAGCTTTCCAGGGAACAGCTTTATCCTTGAGTTGAAGAGTAAGACCTGATCATTCGGAGCAAAGCTCCTGCTGATGATCCGCTTGTCATGGAATGCTTTGGTTTTTTCTTTGTAGATTTTGGAGCTCTCATAGGCCAGATGCCTAATCTCCTCCAACTCATGGATTTGAATTGTTCGCCTCTCCTTGGCAGGTTTGATATCGAAGTTAAGCAGCTTGACTGCCCAAGCTGCCTTATACTCTAGCTCCACAGGTAGGTGACATGCCTTGCCATAGACCAGATGATAGGGAGTGGTCTCTAATGGGGTTTTATAGGCTGTTCTGTAGGCCCAGAGAGCGTCGTCAAGTTTGATGGACCAATCCTTACGCGTGCTATTGACTGTTTTATGTAGAATGTTCTTGATCTCTCTGTTGGAAATTTCCACTTGGCCACTCGTTTGGGGATGGTAGGCGGTTGCAACCTTGTGTTTCACGCCGTTCTTGCTCAGTAATCCTTGGAACACTCTGTTGATGAAGTGAGTTCCACCATCGCTGATAACCACTCTAGGTACTCCAAATCTTGGAAAGATGATGGAGGTGAACATCTTGGTTACAACTCGTGCGTCGTTGGTCGGACTAGCAATCGCTTCTACCCACTTGGAGACATAGTCGACTGCAACCAGGATGTACTCGTTCTTGTGAGAAGGTGGGAAAGGTCCCATAAAATCTATTCCCCAGCAGTCGAACACCTCAACTTCCAATATGTAATTCTAAGGCATCTCATTCCTTTTGCTGATAGTGCCCATTCGCTGGCATGCATTGCATCTGGATATGAAGGTGTGAGCATCTCTGAACATTGTTGGCCACCAGAATCCCGCTTAGAGAATTTTGGAGACTGTTTTGAATGTGGCGAAGTGTCCAGCGTAGGAAGATCCGTGGCAGTGGTGTAGGATACCTGGAATTTCAGCTTCTGGAACGCATCGTCTGAAGATCCCATCCTTGCATTGTCGGTATAGGTAAGGCTCATCCCAAAAGTAGTGCCTTGCCTCTCTTAAGAATTTTCTCTTCTCGTTCCCTGTGAACTTCTGAGGCTCTTTTTCAGCGGCTAGGAAATTTGCAATCTCAGCAAACCACGGTAGATCGGGATGTTGCTTCTGGATTACTGCGACAAACTGCTCTGGTTGTGGAGAACAAGCCGTTTCCATGCGCATTGGTTGTTCCGAATAGCAAAGACCAATCGCACTTACGTGTTCCACTGGTTGCTTTTCGTCAATCACAGTATCATCGTTTATTTTCATTCTGGAAAGGTGGTCCGCTACTCCATTTACTACCCCCTTCTTGTCTCTTATTTCCAGGTCAAATTCTTGAAGGAGGAGAATCCATCTCAGGAGCCGCGGTTTGGCATCTTTTTTCGTGAGCAGGTACTTGAGAGCTGCATGATCCGTGTGGACTATCACCTTAGACCCAACTAGATATGATCGAAACTTCTCAAAAGCATAGACGATGGCCAGGAGTTCCTTCTCCGTTGTAGCATACCTACATTGAGCTTCATCCAATGTCTTACTCGCGTAGTAGATCACATGGAGCTTCTTATCCTTCCGCTGGCCAAGCACTGCTCCTACTGCAAAGTCACTCGCGTCTGTCATGATCTCGAAAGGGAGGTCCCAGTCTGGGGGTTGGACAACCGGTGCACTGACTAGAGCTCCCTTGATCGTGTGAAATGAAGCTAAGCACTCGCTGTCGAAGTCAAACTTTGTTTCCTTGCAGAGCAGTCTAGTGAGTGGTCTTGCGATTCTCGAGAAGTCCTGGATGAATCTTCTGTAAAAACCAGCATGTCCCAAAAAGCTTTTTATTCCCCTCACTGAAGTTGGTGGCTGCAGACTCATCATGATATCGATCTTTGCCTTGTCCACTTCGATGCCCTTTTCTGAAATCTTATGTCCTAGAACAATCCCATCTCTGACCATGAAATGGCATTTTTCCCAATTAAGCACGAGATGCTTCTCCTCGCATCGCTTCAGAACCCTACACAAGTTTGACAAACAGACACTAAAGGAGCTTCCATAGACGCTGAAATCGTCCATGAAAACCTCCATTATGTCTTCAATTAGATCAGTGAAAATCGACATCATGCAGCGTTGAAAGGTCGCTGGAGCATTGCACAGCCCGAAAGGCATCCTCCTGTAGGCATATGTTCCGTAAGGACATGTGAACGTCGTCTTTTCCTGATCGTCTGGGTGGATGGGAATCTGAAAAAAACCTGAATAACCATCTAAAAAGCAATAGTAAGGGTGGTTAGCCAATCTTTCAAGCATTTGATCAACGAAGGAGAGTGGAAAGTGATCCTTGCGGGTCGCAGCATTCAATTTACGAAAATCGATGCACATGCGATGACCAGTTACTGTTCTAGTAGGGATTAATTCATTCTTTTCATTGGTTATAACAGTGATCCCTCCTTTCTTAGGCACTACATGAACAGGACTAACCCACTTACTATCAGAGATCGCATAGATTACACCAGCTTCTAGAAGTTTCATTATCTCCTTCTTAACAACATCTTTCAGATTTGGGTTTAACCTCCTCTGATGTTCTACAGAAGTCATTGATTCATCTTCTAGGTGTATTCTATGCATGCACAGATCAGGTGAAATGCCAGGTATATCAGCTAGAGAATATCCTAATGCCTTTCGATATTTCCTAAGTTCGCATAGGAGAAGAGCAGTTTCAGCATTGTTCAGGTCAGCATTCACGATTACTGGGTATGTAGAATTTGGTCCAAGAAATGCGTACCTGAGCCCCTTAGGGAGTGTTTTGAGCTCGACTTTTGGAGCTTCGGATTCACTCCACGGGTCATTGTTCCGACTTGGTGGAACAAGCGAGCTCGATGAGTCTGAAGCATTGTTCTCCCCCAGACTGAGATATGCCACTAATCTTTCCATGGTTCTGGCGGAGTCCAACATCTTAGCGTACCCATCAGCGTCGATGTTCTGGACATTCTGTTCTGCTTCAGCTCTAGTCAAGGCTAGTTCCAGCGGATCATCTGTAAGGATCTCCTCAATCATCTGATCACTTGGTTCCAGCGGATCACCCTCCTCTTGGACAGTGAAGGTTTGTCCATCCAGCATAGGTTTCTTGAGCATCTGATTCATCTCGAACCTCATCACAATGTCTCCTAGGTGGAGGTCGATTTTTCCTTGTCGCACATCTATGATAGCTCCGACAGTGCATAGGAATGGTCTGCCTAGGATCAGAGGATCCTTTGACTCTTCCTCGAGTTCCAGAACAACGAAATCGGCAGGGACAAGCGTGTTCCCAACAAGAACTTGGATATCCTCGATAATTCCGACCGGAGATTTCACTGATCGATCAGCAAACACTAGGGACATCCTGGTAGGTTTGAAATCCGTGAATCCAAGGCGCTTAGCCACAGAGTATGGCATGAGGTTGATGCTTGATCCCAGATCGACTAGCGAACATGAGAAGACTGTTCTCCCTATTTGGATGGATAGGACAAATTTTCCAGGGTCACCCAGTTTCTTGATCCTTTTGTTCTGGAGAACAGCGCTGCACTCTTTTGAGACCACCATGAACTCACTGTCATCGGTTATCTTTCCAGAAATAAGTCCTTTCACAAAGCTACTCATGGATGGCATCATCTGGATTGCACTCATGAGAGGGAGTCTGACTGTTATGTCTTCCAGCATCTTCCTACATTTCATCTCCTCCTTGTCCTTGCGTGTGGCCTTAGCAGGAACAGGGTACGGAACCTTAGGCACATAGTCACGGGTGGGTACAGGTTCTGCAGCTGGGCGAACAACCACAGTAGGCTGCTCTGTAGTGGTCGGAGTATGTTTAGCAGGAAGCCCTGCTTCTTCCTCGTCTGTTGGTGCGGTTACTGGTGGTTGTTCTGACTCTTTCTGCTTCCCCTTTTCAGCTGTTGTGAATCTCTTGGGCGCCAGATCAGTTAACTGCTTCCCACTCCTAAGCGCGACTGCATTGCACTCCTTGGGATTTTTATCTGTTTTTCCAGGAAGAGTGCCTTGCTGTCTTTTCACACTCTCAGCAGTCTGAGCAATCTGAATATCCATCTGCCTCATATGGCTCGAGACATTATCATATTTGGCACTCAGGTCATTGAACATGTGATTCATTCGGGTATTGATGTCGTTTGTGACCTGATTCAGTGCTTTTCCCTGGATCTGCTGTCCTTGGAGCAGCTGGCTCATCATATTGGCAAGACTCTTCATCTCGTCCTGTGGAGCAGTTTGAGCAGGCTGTGCAGGCTGCTGGTTAGTCGGTTGTTTCTGGTTGTGGAACTGAGTATTCTGAGCTGGGCTGAGGACAAATGTTCTTCCTTGATTTCCATACCCCCGTTGGTAGCCACTGTTCTGAACCTGATTGCCTTGAGCATTTTCTGCGTTACCATCGGGTTTAGGGTTGTTGAACAGGTGGGGGTTGTTCCTCACGTTAGGGTTCGGGTGGTAGTTCTTGAACTGCCATCCTTGTCCATTCACATAGCTAACCTCATGATGGTCCTCAGTCGCCTGGTCTGCTTCTGATGTAGTGTCTGTGGTTCCTTTATCCTGAGGGGATTCTTCCATGATGAAGACATGGTTCTGATTAATCTTTATCAGTTGATCGACCTTGGCAGAGAGCTCATCTATTTTGCTATTGTCGATGCTGTTCACCTTTTGGGTGCGGTCAGTCTCTCGGTTGCTGTCAGCTGAGCTTGAGGCCATGTTCTCAATCAGCGCGAAAGCGCCTTGAGTGGATTGGGTCATGAAATTTCCATTACTGGCTGAGTTTAAAGCATTCCTGTACTCCCAACCTACTCCATCGTAGAACACTCCGAGTAGATAGTCTTCTTCAAAACCGTGATGTGGGCACTCCCTGCGGTAGACGTTGAATCGCTCCCAAGCGTCGCAGAACGGCTCATCTACCAGCTGTTTAAAGGTGGCGATCTTCTGTCTCAGAGCTGCTGTCTTTGACTTCGTGTAGAAATGGCTCAAGAAAGCGGATCTGACTTGTTCCCATGTGGTGAGCGATCCAGTGGGTAGGGAATCTAGCCAGCGAGCAGCCTTCCCATCGAGAGAGAAAGGGAACAGGGTACACTTGATGTAATCTGGTGGTACTCCATTCGCCTTAGTGAACCCACACATCTTCTCAAAGTTTTCAATGTGGTCCATCGGAATTTCTGCAGGAAGTCCATTGAAGATCTTCCTCTGCACCAGACCTATCAAGGCGGGCTTGATCTCAAAGTCTTGTCTAGCGCAAGGTGGAGGGTTGATCGCGGATCGCGTAGCAGGTAAATTACGCAAGAGATTCCTTTGGCCAATCTGATCAGCTTCCTCCGGTGCATTACGTTGGTTTGCGGCGTTCGCTTGGATAGTTTGCTGCATCTGCTGCATCTGTTGTTGCATGAGTGCAAACGCAGCAGTAAGATCATCCTGATGATCGCCCATGTTGGTGCTTGTAGGTCTAGGCAGTTGACGGTTCTGACGTTCTAATCTCGCAAGTTCTTCGTTGGTGAGCTGATGCAATGGTCCTTGTGCGTTGCTCCGAGTATGTCTACTGGTCATGCACCTGGATCATTAGCTGTGACAAAGAAAAAGAGGCGAGTTAGATATCTTAGACTTAAATTGAAACCGAAAAGTAGAGGTAAAAAAATCTGGTCCCCGGCAACGGCACCAAAACTTGATACACTAAATATGAATCTTTGCTACTGCCAAGTTAACATTTGTGATTATAGTACTTTAGATTCAATCCAGAGGACCAGTCTACACTTTACTCTTATAAGTTCAATGTCAAGCTAAGAAGAAAATGGTTTTCAATTCAATTGGTGACGCGGAAAACAAGTAAACTAGAGTTTGATTCAATTTAACAAGAAGCTAGCCTAGGGTATTTCATTGGGTGTTGAGCGAGAGCCAAACAATTATTCAAGCGCGATGCAGTGCTTTCTAGAACTCGGATCACTCAGCTGGAACACCCCACTGTCGTGGTGGTGATCTCTTTGCTGGTCGATCCCATCATCTAACTGTCGTTGAGATGAGAAACGACTGCAAGCCTTAGAGATCAGGTCCGATCAGTTCACTTACTACCCTAATATCTACTTTCGCTGATTAGGGATACTAAGCTCATTCAATACATGTCAAGCTATCTCCTAAGCGGTTAGCTAGGCGATAAACTTAGGATCTAACATCAAGTGATCAGATTAATGGAAGCCTTAAGAATAGTATGAATGAAGAATAATCAAGAATAGCTTATCTATGTTTAGCTCATATTTCAACGCCCTAGAACCCTAGGCGAGCTAGATCACTACTCGATCATGATGCAAGCAATCAAAGACATAGATTCTGAATGAAACTGCATAATAATAAGAGTAGTAAACAAAGGGTTCAGATGGTCTTCTCTATGCGAGAATGGATTCTTCTCCCTTACAAGTTGCAGATCGCAAAAGCTAATAGTTCTCTTGTAAAAAAATAACATAATTAATAAAATATGATAGATGGTGTCTTTATATGGAGGCGCCAATAGGTAGGAAAGATATTAGGGCAACAGGGCTTTAATTCCCGAAATAGGAGCTTCCTTATTTGTCGGGAACAACCTCGGGATCACTGCGTCTGCTTGTTCCGCTTGAGAATAGTCTCGGGACTGTTCGCCTTGAGTGTTCTTCGCAGGAATGCTCCAAAAGGACAGCTTCTCTTCAAGCACCCTCTCTTCACTCTTCTACCACCTCCAGACCTGTAAAAGATCAAAAAGGACTAGACTGACACGGATTAAGGACTCGAATCAATACGAAAACACCTATACAATGATGTGAAAAACACCATATATCAGTTATTCAGTACGTTATGGCTGTCTTAATTATTTGATGCGGCTGAGTAATGAGGATCGTTTTTTCATGTGAACAGATGGATTATTGGAAATCACACCAGTCGCTGATATTTGCAAGGGAAATCGATGAGGGAACACCTGAGTGTGGGTTTGAAAGCTTGCCTTCGTACTTATACATGATAAGAAGGGCAAATCCAAGTACAGTTACGCGTCTTCAAATCGATAAGCTTGGAAGATTCATGTATGTGTTTCTTGCCTTTGGTGCGAGCGTTAATGGGTTTCCTTTCATGCACAAAGTTGTTGTAGTCGACGATACGTTTCTCAATGGTAAATACAAAGGGACGCTACTCACAGCACTAGCTCAGGACGGTAACTTCTAGATTTTTCCAATAGCCTTCGCAGTGGTTGACACAGAAAATGATGATTCGTGGCATTGGTTTTTTACGCAACTAAAACTTCTGATTCCTGACGACGAGGGTCTTGCGATAATCTCGGACAGGCATAACTCGATAGGGAAAGCAATTAGAAATGTGTATCCGTTGACTGCTCGGGGAATATGCACCTACCATTTATATAAGAACATATTGGGACGGTACAAAGGAAAAGAAGCATTCCGTCTGGTGAAGAAAGCGGTGAGATGTTTTAGGATGTCTGACTTTACGGCAATTTTCGAGGAGATTGAAGCGATTCATCCTGCACTCCACGGCTACCTCCAAAGAGCTGATGTCCGCCTGTGGACGCGTGTTCATTTCCCGGGCGAGAGGTACAATTTGATGACTACAAACATAGCGGAATCAATGAACAGAGCATTGTCGCATGCTAGAGGTCAAAACATTGTTCGAATATTAGAATCGATACGGGTTATGATGACCAGGTGGTTTGCTGAACGGAGAGAGGATGCCAGATCGCAGCCAAAGACGCTTACGCGTGGTGTCGAGAAACTACTACATGTAAGTCAGTCGTAACAGTAAAAAAAAGTTTGTCTTTAAAATTCATAAAATTCTTAAGTCAGCCGTTTCATAAAATTCATAAGTCAGCCTTTATAATTCATAAATCAGCCGTAATATGTAATAACTCAGTCGTTTCATAGTTATTCTTTTTTGTTAATAGGGTCGTGTAACTGCCGCCAGAGAATTGACGGTCCAAAGGATTGATGATCATCACACTGAAGTTAAATATGGATCGTCTAGCGAGTCTTTGAATGTTGTTAATTTGGTAGAGCGAAAGTGCACATGTCGGCGTTTCGAACGCGAGAAATTACCATGTGTACACGCAATCGCAGCTTCGGAGTACAACAATGTTTGTCGTATATCCCTGTGCAGTCCTTACTATAACAGTGAATATTTGGTGAGCGCATACGCTGAATCTATCATGCCGGCTGATTCAGCGCAACCTGTTCCAGAAATCATGGCAAACCAACCGTGCTTGCCCCCGTATATTCGTCAACAACCAGGAAGACCTAAGAAAAATAGGATAAAATCTGCTTTAGAAGTTGCACTTCAAAACAAACGTCCTAGGAAAGAACACACATGTTCTCGATGTAGACAGAGTGGCCATAATGCGAAAACTTGTCCGATGTTTTTGAATTACGGCTGGGTTTTTGTTTTCACTTATATATATTACGGCTGGATTAGGGATTTTCATGTATTGAATTACGGCTGGGTTTTTGTTTTCATTTATATATATTACGGCTGGATTAGGGATTTTCATGTATTTGCATTACGGCTGGGTTTCTGTTTTCAAATGCAACTGTTATAATTCCCGTCCAAAATAAGAAACGTTGCAAAGTCAATAAACGGCTGATTAATTGAAAGAATTTGTATTATGGCTGAATAAATAAGGCATTTCTCGAACAATTATATGTTCAACTCTCTATTTTTTACACAATTTCTCTCTCTATCTAAATGGAATATTTCTCTTTTCTTGAATTGCCTGAAGAAATTCAGGCGTTGGTGGTTGAACGTGTGGCCCGTAACTCCTTTCAAGATCTCTATGGCCTCAAAGCATCGTCCAAGTCAATGAAAGCGTTAGCAGAGCGGCGTGGTGTATACTATTTTTACGATGTGTTATCCGTTTCCTGGGGACTCAATATGCCTTCGCAGTTGTTGAAATCTTGCTACGCTGAGGGAAATCCAAGAACACTTTATATAAAGGGTATACAGTTCTACTTCACATTCGGCCTTCAAGAAGAAGGCCTTTCTCTCATGAAGCGTGCAGCAGATGCAGGATATGAGCGTACTGTGTATACACACGCAATTACTCAAGCAATCTTTTTGTGTGATGGGCAGTATTTTCATGGTATTCCAAGAGAATGGGTTCAGAGGATAGGGAAACTAGTGCGATATGTGAAATGGGGATGGGGTTTGTGGCATTCTGACGAGTTCCGCCAAAATAGGGCGCTGTTCATTTCAAAGTTTGTTTCGTCGTTCTACAGATGCCAATGTGCAACACATGTGTGGCGATAATGTCTCTGCTTGTGGCACCTTGATATGACTAAGGATGACAACATGTGTGAGCGTTGTTTCTGGATCAAAGAGATTGTCACGTTTTTACGTGATTTTGAACCGATAAGCGTTATTAGGGACACAAGGAAGTGGTGAAGATGTAATCTATCGGTACCTTATCTTTTTAAGTTCTTTGCTATTTTCTTTTTAAGTTCAAATGAATGTAATGAAGGCTTAGTTATTGTTTCTTTTGGCTGATTTATTGTTCAATTACGGCTGCATTACTGTTTTATCACGGCTGATTTATTGTGCATTAAACACTTAAAAAAAGAGGTTCATTTACGTGCATTGCAAAATGTTCAGATTTCTTAGTTTACGTGCAGACATGTAAAACGTCAATTACAAACGAACGGAGGGAGTAATAATTAGCCTCGATATTCTCATATCGTTGGCTGATTTAAAGTAATAATTAGCCTCGATATTTTAAACACGCGCCACCATTAATCAACAACTCAGTCCAATCAAGTAAGTGGAAACGTCCCATTAATAATGAAAGTGGGTGAGTGATAATCTTCGTTGTGGTATAAACAATGATGAGTTAGCTGAGTTACTTTACACTTTACGGCTGAGTTACTTTATACATTACGGTTGCACGGCTGAGTTACTTTACACTTTACAACTGAGTTACTTTATACATAACAGCTTAGTTTCTAAACAATGTTATCATTTGTTTGCTTCACGGCTGAGTTTGTAAACAATGTTATCATTTGTTTGCTTCACGCTGAGTTTGTAAACAATGTTATCATTTGTTTGCTTCACGGCTGAGATACTTTAATACGTTAAGTCTGAGTTACATAAAACATAGGCTGACATACAAAACATTACTAAGAAAAGTAGTAGTAGTAGTAGCAAAGTAACGACATTCCAACCCCACAAACAAACACATTCCTCAAACACCGACCCTGACTCATACATTCTTCTCCTTTTCTCTCAGATGTCGTCTTCATTACTTCAATCTCTTTCTCCAACCGAGCAACGCTAAGTCTGAATTCCGAGATGTCTTTGTCCATGCCACTTATCAGTGACTTAATATCCTCAACCTCTTCAACCAAACACTCATCCGCCCATTTGAATAAATGTCTCTGTTTTCACAATATAGCCAGATCTAAGTACTACGTTACAGAACATGCGAAATAAGAACCAAAACGAACCTTATTATATCCTTTTCCGCAGCAATAGTACAATATTCCTGGATTTGTAGCGGTTCCAGATGTAGAAATGTAACAGGGTTCACCACACCAACACTGTTTTGGCGTTCCTCTTTCTGCGTTCAAACGGCATCTATGAGAATTTCCTGAAACGCAGGATGAAGAAGACATTTTGATTCTCAAAACAATTTCAGAAACGAAATGGAATTACATGGAATTAGGGTGAGAAAGACGACATGATGAAACGGCATCGTTTCCACACGTGCCATAATTAAAATAATATTTAAATGTGTCGATATTGTAAATCCCTCGACACATGCGTCACAGACTGTTAATAATTAGCCTCGATATTAGGTTTGAGCCGTATTTTCCACACGCGCCATAATTAATCGACAACTCAGTCCAATCAAGAAAGTGGAAACGTCACATTAGAAATGTATTATATTAACATTCACAGCTGGGTTTTGCCGTTTTACAATGGCTGAATTATGATTAATTTATTTAAGGCTGAGTTTCGGTCACTTATGGCTGGGTTTATCGTAAACTAACATTCACAACTGAGTTACCTTATATGTTTTGGCTGAGTTAACTTTAAGTTTTCACTAAGTTAACATTCACAGCTGAGTTATTATAAAGATACGGCTGAATTAAACAAACACATTATGACTGGGTTATAGTACGTAATATACAAGAAATATGAATTTGACATGTTTACATTCAGGAACCGAAATTATCAGATTCAAAATACAGACACGGCATCACTTTCAGAAACCAAAATTGTCAGGACCAAACTCTTCAAACATGTGGACGAGATCACGCCAGACTCTTGTTAACATCCACGGAGGCTTGTCGCCTCCGATTGCCCAAGTTCTCTTCAAATAGCGCATCTGGCAACGAAATAGCGTTCTGGCCACAAGATTAAAATGTGTCCAAACTGTCGAATTATGCCTTCGATCCCATGTGTTTTTGCGCTACAAAAAAAAAATTACAAAACCGTTGAGAACAACAGAAAAATAACTCAGCAACGCTGTACTGCCATTTTAAGTGGACAAACTGTTCTTACAGCGAGTTGAAGAAACCAGCGTTCCTTAAAATGATCGGGAATTGCGCGGTATGTCGGCCAATCATGAACCCAGCCTTCTGCAAGAATCGACGGGATGACGAAAGTGAGATCACTTAAAAATTTGAACAACAACAAAAAAAAAACCCAGACTCGCGAATCAAGCTCTCTATTCCGTTGTTTTGTTCAAAAATATTCCTTTACATAATTCACTAAGTTCTATTATAAACTCATATCTACAAGAGCAAACTCGCAGTTACAAACCACCCCAACGTAAAGTGTTAAGAAATAGAAAAACAGCTAATTTTCCATATATCCAATTGAATTATACTAGTACAGTCCCAAAACGGACAAATGTTGTTTATTATTTTAACAAGGAAACTACTAAAACAAAGTGCTTGTAATTATGAATCGATGTGAAAATTTAGAGCATCATTAACGATCAAAATACATAAAATCGTCTTTTACTTATTTTGTATTGATATATATTATTTTTGTCACTAAATCTTTTTTTTTTAAAGCATTAGCCAATAAAAAAAAAACTAGAAAGATAATACCTCATAAGTGGATGATCGTCTGTTCCCCTAGAGATGTATCTCCTCTTTTCTCTACATCTCTCCTCTTTCATGTGCGTCAGCGGTTTAAATGAATTCAGAATTCTCTGCTCACTTTCGAGTGTTACCTCTCCAAAGATTGGATCGTAACAATTAATCTTCTCATTCTTCAGATCCACGTGATACGCAACCCAGTGATTTCCGCCGGTTTAAAGACATCCGTACAAGTGATCCACATCTTCATAACCTTTCAAGTTTGTTCGACAATGATCGGGAATCCTACCATTTATCATATCTTCATAACCATTGCCTTTGAACATGAATATTGTGGGTTTCATCTTGAACTGAGCGTAATCGTGAATCAAAAAGCTTTGCCACCAAACGTCAACGAAGGCAATCCCCTTGGACCAGAATGGAGTGGACTCTCGCATTGACCTTTTAATGAGGACGTTCATATACGCCACGACATGCTACATAAATAATATTAACAAGTCAACCGTAATCAAATATATAACTCAGCCGTTATATAATAAAAGAATATATAACTCAGCCGTGATATAATAAAAGAATATATAACTCAGCCGTAAAAATTAGATAACACAGCCGTAATAAAATAAAATAATATATAACTCAGCCGTAATAAAGACTTACATTATCAAACACCCATCCATACTCATTCTCCGGCTACGGTCTCTAATGGATGAGTATGCTGTAGAAGTCACTCTCATGATCAGCTGTTAGTACTTCTTTTTTACATGGTGCTGCTGGTGGTTTGGGTGGAATTGCCTTGATGTGTTGCATAAGTTTCTCCAATAGCGTCGGATCAACAGGTGCTAGAGGGTCATATATTGCTGATGAAGGAGTAACATTCTTCCTCATGCACGTCGTTCCATCATGTCCTACGTTCGGAAAAACTAATGATGAAGAAACTGCTGTCATTGACAACCCTTTTGGAGTTAACCGAACATTTTTCTCCCGGTAGTCCTTAATTATGGCAGATCTAACCACTTTAGAATTCTCGACATTAGACTCCGGCGCGAATTCGTTCTGTTCTGCAACAACTTCGTCAGTTATATCAGCCAATGAACTATCCTCTACATCAGGTTGTACCTTGCATCTTGTTACACCGTCACGCGGTGGAGTCACCTTTTTGTACTTTGACCCGGCCTGTTTTTGCTTCTCTAGCTCAGCCTCTTGTTTCTTCTTTAACTCAGCCTCTTTTTTCTTAGCCTCAGCCACTTTTTTCTTAGCTTCAGCCTCTTTTTTCTTATCCTCAGCAGCTTTTTTCTTAGCTTCAGCCTTCTCCTTCCTCTTAAACGCAGCATCTGCATGCGCTGCTTTTTTCTTCTCATCGGCTTCCTCACCCATAACAATACGCTTGCGCCTGCAGCCGCGTCCATAGGCTGGATCCTTAGCAGCCTTATCATCCTTAGTAGCCTTATCATCCTTAGTAGCCTTTGCAGGAGAAACTACTACGAAATCAAGAGGCCGCATATCAGTAGCTTTATCGACACTACCAAACTCCTCATCCAAAGTCCTTTTCACCCCTGATTCCTTTTCAAGCTCCTTGGCCAAATTATTTTTCGGTCCAAACTCCTTACCAGAAGTCGCAGCTACTAACGCTGGACTATTGACAAACTTCTGATGCGTTCGAACCACCGGTGATGCCATCAATAAAGAGTTATCTGATAATTGTGGAGAGTGGTTATCATGGTTTTCGGGAATTTTCCCAATCCCCAGATCTTTCAGACGCTCCTCCAGTAAAGCATTCACCCTGTCATCAATGGTCTTTTGGTCCATCAATGGTATGTTCCGGTCTAACTCGTAAGCTTCCAACCGTGAGTCAACTTGATCAAATTTTCTGGAAATAATATCCAGAGTACTCACAATGGTCGTTATAGTCGCTTTGTTCTCCAACTCCAACTCTTTGCTACCTTCCTTCTCGCTAGAACCCTTTCCCGCTGCATCAGCTTCAGACTCATTCTGTGTCTTAACTTTCTTCTGCTTCTTAGTGGGTGACTCAGCTTCTGACGAAACTCCACCCTTCATTCTCTTCTTCTCATTCCCCTTCCCCTTTGCATTCCCCTTTGCATTCCCCTGCACTTCCCACAAACCTTTCACAAATCTACCTGAATGTATGTCTGTTATCAACCTAATGAGTTGTGGGTCGTCATCTTCACCCGGCCAAATAGGAAACATCTCTTCAATTGAGTCCTTCAAAACCATTCTCCTCACACGCACCTGCAACACCAGGTTATAACAAAACTCAGCCTCCAAACTAACACAAAACTCAGCCATCAACTAAAATAATTTAGCCGTGATTTAACACATAACTCAGCCATCAACTAAAATAATTCAGCCGTAATTTAACACATAACTCAGCCATTAAGTAACTCTGAACTCAGCCATCAAATAAATTAAGTCAGCGTTAAACCTTACCTCGCCATGCTTTTCGATTTCGGCAGACAACAATTTATCAAAGCTTGCACGTGTACGCTTTCCACCCCATCGCAAAAGCGGAACGTCTTCGTTATTGATCACTCTCCCAAAACTCTCACTGAAGCATGTGACGGATTCATAAGCCTAAATCAATAACGTGTCCTTCATGCCGCTTATTGTGTATGAACCTCTATCTGGAGCCAATGTTTTAATAGAGTCAATTAGAACTTCGTATGCAGTCCGACCCCATGGATACGACCTCATGGCTTCATCGTCGAATACCCTTATTGCACTTTGAAAGGATATCCTTGAATTGTGATGCAAACAATAGACTCCCATGGCTTGAAGAAGTAGCAGCCACAACCACTTGCGCTTTTCAAAACTCCAAAGCGGACAGAACGCTAATGCTGCCTTCAGTTCATCTAACTTTGGTCCCATCCCAAGCAGCACCTCTAACTCCCCCCCAAAACTTGTTGTATTGACCACGATCAAATTTTTCTGTTGGCAATGGACTTGTGTTTAGCCCAGTGATCTCACCAAACTCGAGCAAGCTAAACCTGATAGCCTCATCAGCCACGAGACACCATATATCCTTCTTTATAACTCGCAGCTGTCTACACAATAGATAGTGCACGGTCCTACCAGACCACATGCTTTCGCGTTCAGCTAGCCTAGCAACTACTCCAATGGGAGAGTTAACCAGTTCTTCCCACACATCAAGTGCTATTGTTTCTGTAGAGGATGGATTTGACCATCCCACAAGGCCCGAGGAATAGAAAGGCCTGGCCCGGATTAGGTAGAGCGATGGCTCGATCGGTCGGCTCAAGAGTCAGGTCTCTCGGCTTGACTCTTGAGTACTTTTAGTCAATCATCATCGACTGAAGTACATTCGGCTCAGCGGCTGCTCGGACGCCTACGGGCTTCTCGGCCCAGCAGAGGAGGCCCACCAAGATGGCGTAAATTAGGTCAAGGACGAGGCATCAGGACGTCTATATAAGGGAAAGGGGAGACAACGAGAGAAGGATCTGAAATCATTGACTAACACTTAGCGGCTAGATTAGGGTTTTCACCTTTGCTTCATCTCGCCGTTAGTTGTACTTTTCCGGTAGCTCATCGAGCCACCGGCTTCCTTTCTGTCGCACTCTCTTCGTTTCCTTTGTAACCGACTGAACGTTTTCTCCGACCATAAATAAGACGTCTTTGTTAAAACCCATACTTTCTTTATTACCGTTTTCCGATCAAACAGTTGGCGCCCACCGTGGGGCAACTAGCAAAGTAACGTCAGAACTATGGTCGTTAACAACGACAGTTCTTCGTCAGGCGAGGAGCGCGAAGCTCTCGTGGTGACGCCGGCTCCAGAGGTGACACCTACGCCTACACCAGTAACTCCACTTCCCCATCCTGCGTCTATGTAAACTATCCTGGCACGCCTCGCCCTACAAGAAGCGGCGCAGAAGGCGGCAGTTGACCAAATCACGGCGATAGCAAAGATCCTTGCTCCTCTCGCTGCAAACGCCGAAGCTTCAACGGCGCAATATCGTCGACACCTGTTCGCCACAGAACGAACCACCGACGTAGCACCTACGCGGGATAACGATAACCAAAGCGCCGGTAACGACATCAACGCGCACACCGCAAGCGAACTAGCCGCGTTGAAATAGTCGGTCCTCAACATCAACTCGCGGAATCTCTTCGTACACCCTTCACGCAAAAGGTTACCGGCGTGCGGCTCCAGAAGATGGAGAAACTCCGTCTTCCAACCTTCAAAGGTCTCTCTGACCCTTCTACTCTCGTCACGTCTTTCAACATAGCGATGCGACGCGCAAACCTGACCGACGAAGACAAAGACGCCGGTTTTTGCCAACTCTTCGTCGAAACCCTAGAAGGACCTGCCCTTACTTGGTTCACCGGCCTCAAAGAAAACTCCGTCGACTGTTTCCACGACCTCTCAACGCCTTTCCTTAAGAACTATATCATGTTCACCAACCAGGAAGCGACCGTGTCAGATTTGTGGAACCTCACTCACGCCAGTGACTAAAGTCTCCGCGACTTCATGGAGAAATTCAAAGCTATTGTCTCGAAGATTGACATTCCTGACCATATCGCCGTCAAATCTTTGATGAACACCTTGCACGTCGACTCCACATTCCGTCAGGATCTCTACCGATACCCGACAAAATCTGGCTCCGACGCCATCGCTCGCTCGCACAACTTTATCCGCATGGAAGAAGACACCAGAGCAAAGTTCGCAAAAGAAGCAGCAGCGAAACAGCGACCCTCCCGAACAAACGACCCGCCCCGAGCCCCGCCAGCACTCCTCCGGTGGAACTACCACTCAAAAGAGAGGCTACGTTAGCTCGGTCGGTGATGAGGAATCTCCAAAATCAGCAGCCATCACGCGAGAGAAAGGCTGGAACCACTGGGATCGAGACTCCGCTCCGAAGCAATCAACCTCATCCGAACCAGCGAGTTCAAACTCTGGGGAGCCAAAAAAAAGGTGCCTCTACCACAAAAGGGACTCCCATGATACGAAGAAATGCAAGGTCCTCATCGGGCAGTTTTTCGACGGGATCACTAATGGAACAATCCAAATGCCCACCTCTCCTACGACACCAAAAAACACCAAAAGCTGGAGTAATAACAAGAAGAAGAAGGCAGAGAAGTCTCAAAAGAACACGGCCCCGAGCGAGGAAAGGGCAAGCCCTGAGCGCACTCCCGTCAACAACGTCGGCCCCGCCAACGATTCGTTAGAAGCCGAACACCCGCGTCACCGGCGACGAGTGGAAGTCATACTCTCTCGCCCTTGCGAATCCTCTGACGACGATGTCCCGACAGTGCAACCAGATCTGCGCGATAAATTACACAGCAAGGATAAGCAGTCTCTCGCTCCCTCGACAACAGATAAAGACCTGCGCATTCTATTAAAGCGAAAAAGCGCCACGAACGAAAACACAGGAACCGTCGAACTCCGTGCGACCATCTCAAAATGCAACGCTCGGAGAGTCGGTCAAACTGGCGACCTTCGTGACCAGCTTAATTCGAAGGCCGACGACCTACAGATCCAACTCAACCATTCGAAAGGGTCAGATCTGCGACGACGTCTCGAATCAAAAAAGAAACAGCTCGCAGAAACTCCTACATTCGAGAACACAACCGACGATTTGAGGAAGCAACTCGAATCAATGCGAGCAACCCGAACCCCGCACATTAGTGTCATAATGGGCGGATCACCACCTTGCGGTGACTCGGTTCGAGCCGTCAAAGATTACAAACGTCAAGCAACCACCTCTCAGAAGTGGCCTTCTCCAGTCGAAAATGATCACCAGATCACTTTTTCGGCACTAGACACCAAGGGCGTCCACATGCCACATAACGATCCTCTCCTCGTCGACCTTGACATCGGCGAATGTCTGGTCGCAAAAGTCCTTATTGATACCGGCAGCTCAGTCGATCTCATCTTTCGCGACACACTCGACAAAATGGGAGTTGATTTAAGGGATATGAAGCCTTCCTCTCGCACGCTCACCGGCTTCAACGGAGCCTCGGAGCAAATGATCGGGACAATTCGCCTTCCAGTTTACGCAGGTGGTATAACCCGCACCGTCAAGTTCTCCGTCATCCGCGCCAAAGCACCCTATAATGCCATACTCGGAACACCATGGCTGCATTCCATGAAAGCCGTCCCTTCGACTTATCATCAATGCGTCAAATTTCCCGGAAAAGACGGCAAAACTCAGACGATTCGGGGAGATCAACAAGCCGCGAGAGAACTACTGATCGCAACTGTAAAGATGCAGCAACAAGCTTCCCTTGTCAACTCCGTCAGTAAACCACTCAACAAGATATACCCCCAGAAGGAGGAAGTTCGCGAAGTCGCAATTGATGAATCCGACCCGACGAAAATCATCCGAGTTGGCGTCTACCTGTCCGACGACGTATGTTCAAGGATCATCTCTTTCATCAAAGACAACGCCTCGACGTTCGCCTGGAAGACTTCCGACATGAAGGGGATCGACCCCGCAGTTACCTCCCATGAACTGCACGTCGACCCGACGTTCAAACCCATCCGACAGAAGCGACGAAAACTCGGTCCAGAACGATCTAAAGCCGTAAACGAAGAAGTCGACAGGCTCCTCGACGCGGGTTTCATAACCGAAGTCCGATACCCCGAATGGTTGGCTAACCCGGTTGTCGTCAAAAAGAAAAACGGCAAATGGCGCATATGCGTCGACTTCACGGACCTCAACAAGGCGTGCCCAAAGGACAGTTACCCACTCCCTCATATCGATCGTCTCGTCGAATCAACTGCTGGTAACGAACTCCTAACCTTCATGGACGCTTTCTCGGGATACAACCAGATCTTGATGCATCCCGACGATCGCGAGAAGACGGCATTCATCACCGACAGAGGGACCTACTGCTACAAGGTGATGCCCTTCGGGCTAAAGAACGCCGGCGCGACTTATCAGCGACTCGTCAACCGAATGTTCGCTGATCAGCTTGGCAACACCATGGAAGTGTACATCGACGACATGTTAGTCAAATCGCTCAAGGCCGACGATCACCTAAACAACTTACGCGACTGCTTCAAGATCTTGAACGACTACGGGATGAAGCTCAACCCGGCCAAGTGTACCTTCGGTGTCACTTCGGGAGAATTCCTCGGCTACATTGTCACTCAACGAGGAATCGAGGCTAACCCCAAGCAGATCTCGGCGATCCTCGACCTTCCAAGCCCAAAGAACAGCCGCGAAGTACAGCGACTAACCGGACGCATAGCAGCTCTCAACAGGTTCATCTCGCGATCAACCGATAAGTGTCTTCCCTTCTACGAGCTACTAAGGGGCAATAAGAGGTTCGTCTGGGACGAAAAGTGCGAGGAGGCGTTCAATCAACTCAAGCATTACCTCACAACCCCCCCCAGTACTATCAAAGCCAGAAGCCGGCGACACATTGTCTCTCTACATAGCCGTCACATCCTCCGCCGTCAGCAGCGTGCTCATTCGAGAAGATCGGGGAGAACAGAAACCAATCTTTTACACAAGTAAAAGAATGACCGAGCCGGAGACGAGATACCCAACACTCGAAAAGATGGCCTTAGCTGTCGTCACCTCGGCCAGGAAACTGCGACCCTACTTTCAGTCGCACACGATTGAAGTACTGTCCAACCAACCACTCCGAACGGTTATGCAGAATACTAACCAGTCAGGACGGTTGACTAAATGGGCGATGGAGCTGAGCGAACATGACATCGTGTACAAGAATCGCACAGCAGCAAAGTCACAGGTCCTTGCCGACTTCTTGATCGAGTTAACACCAGAGCTGGAGCAAGACCTCATCCTACCAAGTTTAAACTGGATCCTACACGTCGACGGTTCATCCACGAGTAAAGGGTCGGGGGCAGGAGTGCAACTGCAATCACCAACAGGATAACTCATCCGGCAGTCATTCAGTTTTGGTTTTGCGGCGTCAAACAACGAAGCTGAGTACGAATCCCTCATCGCAGGGCTCCGTCTCGCCAAGGCAATGAAAGCCAAAAGAATCAGCGCTTACTGCGACTCTCAACTTGTCGTAAGTCAGTACCTCGGCGGTTATGACGTCCGCAACGAAAGGATGGACGCCTACCTCAAACTCGTCCAAGATCTCACGCGAGACTTCGAGTTCTTCGAACTCACGAAGGTTCCTCGCGGAGAAAATGTCTGTGCCGACGCCCTCGCTGCTCTAGGAAGCAAGCTACACGATCAAGTCAAGAGGACAATCCCAATCCATAAAATCGAGAAACCGAGCATCGACACGAAGGCGGAACAGACTGCGATCGCAGCAGCGATTAGCGAAGCGATGGACATCGACGAAGCAGAACCTCCTTCGCAGGATGATCAGCCAACAGATTGGCGCAAGGAACTCATCGATTACCTCGCTGAAGGTTTATTGCCCACCGAGAAATGGGACGCGCAGCGACTGAAGCGACGTAGCGCACACTACGTTGTCATGGACGGGGAACTACACCGATGGACCGCGACGAAGGTGCTACTCAAATGTATCTCCGACGAAGAAACGAGACTAGTCATGGCCGAAACACATGAAGGAGCAGCAGGCAATCACTTGGGCGGACGAGCTCTCGCATTAAAAGTAAAGAATCTCGGATTCTACTGGCCAACCATGAACGCCGACTGCGAGACTGCACCATACCCATTCATGCGATGGGGAATGGACATCATCGGTCCGATGCCGGCATCTCTCCAAAAGAAGTTCATCCTGGTCCTCACAGATTACTTCACCAAATGGGTTGAAGCCGAAGCCTACGCCAGCATCACCGACAAGGAGGTACAAAACTTCATCTGGAAGAACATAATCTGCCGACATGGGCTCCCATACGAGATCATTACAGACAATGGTTCACAATTCATCTCGCATCATTTCAAGGGATTCTGCGACAGATGGCGAATTCGACTCAACATGTCGACCCCGAGAAACCCGCAAAGTAACGGCCAAGCCGAGTCAACGAACAAGACCATCATCGACGGTCTGAAGAAACGACTCGACTTAAAGAAAGGTTGCTGGGCAGATGAACTAGACGGTGTCCTGTGGTCCCACAGAACAACTCCTCGCGGAGCGACGAAGGCTACCCCTCTCTCGATGGTCTACGGCGTCGAGGCAATGGCTCCCGCAGAAGTGAATGTGACGAGCTTGCGCCGATCGCGAATGCCACAAAACGTCGAACTCAACCGCGACATGCTGCTCGACGCACTCGAAGACATCGAGGAAAAGCGCGACCAAGCACTACTCCGTATCCAGAATTACCAGCATCAAATCGAGAGCTACTACAACAAAAAGGTCAAATCGCGTCCCCTCGAAATGGGCAATCTTGTCTTAAGAAAGGTCTTCGAAAACACTAAGGAGTGGAAAGCCGGCAAGCTTGGAGCCAACTGGGAAGGACCATACAAGATAGTCGAAGTCATCAAACCAGGAGTATACCGCCTCGAGACTTTAACAGGCGAAGCAATACCGAGAGCTTGGAACTCCAAACATCTCCGCCTCTTCCATCCTTAGTCAAGACGAACGCCTTACCGAGTAAATGCGCCTCAAAGGCCACTTTTAGTCGCCTCTCGCTCAAAAAAAAAAATGGCGGAAGAACGACCAACGGTCAAGTTCTCTCGCTCAAAAAAAAAAAAAAAAAACCGAGTAAATGCGCCTCAAAGGCCACTTTTACTTGCAATCTAAGAACTATGAATGGCTTGATTCCCACAAAGGGATACGTAGGCAGCCCAAAAGAAAAAGGGGTCCAGCCGAAATAAAAAAACAAACAAACCTCCTCCCCGAGGAATCGATCTCCGAAGCAGACGATCACTTAAGCGATGCCGACACAAGCATGCCCCGGCTTCTCAAACAAGCGTATCGGTACTCGCATCCCACGTTGGATATGTCCTGATCAGACACGTATTCACGGGAGTCGACCGTGTTGCGATTTAAACCAACACGGCCGAGACAATGACTCCAACTCACCCTGTAATTTACTAAGTAAGGTTTGACCTATCGAACGCTTGAAAATTACGTTAGGGTCGATTTGGAACCGTCAACGTCGAGAACTCATAATTAACAACGAAACTCAAATGACGAACGATCACGAGTCAAAGAAATCGACCGAGACAAAGTCATGACGAGCTTAACACTACAACGATTCGATATCTCGAATAACGTTTATACTAAACAAACAGTCACTTCGAATCTTGAGAAATCATGCATTTGATAGACAAGTACGATAAAAGACAAACAGTTAATACGATTCGAAGAATTGGAAATAACAAAAGAGAAACAACAAAGTAGAAGTCTTGAAATGCAAAAGTCTAAAAAGCAACAACACAAGTCCTCCGGGACTCAAAAGAAACAACAAACAAAAAAAACTAAGCTTCCCGATCACTCTCGCGATCGTTGAGGACGGAGAGCTCCGAAGCCCTGACGGTTGACTCACGAGCAGCCGGAGAAACATGCACTTCGTCTGATCTCGGGACGATCTCTGGATCAGCCAAAGGACCTTCAAGAAAAAGCGTCGGGTCTTCGCGCCGCTCTTCGGTCGGATGAGTAGGCGGAACGTGAAGGCTCGCTGCAATCTCCGGATCGATCAAGCCGGCGTTGGACCCATACGGATCGAGACTCGCCAAGATTCGAGCATCCACAAACTGAGAGTCCAATACGAGAGGAGAAAGTGTGAGATCTTCCTCGGGTATCTCGCCCACCCTAAGCTTCTCGGCTTCCTCCCCGTATTTCTTCTCTTGCTCGGCGAATATCTCGATAGTAGCTTGCGAGATGTCGCTCCCAGCCCTCTTCAAAGCTCAAGGCATTTCCTGGTTCCGAAGGCTTGGCTATGAAGCAACCGGGCCTCCTCATAGGGACCTCGTCGCTCTTCTTGGGAGCGAATCCTAGCGAAGCGACGATTAGCTTTCGCGGCCATCTCGGCCTCAACTCTTCCTCTTTCCCTCGTCACTTCCAGGATCTTGGAATCTACAAGGCGCCTCATCTCTCTTTCATGAGACGCAGCGAGCGAAACCTTCTCGCTCTCAAGTTCGGCGTTCTTCCGCTCGAGCTCACGAACGACTCCTCGGGATACCTCCAACTCGGCTTTGAGCTCGTCTCTTCGAGCAATGATGCGAGCAACCATCCCATTAAGCCTCTCGACGTCAGCCCTCGATGCATTCAGCTGGTGAGCAGAAGCTTCCTCTTTCTCCGCGTGCTCCTTCTTAGCCAGCTCGAGTTCGCCCAAAGCTCCCTTCAGGGCAGTGTCGTACTTATCGATCACGACGTTCATCGCGCTATCCCCCTAAACAAACGAGGAGATGAAAATTGTAAGAAAAAGTTAAAGAACGAAACAAAAAAAAAAGAGAAGGGACAGAGCCATTTACCAGCAGCTTGGCCCTCACGGCTTCCTCGTATTCACCCCCAAAGATGAGGTCCTTCACAGCGGGCAAAGGTTTCGCCCTCCCCCTTAATTGGCGAAGGAACTCTCCACACTTCTCGGGAACGTACACTAAAGGGGCCGGTCCCTCATAGTGAAACGAAACCTTGTCTGGAAAGTTGACTCCGGGCACCCTCCTCAAGATAGCGGAGCCGTGAGAAGAAGTGCCGATCTGAGCGACCCCTTCCCCAATGGGAACCGGAGTTCCCTCGCGAGAAGACGCCAGAATAGGAGATCGCGCCTCATCGCCAACCTCGTCGTTACGTCTCCTGATCAAAAGCGGCGACTCTCCGCTGTCTTCTTCAGAACCGTCCGGACGGGCGGCATTAAGAGGAATTTCAGATTCCTCCCCTTCACCAACTTCCGCCGCATCGTCCCGTTCTCCCGAGATTTCAGCCTCATAAGCCTCCTCTTCGGGTTGAAGTTCTTCTTCTTGAACATCACCCTCCTCAATCTCAGTCGGTTCTTCGGGATTCTCCGACTGCTCGTCAACGGGCTTCTTTGTCCTCTTCTTCTTCTTCTTCTTTTTCTTCTAGGGTTCGCCAGAAGGAGGAACGTCGCTCGCCTCCTCGGTGCTCCCCTCGACTCCCGAGCCGCCCCTCTTCCTTTTTTTACCCTTCCCCGCGTTTCTAGAGCCAGAAGGGGGAACCTCACCAGTGCGAGGAACCGTCGTCGAGGGTCCTTCCTCGCTGGCCAGTCCCAGCTGGGCGGCTAACATCGCGCTCAAATCGGGAAGAGTTCCCATCCTCTTTGCTTCAGAAACTTGCTTTTGGATGTCCTTCGGGAAGATGTCTAGTCGCTTGGTGCGAATAGGAAGAACGGTCGGAAGATAAGATCTCCACTCTCCTGAAAACATAAGTCAGAAAGGTCAGGACGCGACAAATAAACTTTGCGATCGAAAAAATAACCAGAAACGGCGAGAGAACGCACTTCGAGCGATCCGGTCCTTAAGCTCGCGAATCTTCTCGACGGTAATCTCGGACCAACGGTAGATCCGAAGCAAAGCGACGGCTCGAACGCTCTTCAGGAAATCCTCAGGATAGACTGGAGACTTAGGATGGCCAACTGCGAGCACAACAAAAAGAAAGTTCCGTTAAGATCAACAAAATCAGACGTAGCTCGCGACAAGATATTCTACCACAAGAACGGTTCCATAGGACCCGATAGTCCTCTCGAGGAGGCTCCTCGAAATCCGAGTCGTCGGACTTGATGAAGAAGTAGGAACGCTGCCAATTTTGCGTTTTGTTTGGATGACCGGCGCACACATTGCAGTTTGGTCGCATCTTCACCGAGTAGGTTCCGTCCTTCATATCAGTTATCGAGGTCATCTCCTCGAACGACCTGACGCTCATCGGCATGTCAATCTCCTCCGCTTTAACTGATAGAGTGACGGCTAGTCGCAGCGAGCCGTTCAGTAACTGACTAATCGCGAGATCTCGCCGCCTAGCGTACGCGGTGATCAGTCGCGGGATGGGGAACCAACAGCGAGTGTCATCCTGGAAATAAGACTCGTATACTGTTTGGTACCCGATCGGAGGAGACCAAGGCCTTTGCTCCTTCGTAAGAATGAGGAAGGTCACGCCTGTAGCGTTCTTGGCCCGAAGACCCCTCTTCACGCTCCTCAGGGTCGACTTAGTCTCCTCCACACCGTCCCAATCTTGACCAGCCACGAAAGCAGGGCGCAATAAGTCAGGATGTAGTCGTGGAAGCTCCTCGAAAATCCCTTCGGGATAGAAGGTTGTCGGAAACAACTCGGCTTCAGAATCATCGTCTTCCGAACGATCGTCTTCCACTGCGCAAGCCCTCAAGGTAATCGAGTCAACGGGCACCGCCCCGCTCTGTCCGTCTCTCGCACACTCCGTCGTATCCCTCACGGCGACGTTCTCGCTCCCTTCCCTCGCAAGCCGTGTAGCATCTGCGACCAAAAGCCTCTGGGAGCGAGACAAATCAACTGTGTCCATCATCGCCTCGTGATGAGTCGACTCGAGATCCCCGATACAACCTCCGTCAGGACCCCTTGCCGGAGCTGATGCCGCCGCAACTGATTTCCCCTTTTGCTGCCTCGATAACCCCTGAGCCGACGACATGGTAGAACAAGGCGGCGAAGAACGCGTCGAATGAAGGCTATAACACTTAGAGAGATAAAAGAAGGAGAGAGAGAAAGTACCTTTGATCGTGGAGGAAACTTGAAGAAATGAGAGAGGATCTGCGTATTTATAAGGAAAAGAGAGGGGGGGGACTCGAGGCATCATCATTAGGTCTATTCGGGCCTAGATGGGCCTCGAAACTCTCCCTAAAAATCCAACGGACCCTCGCGACGTTTCGACTTCTCGGTGCATTTAAAAGAGAAAAAAGGGGGGGGGGAATTCGAGGTGTCGTCATTAAGCCTAAAAGGGCCTAAATGGGCCTCGAAACTCTCCCAAATGTCCAGCGGACCCTCGCGACGGTTCGGCTTCTCGTCTAAATCGGACGTCGGTCATCTTAAAATCAGAATAAACCAACGGTTAATCTAGATATGTTAGTCGGGATCTGAATATCCGTGACTAATCGGCCTCAAGCGGAAATATTCCAGAACCCTCCCTGCGACACAACGATCAAAAGGAGCGATAAAGTCTCTACTGCTCGCTTCCGAGAGAACGATGCTGTGCGACTCATCGACCAACCGCTCCAACCTTCCGACAGGCCTTCTATTCCCTCAAACCTTCAAACCTTAGAATCCATCACGAGCCAGAAAGCACTTTGCTCACTAATGGACTGGGGGGGACTTACTGTAGAGGATGGATTTGACCATCCCACAAGGCCCGAGGAGTAGAAAGGCCTGGCCCGGATTAGGTAGAGCGACGGCTCAATCGGTCGGCTCAAGAGTCAGGTCTCTCGGCTTGACTCTTGAGTACTTTTAGTCAATCATCATCGACTGAAGTACATTCGGCTCAGCGGCTGCTCGGACGCCTACGGGCTTCTCGGCCCAGCAGAGGAGGCCCACCAAGATGGTGTAAATTAGGTCAAGGACGAGGCATCAGGACGTCTATATAAGGGAAAGGGGAGACAACGAGAGAAGGATCCGAAATCATTGACTAACACTTGGCGGCTAGATTAGGGTTTTCACCTTTGCTTCATCTCGCCGTTAGTTGTACTTTTCCGGTAGCTCATCGAGCCACCGGCTTCCTTTTTGTCCCACTCTCTTCGTTTCCCTTGTAACCGACTGAACGTTTTCTCCGACCATAAATAAGACGTCTTTGTTAAAACCCATACTTTCTTTATTACCGTTTTTCGATCAAACAGTTTCTCTAACGTGGGGGAAATGCCCTGGATGGAAATTGTGATTAATAACTTTACCATCTAGGTTAGAAGACCCTTCAGGGTAAAGTCTTGGTGGGTAATCCCCTGATTTAACTTCAGTAGCATCCATCTGATCATATAACCCAACAATAAAATCAGCCACAACAAAACAGTAACTCAGCCATATCATAAGAGTAACATAGTCATAACATAACACTAGGTTATTCACGACACAAATATAACTCAGCCATAACATAACCATAACTCAGCCGCACCAAAACCCTAACTCAGACGCAACGAAACCCCCAACAAAACAAAATCACAGCCGCAACACAACCCTATCTCAGTCGCAACAAAATATAAATCAGATGAAATATAATACATAACTGACCCACAAACTCAACAAAACACAATATATAACGTCGCGATATCCTACCGGAAAAGACGAACTCGGAGATAAGACGGCGGCGAAGACGATTTCGTACAAACGAGTTCAGAATTCTGATTTCGGGCACGATGATAACAGAGAAAACAGAGTACAACGACAGAGAGCTATTTCGACGAAGAAGAAGTTAACACAGACAATGTCGATGACGGAGAGTGGGAGTATCCTCGCTGTTCCTTCTTCGACGGTTCTTCTTCGAGACGACAAAACGATGTTCTTAGTTAATTTTTTTTTTTAAACTTCGATTTAGTTATGTTGGAGAAGAGACGGTTTGGTTTCTATTGTGGTGGTGATGTTTAATTTTTAATTACTGATGTGGATTATATATTTAAAAGTAATTTCAATTAAAAAAAACTAACCAAAGGCCCTTAGAATCATTTACTATGGGTGTCCAAACATTCTAGTCATTTTAAAAAGATGTTTAACACTCTAGTAATAAACCAACTTTTGTTATACATTCTAGTCATTTTCTCTACTTTTTATTATTTATTGTATGAAAGACCTAGTGAGGTATTGTTAATTTATTTCTTCACCAAGACCTAATTTAGATTTGCCTTAATTTAATCCTAACATGTTTCTAAAGAAAGTAGAAGCACTAACTTTGATCCATGCTTGGATGTAATCCCATCAATTGATGTTCTCCTCTTTAACCTTCTCCTTTTGATGATTTCCTTGATGGACAAGAAATCTCAAACCTTCCTTAATCTCTCTTGTTGATAATCATTATTATTATTATGTGTTTTGAAAGACTCTCGTTTTCTTTCGTGTGCAAAAGACGATGCGCGAGGTCTTTTATATTAGTCAAAGGGTTGTGTGTGTTAAGCAACACAACTCTCCACAATTCCAACATAACTCTTTGATATAATAACCGTACCACAATGTATACTCATATATGTTATATACCATTCTTTAATATATATAACATATATGTACGTATATAATTATGAGATTAAGGACATTTATAAATATAAAGTAAAGTAGGAGGGTTATCAATACACTCGGATTCTAATTCATTAATCGAAATCTATCCATCACGGTATCGCCTTTTATATTAGAATCTAAAAACTTTAATATGAACTTGAACTTTATATTAAACTAATAGATACATAGGTCATATAGAATATAAAATATTCTTACATTCTCCCACTTGACCTTTGTGTCGACTTAAGGGTTCAATAACTTTAATGTGCACTTTTATATCAAGTTCACTTGATCTTTACTAAAATTAAAACTGATCGAATCATGGCGGTTGTATGTCATTTAATCGGCATAGTCCCTTCCATGTACCACAAACCAATTCTAACTTTATATTATCCTTACATGAGAAGAACCTTTATTTCTCAAACCAACTATATGTTATCTACGAACCATAAGTGTATACATATACTTTAATGATAACATAATTAATAAATCAGAAACATAACTTTATGTGAATTCTCAGTGTCAAATACATAATGAGCATCCCATAACTAAAATAGCAAAGCTTTATCTATAATACCCATACGCTCTACATGGCTATTGAACGCCTTGGGTGGTAAACCTTAAGTTAGTGGATTCGCTACCATCATGTCCGTCTTTATGTGCTCGAATGAAACTCTCTGTTTCTGAACTTCTTCTTTAACAGACAGGTACTTCAACTCCATGTGCTTAGCACCCTTCGAATACTTGTCGTTCTTTGAAAAGAAGACAGCTGCAGAATTATCGCAGTAAATTCTCAGCGGCTTGGCTATACTGTCGGAAATCCGAAGCCCTGAGATAAAGTTCCGCAGCCATAGTGCATGAATTGTGGCCTCAAAGCATGCCACAAATTCAGCCTCCATAGTGGAAGTAGCAATGACAGACTGCTTTCCACTCTTCCATGATATTGCTCCCCCAGCTAATAGGAACAAGTAGTCAAACGTCGATTTTCAGAAATGTTTCTACAATCATCCTCAAGTCAATTATAGATATGTGTTTATCTTCTATGTATGTGTATAATAACACGTAATTGTGCTTATATTATTATTTTTTTGAATAAAATGTTAAATTTGATTCAAAAGAAAATGTACTTTTTTAAATTTGAATAATATGAAAATGTGCTTATATTAATAACTATCACAATTCGTAAGTCATATACAAAATAATATTTAATTTGCTGGATCATAATAAAGATAATTATTGTTTTAGTAAAAAATTTGTTTTTTTTTGCAGCAAAAAGAAAATTAATAATTAGAAAAAAAATAATAATAATAGTGTCTTCTTCCAACTTCTATATGAATTCATGTTTCTGTAAACAATATTTATTATAATAACTAAATTCAACTTGACTGCATGATCCAAGCAATACTTTGATATTAAAAAAAAAAACACATCTAATTTGATATAACAAAGTACCCAATTATGTGATCAATATGAAATACAGTTTACGATATACCCAAATCACTGAAGGACTAAGCACTTACCAAACCCACACAAAGTCGCAAAGTTATTTCGACAAGATCAACCCCAAATTACAACGGTGCAACACCGCTTGGTAAATCCAAACAATTCGACTGCTTTATGTATTACAAATTTACAACCTTCTAACATTTGCATATGGTTGACTTTCAAACCAACACATGGAATTCAAATCCAAATTCAATTTTTGTCTTACAACCCATTATGTGACATCAAACCAACACATGCGTTGGCCCACAAGCCGGACCCAAACATGAGACACTCACAGAAACGAAGAAACCAGACTCGCACCATAAAAGTTCTCCACCGTAATTGATATTTAAATTGAAATTATAGTCACTTCTATTGACGTACTAAAATTAAGACACATTGACCTCATTCTCTTCAAGTGGTTAAGCAACCACATTGATTTCTACACAAATCAATTTTAAATAATCAGATGATAGTGAAGAGTTTCAAAAGAGTTTATTGAATCAGTTTTCATGTCTTGAAGATTTTTTGTCACATTTGGTAAAGCTCGCTGCTTCAGACTAAAAGTACATAACTAAGTACTGTTGGTTTGATTCTTAAATAATTTTGTGATGAAGAATGTGTTTATAGATGATCAAATGATATAAAGTGTTGTTACAAATCTCAAATCAAATACACTGAAAGAAAACTTTATGAGTGTACCATCCCCTATATAAATAGAGATTTATCTGGATTGTTACTACTTCACAAGAGAGAAAATTGTCGACTACATTATTCAATAAAAAAATATGTCATTGTTTACTTTACTTTTTAAAGACAAAATTTGAATTTACATTTCTTCTATCATGAATATTTGTTTTTAAAAAAAATTATTGTTTGCTATACTTTTGAAATTCATTATCACTCCTACGATCAACTTTCCGTTGAGGATAAGCCAATAAACTTTACAAAAACACATCCCCTATAAAAAAAAATCCTAAACCAATAAGATGCTTCATCACCCACATTACTAAAAACTTTTAACATTTTCACTTAGCAGGAGTCAAAAATGCATTGACATGACTTCGAAAGCTAAGGACTCAAGGCCTGAAATCTTCTAACATGCACTCATAAAATCCATTACTAGGTCAGGACTCTCAATTTTTAACTATCAAAAACTAATAATTCTATGTCGATTGGGCTAATAACTAACAAATGAAAATGAAACAAATTGAATTCAAAAGATAAAACAACATCCAAACCTGGCGCGTAGCACCGGAATACCCCTAGTTAACAATATTCCAAAATATTTACGGAAAATCACTAATTTACTTCACGGTAGACCTGGGCATTTCGGGTATCGGTTCGGTTCGGTTCGGGTATTTCGGGTTTTTGGTAGTTCGGATAGGGGCTACAGGATCCATTTAGTACTTGACCTATATTCGGTTCGGTTCGGTTCGGATAGTTTCGGGTTCGGATAGTTTCGGGTTCGGTTCGGATAGTAAATGTAGGAACCGGAAAATATCCGGAAAAAGTTTGGTTCTCATTTGGATCCGGTTCGGGTTCGGATAGTTCAGGTAGTTCGGATAATTTGGATAAAATATCGGTTATTTAGGGTAAAATATCAAATAATTAGGATGATTTAGATAAAAAAATTGGATATTTCGGATTACTTTGGATATTTCGGATAAAACTATCTGGATAGTTTCGGATACTTTCGGGTAGTTTGGATACTTTATAATAATTTAGTTATCCTCAACTATTTTCAGATACTTTTAATAGAATTTTAAATTGAAAATATATATTTAGTGATGTTATATGTATATATAATTAATATTTTTATATATTCGGGTACCCGTTCGGTTCTCGGTTTGGTTCCGGTTCGGTTCGGTTATGTTATTTCGGATATAAAAATATAGGAACCGTTCGGGTATTTGAGGGTATTAGTCCGGTTCCGGTTTCGGGTATTTCGGTTCGGTTCTGGTTCGGTTCTTCGGTTCCGGTTATTTTGCCCAGGCCTAGTAACAACAGTAAAACCTAGATTCCAGTTCAACAGTTTTATTCAAACAAGCATATTAACCCACACATGAACCGTCGTGACTTTTGAAAAATCAATCAATATTTAACCATGCAAAACACCTTTTATCACAACTATAGTTAACCGTATTGCATCATTAGACACTACCCATTTTCATTGTTGTCGTAACTTTAATAATTTAAGTTCAAAAAATTCAATGCGAACGTTTCACAAGCATCACGTAACAAACAGATTCACTCAAGGATGAATTAATCAATTCTAAGATGGGTCCGATACCACATGTTAATTTATTTCTTCACCAAGACCTAATTTAGATTTGCCTTAATTCAATCCTAACATGTTTCTAAAGAAAGTAGAAGCATTAACCTTGATCCATGCTTGGATGCAATCCCACCAATTGATGTTCTCTTCTTTCACTTTCTCCTTTTGGTGATTTTCTTGATGGACAAGAAATCCCAAACCTTCCTTAATCTCTCTTGTTGATAATCAGTATTATTATTATTATTATGTGTTTTGAAAAACTCTTGTTTTCTTCCGTGTGCAAAAGACGATGCACGAGGTCTTTTATATTAGTCAAAGGGTTGTGTGTGTTAAGCAACACAACTCTCCACAATTCCAACATAACTCTTTGATATAATAACCCTACCACAATGTACACTCATATATGTTATATACCATTCTTTAATATATTATATATATAACATATATTTATATAATTATGAGATTAAAGACATTTATAAATATAAGGTAAAGTAGGAGGGTTATCAATACACCCGGATTCTAATTCATTAATCGAAACCGATCCATCACGGTATCGCCTTTTATATTAGAATCTAAAAACATTAATATGAACTTGAACTTTATATTAAACCAATAGATACATAGGTCATA
Source organism: Brassica napus (assembly GCF_020379485.1). NCBI lineage: Eukaryota > Viridiplantae > Streptophyta > Magnoliopsida > Brassicales > Brassicaceae > Brassica > Brassica napus. Next base: position 29,838,294 of record NC_063444.1, read on the forward strand.
TAGAATATAAAATATTCTTACAGGTATTTCCACCAAAAGTGCTTTTACAATCCCAAAATGGACCACTGTTCTACGGATCCAGAGTAGTTCAGTGAACAGGCTACATATATAGTGTAAAGACCCAAAGTACGCACCAAACAAGCCTAATAATCTGCAATGGATCTTATTCAGCTTCTTATCTTTGCTCTCTCTCTTTACACAGTTTCCTTCTTCTTTGCGAAGTCGCTGCTTTTTTCTTCTGGGAACAAGAAACGAATTGCTCCTATGGCCCCGGGGGCATGGCCATTGGTCGGACATCTATCATTCTTTAAAAGCTCAAAACCAACCCACGTAACGTTTGGGGACATGGTCGAGGTGCTTGGACCGGTGTTCATGATGAAGCTAGGGTCATACAACGTGCTGATCATAAGCAGCCAAGAGGTGGCCAAAGAGTGCTTCACTGTCCACGACAAGGTCATAGACCGGATCGACCTCACTGCTTCGAAAATCTTGGGCTATGATGGTTCCTTCTTAACGTTTTCTCCTTGTGGTCCTTACTGGAAAGAGATGCGTAAGATAGCAACATGGGAGCTTTTCAACCACAACGACTGATAAGTTCAAGGATAGCAGAGAAAGAGAGGTTGATATGACGTTTAGAGACCTCTATATGAGGTGGGAGCAAGAGGGTGGAGCGAAAACTGGAGTATTGGTGGACATGAAACGAGAGTTCCAAGATTTACTAGCTAATATATCGTTGATGATGATTGTGGGGAAGAGATATTTCGGGCAAGTCCAAACTGTGAAGCGGGAGAAGCGAGGAGATGCGGGAAGTTGATTCAAGAGTTTTTCAATTACTTTGGGCTCTATCCGATGTGATGCCATCTCTGGGTTGGTCGGAATGGAAGGTCAAAAGGGATATGAAGAGAACGGCTAAAGAGTTGGATCAAGTTGTTGAAGCTTGGGTTGAAGAACACAAGAAGAGGAGAGATGACATACCCAGCTGTGAAAAGCACTATTTGGATCTACTCATTGAGATCTTCGAAAACCGCGAGATTCCAGGCACCATTCATGATGCTCATACCACCACCAAGGCCATATGCCTTGTAAGGCCTCTATAAATAAATAAATAAAATCACATTCTAATGAAGTGTTTATAGATTAACTTTAACTTCTTTTATTTTTATGTGGGACAGAACATGGTATTTGCAGGGAGCGAGCCGGCCATTGTTGTGTTGGTTTGGGTTGTATCACTGCTTGTTAACAACCCCCATGAGTTGAGGAAAGCACAAGAGGAGCTTGACCAAAAAATCGGAAGGGACAAAGTTGTAGAAGAATCCGACCTCAATAACTTGACTTATCTCCATGCCATTGTCAAGGAAACATTACGTTTGTATCCACCACTTCCTCTCACAGCTTATAGGTATGTGATGGAAGACTTCGACATTACCCATGGAAACTTTCATGTTCCCGCAGGTAAATATTATATGCACCTACGTTACTCTATAGTACATGTTCAGAAGATTAGACTCATGAGATGCATAGTCTTTTTCTTATTGGATTAACTAGGGACACAAGTGCTCGTAAATGAATGGAAAGTTCAGAGGGATCCAAACTCTTGGTTCGAGCCGGAGTTATTCAAACCAGAGAGGTTCTTAACATCTGAAAAAGTAGATAATGTTAAAGGCATGGGCATGTTGTTTCCATTCGGTTTGGGACGACGATCGTGCCCTGCAATCCCTATGGGTATGAGGATGGTTCACTATGTTCTGGCTAGGTTCTTGCACACGTTCGACTTGGCAGCACCATTCAGCCAAGACGTGGACATGACTGAGAGCAATGGGTTTGTCAATCTCAAAGCCACTCCTCTTCTAGTCTTGATCAATCCTAGGCTACCTAAATCACTCTACCATGAGGATTGTAAAGTATAATTCTCAAACAAGGATTGATAACTAAATCTACTTTTTCAAATTTCTCATTTCTTCAGAGAATTATATTTTGTTTTACAATATGAGTGAGTCTTCATATCTTCAGAAGGTTACATTTTCGTAAATAAGGATTTCATAGGACCTAAAGATACAAAACAGCTCCTTTAATCCTGTATGAATTTGAATCCCAAATTTGACCCCTAGAAAGTAAATTTTTAGATAAAATATTCCACATGAATTATACATCCACGGTCTTACAACTTTTTTCTTTTTCTTTTTGCCCTTTAGCTCCCTAGTGCAAACATGCATGAATATGATGTTGGAACTATTTTTTTGAGCATTATGAAAAATGTATTCATATGCTAAAAATAGAGTTAGTGTGAATGAAAAATGGAAGTTCAAAATGGATTGATTATAAATCTTAAAATGACATTTGTAAAATGTCCCACATTGAAAATATGAGGAGAAAATTCTTTATATTAAAAATGGAGAAATCACAACAAAACTCAAAGCTTTAATATACTTAGTATATTGTGAAGAGGAGATATCCGTACCGAGCTAAGGCTTTGGACTTCGGATTTGGTAAATTGACCAATTGATCAAATGGTTAATCTTTTGATCTAAGTTATTTTTTTATTTTTGACAAAGTCAAAATAAGAATATAAAAATATCTCCTATAATTATGATGGTGATGTGATTTAAGGGTATTTAGTGCAAAGTCAATTTGATTTTGTAACCTAAAACATTTATGCACAATTAAAAGAATTATTATGATAATAATTCAGTCTCCATGTTTATGGTTGTACGTTAGAAAACGTATGGATCATGGGCTATATAAGAAAGACATAATCATCTCATTTCATACATGATCAACAACAACAAAAAAAATCCTTCCACTTGAATAATTTATTTTTTAGTTTTTGAGTCTGAGAGTACATCACAGGTCGATAGATTATGTTTATCGGTGATGGTAAATAGAAACAATGCTGCAGTTATATCCTGGGAATCTGAGCGCCATGAAACCGTCACACTACGGGGCGTTTAAAGATTTAAGGAAAGAGATTAACTATCTCGACTCTGCAATTCTTCTTTATTTTTATATTTCGTTATTGAAATTTTAATTTATGTTCTTATTATTATTTACAAATATCAGTTGTCCTATGGTAGTAAAATAAGGTTCCTACGTATGAATCATGAGGAGGTACCTGAAATATAAAGGATCAGACTCCAAACAAAACAAAACAAAATCAGGACAAAATATGTTTTAACATCTCAAATTTATACAATAAATAATAAAAAAAATCTAATCCTATGGTTGTACCGACTTTTGCTTAATTCCTAGTCGTTTATAATTGTAACAATGCCCAGTTGGAGAATTATCAATAACCAGTATAGGATTGTGGATTGTGGGTTAAAAAAAATCTACTTTTTTAAAGCCAAAAAAAATCTATTGTAAATGTTATTTTCCACCAACCAGAAACATTCATTATGTTAGCTCTCTCCTCTTTAGAATTTATAAATCATTAAATCAATAACACATGATTTCAGTCTAGATTTTAAATCTATAGAACCAATAACACTAAATTTAGTTTGGATTTCTAAATCAATTAATATACACCAATCAATAACTCCCCCTTTTAATTCACCCCCACTTAATTCGCCTTCGATTATCCGACATGGAAAGAGGATCTTTTCAAGAGAAACTTCTGTTTGATTTTCGCATAAAGTCACCTGGTATCTCATAAAGTTAACTAGGCATGGGCATTCGGGGGGCATCGGATTCGGTTCGATTGATTTGGATTTTCAGATCTTTCGGTGTTATGCTCAAAAGTCTCATTTAGATTTTATTAATAATTGGGTCGGGTGGTTCGGATCGGATTTGTAGCCAATGTTTGAAATTATCCAAAATATTTTTTAAAAACTAAAAAAATTGAAAAAAAAGGCTTAAAATATAGAAATTGTTCACAAATCTAATTAATATTAGTTAAATTACCGTTTATGTGCTGCTCAGTAGTGACTGCTAGGGAGTTAATCACACCAGGCTATATAAAAGAGCGCCTACTCCGTCCCATTCACGACTGGAGTGACTCGAGCACTTGTCTAGAGTGGTGCTTTAGCACCCTTCGCCAACCGGTAATGTGTGGAAGAGCTAATAAACTTAACTAAAAAGTATTCAAAATAACAAAAATATAAAAAAAACTAAAAGAACCATTAGAATACCATAAAGAGGAATTACCTAAGATAGCCCTTTTTAATTTATTTTCACAAAAGAATCCCCAAAGAAAAAACTAACAAAAAGAGGTTTTACTGACGGGTAAATATACTCATATACCCTTAATCCCAGACTTTGAATTTAGAGTTGATGGAGTTTTAGAGGTGAGGTTTAAAATATTAAAAGATATAAAATAAATATTAAAATTTTAAAAATATATTTTTTTAAATTAGTTTCAAAAAAAAAAATCGAATTTCAAAAAGAAAATTTGAAAAAAAAATGAAAATTAAAATTTATAAAAAAAATCAAATTTGAAAACATATAGTTCGAAATTAAAAATATATTTTTTATTATTTATTATTTATATATCTATAAAACAATGGGCATCAGAGTATTTTGTCTCTTTAATAAAACTTAATTTGGTCATTTTCCTTTTCAGAGTTCTTTTTATGATAAAAACTTAAAACGGTTTATTTGAGAAAATCGCCACACTATAAAACATACTTTGGTTATTTTCTTTTTCAGAGCTCTTTTTATGATAAAAACTTAAAATAGTCTATTTGAAAAAATAGTCACACTATAAAACATCTAAATTGTTTTTAACAAATATAAAACATTGATACCGCCAGTTATTTTGGATTTCTGTCAAGTTGTAAGCTCATAGTTCCGTTCAAGGTTCAGATCAGATTTTTCAATTTGGGTTTAGGTGGAGACTTCGGTTTGAAGGTAAAATCGCCCAGGCATATAGTTAACTAGGTATCTTTTTAACTATTCCATTTAGCTCGGTTCAATTTTGTTGCGGTTCATCTTCCCACCCTCACTATCTTCCTTTTCTATCTAACAGGTGCGACGACTAGAACATACTGGAAACTGAATCTATTGTTGACCCGCAGAAATAAAAGAGCAAATGAGAGGGAAGAGGAATTTTATCAAGTCTAAAATAAGCTGTGCTATGCCCACTTCAATTTCTCTGAACATCCCAAACAAACTAGAGCTAAAATAGTTCCTTCCTTAAGCTTTGTTCAAAAAAAAAAAAAATAGTTCCTTAAAAACAAAAAGGTAAATTAGAAAGAAAAAAAAAACAAATAAGACTCTGAAAGCTTTTTAGATCCTGTAGTGTCCACATTCTTCAGCTTAGAGTTCGTCCTGCAGTAAGAAAATCATAAATCACAGAATTGGTTAGTTGCACAGCAAAATAACACCCTTCTTTAAATATTTTTGGTTAGAGACATACATGGGCGGCGGCATCATCCTTCTCAGAGGAGGTTTCTTCCTTGGTTTCTTCCTTGGTTTCCTCAGGTTTTGATTCGGCGTCGGATTCATCTCCTTCATGGTCATCATCCTCTTGTTCTTCCTCAGCCTATAGAAGAAGAAAAACGAATTTAAATCATATCAGAAAGGGTTAATGTTAATAATATAAAGAGAGCATTGTGAATATTACGTCAGAGTCAGCTGTAGGAGCATCCTTTGATTCCTCTTCCTCTCTCTTCTTCTCAGCTTCGTCGAAAGCTGCTTTCTCAGCCTGTAACACCAGATTTGATTAGCTATACATGATCATCAAACCAGACAAACCAACACAAAATAGTTAATAACATACATCCTTGAGTATTCCCCAGGTTTCCTCAGCCAATTTCTTAGCGTACTCTGGGTCATCGCACACCAAGACATTGTCGAACAAGGATCCAGATTTCACCTAAAGAATAAAGGACGTGTTCAGTCACTAACATATACGATCATGAAAGACACAAACACATGTTTCTGTGACAAGGTATTGCTATTTACCTGCCACAATTCCACTCCAACGTACTTCAATTTGGGGAACACATAGAGTTCTGGGTCATCCTTGAACTCTGCGTTATAATGATATATTTATCTTCAGTTAAATAAAGAAAACAGGATTCCTAGATGAGTCAAGATCGTGTGAGTTTACAATTCATTACAAGAAATGAAAAAAAATCTCAGAGCCATGAGACTACGAATGTCTTATATTATTATTACATGAATACAATGGATATTGTGATTATGAACGGTGGCAGAGAGAATATTACCAGGGTTGTCAATCATTGGAGCCTTCCATTTTCCCTTGTAGTTAGGGTTCTTGATTTGCTACACAAGAATATGAAAAGCGTGAGAAGAGAGAGTGAATAGTTTTTATTACCATCTTTAAATACCCCGTCCAATTGGAAAAACAAAACAACAAACCTTGGGCTTCCATTCACCGTTGTACTCGGGGTTGGGAATGGTAGGGGCAGTCCACTCACCATCTTCTTCATCATCCCAGTCCTCAGGCTAAAAAAAAAGGATTAAAGATCAAAACGAGAAAGCGATTTAGACTAGTTTTACTACAATGACAGAAAAATATTACAAACCTTCTTTGCATCAGTGTCTGGGATCTCCTTTGGAATGTCATCGTATCCTGCTGGCTTTGTGTCTACCGGATCAGGAATGTACTCTTTGTCATCCCAGTCCTCAGGCTGTAAAACAGAGACTCAATTTTATGAGAAAATGAATCAAAAAATAATTATTGCTGGGAGATGCTAGTAGATACCTTCTTGGCGCTTGGATCCTTGATCTTCTTTGCTGGGAGGAGGTCCCAGTCAGAGTAGAGGCTACCAGTTTGCTTCTCAACGTTGTCGATAAGAATGCTGTAAGTAGCATCTGGGCGGAGGATGAATGTGTATACATGGGTGAGCTGATCAGTCTCACATGGGACCACCTTGTTGATCAGATGGTTAGTTCCATTGTAGGTAAGGATAGCATGAACTTTCTTAGTGCTGTAGCCACAGATATCTGGGCCAAACATGATGCTGCAGGTAAAAAAGAGAAGATAAGCGTTATGTTTAAATGTCTGATCTGATGGTGAAAAAAATTTGTACCTGTAAGGAGTGTCTCCTCCAAATTTCATCTGGTCAACATCATCACTGAGAAGCTTCATGTATCCACCACCACAGTCAAGATTCTGCTCGTGCTTGACAGAGAATTGGAACACAAGGGTCTTGTCCTTGTTGCTGAACTCGGGGAACTCAGCTGAAATGGCGTAGAATCTGTAGTCCTCGCTAGTCTGAATACCTGCGAGAGAGTGATCATTGCAACAAGGCTTAACATGAATAAGACGAGAACCAATGAATCACTATCACTAGTACTGAAGGAAGGATGGATACCTTTGTCGTTGGCGTCACCAGACCAATTGCCAGCAGTGTGGCTCCATTCCCCAGCAGTGTTGTCATCTTTCTTCCAGTCAGATTTTACCCATCTCTTCTCCCATCCATCTTCAGGAAACATACACAACAAAGGAGAAGAGAAGCTTCATGTAAACATTAAAACATTTCAATCTAAGTAACAAGATAAGCAATCATACTAATCGTAAACTATAATCACAATCTGGCGGCATCAAAAATGCATAGATCTACCAAACATTTCGAAAATTTTCTATCGATTCAAAGCGAGGAGGATGAGCAAACATGAAACGAATAGACGTAGCGATCGCAAAAAATTCTCAGAGAGGGAAATGTAGCTACCATCAAATTTCTCCTCGAAGATAACACTAGCAGAGGCGATCGCGACGAGACCGATAAGAATCAGAGAGATCAAGCTAGGGTTTAGTTTCGCCATCGCTAAAATACTCAGATCGGAGCTTCCCCGAAAACAGAACATGCTATAATCCTGCACAAGCGCTAAAATTATACTTATATACCTAAACAAGCTGCAACTGAAGTAGACGCTCGCGTGGCTTGCTGACGTTGGCCAATGAATGACATACACGTCAGATCTAGTTGTCACTCAAATGACGTGGCGTCACCTCAATGGATAACACTATGAATATCGACTCAAAATAACGTTTTCGCAACACTGTACTCCGTTGGATTTAGTGGTGCTATCGTAGCCGTCGGATTCGAACTGACTTTAACTACAAAATCTTTTCTTCTTTTGTTAAAGTAGTTTTGCAACAGATTGATGATACTAATTGCTAAACGAGAAAAATAACAAAGAATCCCTATACAAATAAATTATTTACAATTTGATATTTTAAACTTTTCTTGTGTCTTTTTTACAAACACTTTTACTAAAAAAAAAAACTAGATTTTAACTCTCACATCTTTTTTATTTGTAATAGATAAATTTTTATAATTATTCTATTTCTATCGTTTATACATGTATGTGGTTATTCATATTGTACTGTGGTTGGATGTTATATAGATTGTTTTTCATTGATTAGTTTTACTGGACCTAAGTAACTAATATGCTTTTATATATATATATATATATATATTTCTCTCTCAAAATATTTTATGGCAACAATCTCATATATTTTTCGATTTAATATGTCCCTCAATTTTCTTCATATGTCAAATAAATTCCAAAATTACAACACTTACAGAAACATAAAGAATAAGGTTTATAATTAAAGTAATAGTAAAGTTGAGCATTTTGTGTAAACTGTATAATTTAATTAGCATATCACTTATAAAGTTATTAATTATATACGAAATTATTAACTTTAAAATTTATTTTTATTCTTATGATTGAAATATATTTGGGTCAATTATATTGATATGGGTATTATTTAACAATATTTTACAAAAACCTGTAAAATGTTAATATTTATATATAACATGATTTTAAATATTTATACTATATTTTCAAAAGGGAGTTATTCAGTCCGAATATATTCTAAACCTTCAGCGAGAACTGGACCACACTCACTAGATACGGATCCGCGTTTTGCGCGAATATTGTTTTTGTCAAGTTTTTATTGAAATTATTCAGATTAGTCATGGGCATTTGGTTCTTGATTTCGGTTATGGTTCGATTTTATAGGTTACGGATCAGTTTGGGTATTTAGAAAATTTGGTTCCGGTTCAATTTTTTTTTTGGTTTCTGGTTTGGGTAACAAAGTTAGGAATCGGCTAATATCTTAGATAATTTCATATTCTATTTGGTTCTGGTTCGGTTCCGGTTTTTGGTTAATTTAAGTTAAAATTCATAATATTCGGGTGCCTTTTTGATTAAATATCATATTTTTTTTGGGTTTTCAGAAAATGTTTCGGATATTCAGTTAATTTAATATTTTTGATAAAAAAATATTATAGTAATTCAGATTTTTGGGTATTTATTTTTTTAATCGTTTTAAATTATTTGATTATTTTAAAACTAAATATAGTTTATATTTATAAATATGTAAATAATATTATAGAAATTGTGGTACCATTCGCTTCTTGGTTCAGTTCTGATTTGGTATTGGTTCTTTGTTTTAGATAAATATGTAAATAATATTATGGATATTGTGGTACCATTCGCTTCTTGGTTCAGTTCTGATTCGGTATTCGTTCTTTGTTTTAGAGATATATGATCCATTTAGATACACTTTGGTTTCGGTTTGATTTTTTGTTTATAGATAAATGTGTCATGCCTAATTTAGATTATTTTATACGATTTTAAGATTTGTGGATTATATTTGTGTTATTTAGTGTGTGGATATAATCTATATTTGTTATTTTTGAAATCTATATAATAATTTCTTAACATGTGTAGAATTGATTTGTGTTATAATATGCGTTGAACTGGCGTTATTTTATAATTTATAATGTTTCACATGTAGCAATTTAGTGGTTTGACTTGGGGATTAATTGTGATATTATTTATATTAAGGAGGTGATTTTGTTTCAATTTTATATTGTTTTAAATTACATCATAAAAATATTTTTTTAAATATAATTAATAATTTGAGCCGATTATTTTTGTTTATCTAATTTATTAATTTCAAGCTTCATTACATTTTTAAACATTGTAATTATTATAGTGTATTATTGAAAACTTAACATCCTTACCTGTGCACACAAAATCTGATTTTGAAATAAGGAGAATAGGTTTTAAAAATGAATATGTGTAATTATTAAAACCCATTTATTTACGAAATAATAACATGTTCGTTTATGGGTTTGGCCCATTAATTAAACACATTATAATTTGTCCAATAAACAAAATTAAAATAATAAGTATAAATACATTTTTCGGGAAGAAAAGAAAACGTGTGTAAGTTCAATTGACAGAAAAAAAAGTTCAATTGCTTTTCCGGAAAGCCCCTTTGGTCTAGAGGTTTAAAAGTTAAAATATATATTTTAAAGTTGAGAATACAAGTTTTACAAAAACTAACTAGGAAAGTCTTCTCTAATTAGCTAAAAACATCAATAAACATGAATGTTGTTAACCTCGTATTATAACCAATTATGTTGTGAATTTCATTAAGAAACCCTAATATTGACTAATATACATAAATTAACAAGAAAATGTTAAAAACTCTTTATAATTTTAGAGAAAATGAAAAATTGTTAAACATTGACGTAGAAGACTTCCACAGAAATCGTAGAAGACTTCTAGGGAATCTTCCATTTAAGTCATTTTTTCAATTAAAATTTTACAAAGAAAATCTTCCAGAGAAGTCTACTCTACAACAGACTTCTTTGTAAGTCTTCATTTGTTAATATGGGCTTACTTTTGTTTTTGAAAAAAATCTCAAAAATACCAGAGAAGATTTTCCGGTAAGTCGTCTAAGATAAACATGTTAGTTTTGCAATTGACTTAGTTTTGCAATTGACCTGATTGTGTCAAAAATTTGACTTTTTCTAAATGACTTACAAGGAAGTCTTCTGCCATAAAAATAAAACTTAAATATTTAATTTTAACTAGACGATTTCTATGTAAATCATCTCAAGTTACTTTGCAATTGGAAAATAAAACTTAAATATTTAATATTAATTAGATGATTTTCATGTAAGTCTTATGGCATACGACTTACACGGAAGTCTTCTATGATAACTAAGGTTTGAGCATAATCTCGAAATAAAATTCTGGAAGACTTTCGGTTAAGTCGTCTCCCAGAAGGCTTACATGGAAGTCGTCTAGTTAAAATTAAATATTTGTTTTATTTTTAATGGCAAAATTAACCTGAGACGCCGCCTTTCACCGACAGTGAGACGACTTCCACTGAGAGTTCGGAAGACTTACATGGAAATGACAATATTGTAAATACTTGTAAATACTTGATGAGGATGACATAGTAAATACTCATTTTCGAACAAAATAAAAAATAAAAAAGTAATGTCATTTTCGTGAATAATCCGAACTTTTAAGGTGAATAGGGAAAATGAAAGTTTCAAAAAAAAAATCAAAGGTTAGTTTTGTGTTTGACTTTGAGTTTTGAATCATATTTTCAAAAAGCCCAAAAAAATTATCGAATTCAGAGATGCTTTCATAAATATGTAATTACATTTCTTGAATGTATCTTATATGTATATTTAAGAATGTTTTCCTAAATATATATGATATCTTCCTGAATTTTACTTATATGCATATTTAAATATGTATAATATCTTTATAAAATTTAAATATCAAATTCAAGAGTTATTCAGTTCCTACCAATTTAGGAAGATAATATACATATTCTAGAATATCTTACTAAATATAATATAATTCAAATTTAGTAAGGTATTCATAAATATATTTTTATGAAGGTTATCCTAAACATAAATTTAAGAATGTATTTTCTAAATATATATTTATGAAAATTTCCTAAAATTTTGTGAAGATATTATACATATTTATCCATATCTTCCTATATTTTTTTAAAAGAAGATATCATACATATTCATGAATTTTTTAACCTTATTTTAAGAAACTTATTTCCTAAAAATTTTTAAATTTTTTTCAAAAACTTTTAAAAAGAAATGAATTTTTTTTAAGATTTCTTTATTCAATATTATTGTAGAAAATGATATAATTATCATTTATCCATTTAATAACATCTATTTTGGTCGTTTTGACCCTTATGGACAAACTTGTGAACAAAAACGTGTTTTAATGCTATTTGTGGTCATTTCTCTATGTTTTTTGTCAAACTTTTTTTTTACAAAACTTGTTTATTTTAGATCCACGAAACATCATCTACATAGCAATTGGAAAACCATCTTCAACTATATTATCCTTATGTGACTAAATGTACATATTTTGATAGAGTTCACTTGTTTTAATTTTTATTGGAATTAGATAGTATGAAAATAGTTACATTTCATGTAAAATTTCAAACCTTCTTTATTAGCTCAGGATTATATCCTAAGAAATTTAACATCTTTTATAATATTAAAGATATACGTTTATTTTAAAATGTGCTCTTGGCATGTGTTGCAATATGTTAAAGAATCCTCACGGATGGATAAGTTTTGCAACAGAATTAGAGGTCATAAAGACTCTTCAGATATGCTTTTCAGACTTCGAGATCTCTCACATCTCAAGAGCGCCAAATAAAATTTATGATTCTTTAGCTAGGACTGCGATGTTTTTCCATAGAGATATTTTGTTTTATTGGTTGTTATATTCCAGTCTTGTTACCCAGACCACCTCAAGTTTGAGTGATAGAATAGCCGTTCGTTGTAAGAAAAAGACATGTGTTGCAATGTAATTAGTCAAAAATTATAAAGTTTTGTAACAATAAAATTTGTAAGAAAACAAAAGTCGAGATAATTTAGATAACAACGATGATGGCCTTAGTAGTATAGTACTAGGTGTGAGAGCAAAGACTCTTGCAGACTGGCAAGAAACATCCTGCAAAAGTCCCTTTGTCAAAACATGAACTACGTGGCGTGTCCTCGTTGTGTCTTCATATGCGCTTCTCCGCTATCTTTTCTCTCTTCCAACACAAGCAAGCAAATCTTTTAGTATATATTTAATACCAGTTTTCCTATATATAATAAAATTTGATTACTTGGAGAATATTATATCAGAAGGGGAAAAAGTGATGAAATTGACAATTATTACGATGTTTACATTAACCAATGAAGTAGACCAACCGCTCATATGCTACCGGAATTGTGATGTGAGTGTGGCAATGCGTGCCATGAACGTTGTAAGAGAAGTTGGAGTTATCCGCCATCATTGAATGAAGTAGACCAACGTGACATATGATATCGGAACTGCGATTTGAGTTGTGACAATGCATGCCATGAACATTGTAAGAAAAGTTTTAGTTACCCGTCGTTGTTTAATGAACATCTGTGATTTGTTGAGATAATCTTGCTATTTATAATCATTATGTGACCTAGCTGTTTGTTTCTTAGGTATTATTTACATGTGGTGATGTAAAGGACATGAAAAAATTTAGATAAACATATTGAATATCATAAAGAGATTATTTTGATAAAAGAAATGTAATGTGATGGTAATTACTTAATTTGGTCCAATGTTTTCTGTAAATATAATTTATACTTACTCAATATAAATGGTGTTTAAGGATTTTGCACATGAATTAAAAAATACAAATTTTATACAATTTATCTTTAATTATATAATAATACCATTAACTGAAATTTGTTCAACTAATAAAAACACACAGTATTTTATAATTAGTCACAATTCAAATGATTTAAATTATATTTAGAATAGTGAGAACATCATTTATTTTGCGACAAAATATTTTCCTTTAAACACCATTTAAATTTAAATTGATACGCATAGTGTACGAGATACTGCTGGGAAGAGACATTTCATAAATAAAAACATGAAGATAAGTGAGAAGATTCAGGACAACAGGACGTGATCAATGTCTCATAACCAGGTTCATGGCGTTACATGATCATTGGAGGAATCCCCTTGTTGCTGCTTCTTCCTTATTGCAACTTCGGAGTGATTCACCTCGCTAAGACTTCTTTTCTTGGCTTCCGTATTTGAGCAATTGTCCTCCTTTGTTTCTGTCTCTTTCTCTCTAACCATCTGGTTTTCCACGTTTGATGATGAAGAAAACAAGGGCGGTTCTCGCCCGCTTAGACGACAAAAGACGCGTTCTACTGTTTCATTTATCTCTTTCCCTAACCCGTCCTTCTCAAGAATCAATTCCCAAACCGATTTAGATGCCTTCTCTAGCACTGGCCCTCTGCTCACAAAAGCAACAAGAAACATGGTAAACACTTTCTTTGAAAACTATGACAACAAGAGTAAACCAGACGAACAAGATCCGTACCACAGCTCCAAGGAACTGTTAACATTGTCCTATGTTAATCAATCAGATCTAAAACACTAGTTTGCAAGAAAACAAGAAAGGTTGTTTTTACAAATACTTGACCATAAACATAACTACCTAACCAAAACGCAATGCACGAAATCAGGTTTCTAGAAAAGAGAAGAAACTAACTCGAGTTCTTGGCGAAGAGCATCAAAGAGTTCTCGTTTAGTCTGTTTCTCAGCACCAGGTTTGTTAAGAACTTTGCTCTCCTCTGCCATCTTAATGGTTGTGCTCTTCAACTCTTCCTGTTACAACAAACATTCACTCAAACGCATTACTTCTAATGTCGCACAACTTATACTATGAACTTAAGACAATCAAAATCTAAGAACTAAACTAGACCCTGAACGAAAGAAAAAAGAGTTGTCTTTTGGTAAGAATTTGGAATCGAAAAGGTCGACCCGGAAAAATTAGGTTTAGATGGAGAGAATACATTGGCTTTGAGTTGGTTGATGATCTTTAAACGAAGGGCATCGATGGTGCCATCGTTCATAAGAGATTCGAGCACGTCTTCTGGTGTAATTACCGAAGAAGAAGAGGACATTGTTCTCCTACCTCTAATCAAAAACCCTAAAAAGTGTCTCCCACCAATCCAAAGAAAAATTACACTTTTCTCAAGCAAAACGGGTTCAGAATCCAAGTTCGAGTGAGAGAACTATAGAAGCAATCAGAAATTGAAGGCTAGTTCACGAAAATTTTCGCCTTCTGCTTTTTTAAGCTTGATTGGATTTGGTTTCTCAATCTCATCATCCAAAGAGAGAATCGGGTTTTCCAGAACCGACTTCAACCAAATTAATTTATACTGAACCGGGATATGAGTCCCATTTGTTAACATCTCATAGTCGACAAAAAAAACATGTCATAAAAAACTACAAACGAGGGTATGTGCGCGAGTATTAATTTTACATATTTGTTATTGTTAAGATTTGATTAAAGATTCGTATAATGTGTTGTATATTTCTTATTGCTTACTATATATAGTGGTTCATACAGGGTGAAGTCAAATGGAAAATTGATTACAAAGATACTATACATTATGACATGGTCAAACTCATAAAGACTAAGGTTGAATGGGTCTTCCATGTGGCTGGATGTAAACCCCCAATGGACTCTAGTCTTGAACTTGTATGGTCTAGGTTATGGACCATCCACTTCATGATTCATAACACTCTCCCTTGGATGCCATAACCATATAGGGTTTGTAACATGCTAATGTTGCCTCATTAAAACCTCTCTCGGAAAACCCAAAACCCAATGTGGTAAAAAAGGAAACCAGAGAAAGGAAAAAGAGTACAACACACATTACTCCCCCTGATTTGGACATCACTGAAGGTCCTTGAGTCTACGCGTGCCAATCTTGTTGCGTGAACTTCCTGAATGTGCAAGAGGGCAATGATTCGGTGAAGAGGTCGGCTGAGTTTTCACTAGACCGGATCTGAAGGACGTTGACCTCTCCAGCTTTCTGCAACTCATGGGTAAAGAAGAACTTGGGTAGAATATGTTTGGTTCGGTCACCTTTGATATACCCGTCTTTGAGTTGAGCAATGCAAGCTGCATTATCTTCATATATGATGGTCGGACCCGTTGGGTCGCATATGGACGCATAATGTGGTCATATACCTTTTGTTCAAAGATGAACTTCGATCTTATAGCTTATCTTTATGATAGCTTATTCATTCATACCACAGCTTGGTTGGTTCATGCTGAGAATTCGACCAACCATAAGTATTACCAAAATTTGGCTAATTTGTGGTGATGGTCTATAACCTTTTCTAAGGTTTAATGAATAACCATTTAACCTATCTTAGGCTGGTTAGTATAAAACACAAGGAATTTAAAATTCCTCTATGGACTGATTTGAATTGTTCTTATAGAACTCTTCACTTGCTTACATGTAGTAATTTAATTCAGTCCATGAACAACTTTAGGAAAATGCTATTCAAGAGAACTTCTTTTCTCATCTTTTGATTCTGAGCTCAATACCGTTTGGTAAACCTTTTGGTACCAATAATATTATCATCATCATCCAGTGAGTCATATATAGCATACTACATCTTTTGAATTTCTTCCAGACATCATATGTAGTGAAATATGTAGTAGTATCCACCACATTGGATTATATAGACCTTTCCCGGTCTGTCTCACGATTTATACTTCTTTCAAGATTTATATGTTCACTAGGCATCATATGGCGTTTACATATTCATGGCCAATACAATACGCCTTTTATATATCACTTTAAACCCCACGTTTCTTTCATTATTCATTATGAGTACTCTTGTGTGGGTTTTTGATCCTCGATACATATCTTTGTATTCGTGTGCTACATACTTACGCATTTTATATGAATGTATGTGTCGACACACTTATATATATATATATAGTTCATTTTAGTTCCAGACATGGTATAAATCAATTTGAAATTTCATTATCTAGGACCTTAATAACCTTATAACTTGGTGTCCCAAGCTATATGGTATGGTACCTAGTTGTTCAGCTGGCCAGCCTTATATCTCAATGTCTGGAATGGTTTCCTTTAATAAAACTCGGATTTTATCTCATGCACCTTTCTTTCTTTCCGAGGTTCCTTAGAATTTATGGAACTTTATTTGGAACATTTATTTGTTCTATCTTATATAGACTTTGTAGCAACTTGGTTGTGTCTTTAAGACATCAAAACCGTGTGGTGCTAAGCTGGGATGACATAGTCATTCTTTCTCTCGGGTCAATGTGTCTGGCATTTTATTTTGCTATCATTGTAGCATATGGACGTCTATAAATTATTTTCTAGTCCGAGGATCTTTGCCAAGACATTGATGATTGATACTAGATGGTAGATATCATTCTTTATCATTCTTTATACCAACTTATTACTTTTCTCCTTTCATTGTTGGATATTCGGATTCATAAACCTTATGTAATCCTTGTTCTTTGGTCTATAATTAGATCACCCATTTTGGCTCAGGGTTTCTCTTAAACTTATGGAGAAAGTATATTCATAATATATATCCAACATATATTCCCAATCCTCTTTATGAGATTCTAAGATCACATGATCTTAGATGGCACATATATTTGTGGTGGATTCTTTCATAATATCTTAAGATGATATACGTCTGGACTCATGACCCGTATCAGTATGAGGTGGGAATATCTATGATCACTTATATGGCCTGATATAATTACTATGGCCTGATGCAGGTTCATTCTTTTATAACTCATGGTGTCCCCAAGCATATGGACTTTTAGAATTTGAACCTTATAGGTAATGGTATTTATATCAAATTCAACCAATATGTAATATGGTTGTGGACCATGTTTCATGGATTTTAGTATGGTCATGTATCATGGGATTTGTCCTCATACTCAAATTCGTGGTGCTTGGGACAATAAATTCCCTTGTGCATAAATATATTGCACACACGTGAGATCTTTTGGGATAACATTTGTGCCCTTTTAAATATTTGCATCATAATCCGAATGGCTAAGTATGGTAATACCATCTAAGTGATAAATTTCGTGGGTTAATCAAACATGATTGCCCTGGCTATTTGCCTAATATCATATTGATCACTAGATCAATAGAGAATGTAGTCTTGACCACTTAGGCGATTTTAATTTAGGTAATCTTATTCCCTTTTGTCCATTGTTGGAAACCATTTTTTCTTCTTAATTCAATGAACCTTATAGGGTGAATATAATGCCATTTAGGCAAAGCCTTGGTCGAGCTTCTTTTCCTTTCTTTCAAGGAATGTCCAGTTGAGTTCAAGAGTATTTTATAACTGAGCCTGGATGGCAGAGCATGTCGTGCCATTTGTCAAAGGCTTCTTTGAACTCTTTGGAAAAGTGAGTTGGGGTATTAATCCTCAATCATATTTATCTTGGCACAATAAAGGCATATAGATATAGTTTCTTATCAAACAACAGTTTGAATAAGATAATGATGAACTCAAAGTAATTCATTTTATTAATGAAGTCGTGTATAAAGCAAAGTATCAAAGCAATTCATGAAACATAAACTCAGGAAACATGAAAATGAGAATGTCAAAATACAATTATATAATATGGCCTTCACAATGCATGTGTTGCCATATGGCGCTCAACTTCAGCTTCATCAGCTATAGGAGGCCTCATCTCATTATTCTTTAGCTCAATGTATCTTTTCTGAAGCTTGTCAAATCTGTTGATGGTATCTTTTATTTTCTGCTTTCTTTGTTCAAAAGCCAAAAGATATGACAAAAGGTCATTATAAGTGGTGAACTTCTTATCCGTGTGTTGCAACACCACATCCTTTGGATGGAATGTGGAGTAGGTCTTATATAATAAAGAATAATGTGTTATCCTTTCACCACATAGTTCAAGACTATAAGCAATATCCATCAGAGCAGAATTATATTTGTCCACGGATTCAAAATCCTAGAATCTGAGGATCTCCCATTCATGGTTGGCCTTTTGCCACGATACCGGTTTGAACATTTTCCTTAACTGTAACCAAAGGTCACAAGGATCCTCAACATGGAGATACAGGTCTCTTAATTCCTCAGTGAGATGATAACGAATAATCGTTATAGCTCTATGCCTTTCACTGTCAATGATATCATTGTACTCATTGATGCATTGTCCGAGTCCTCTGGATCTCAGGACAACAAGAGTATTCTTTACCCATTCTAGGTAATTATCTCCAGAGAGATTTAGGGCAGAGTAATCTGAGGGTTCAAATCTCGACATCTGAATATTTAATGAGTAATTCAAGCACTCATAATTCTATGTAAGCAATAGAACCCTCAGATTACTCTGCCCCCAAATCAAATCATATAATTCTATGTATATGATTTCAATAAGGCTTTCCCCCAAATCATATAATTTATTTGCTTAAGCAATCTTAGTATGAGAATGATCAATTGATCATTGCATCTAGTAATCCTTTTAATTATAATTCAAACTGGATTGATTATAGATATATGGTATTAAGGCCCTTTAGAATTTGAATAAGGATCAATCATCATTTTATTAAATGAGATCAAGCAAGATGGATGAAATCAAACAAATGCATGGATCAAGAAATAGCTGAATGCATGTTCAGAACTAAGCATTGGACTTAAACAATCTATATGTGATTCCCAATGCATGAGGATATTTGGTTTTCAAAGATCATAAAGCAAAAACCGATTCCTTCATCCTTTTACAGGGTAAACCAAGACAAGAAAATTTTATAATTTTCAGGATATGTCTAGAACAAATTCAATTAGATTTTTAATCAATCGGTTTCAAAGCTGGTTTATGTTTTCAAATTAAACAAACATGCTTAACTTTAAAAATAACTGATTTAATTTAATTAGATGCAAGCAATATGAACCAATTTAGATTTTATTTTAAATGTCCCATGATTAGAATGATCTATTATATGTATGCATGCTCAGTTTTAATAAAACTATATGACAAGCGGATGCATGGAAATGATCAGTTCATGATATGTGTATGATCTAACAATTTACTAATCCATGTTTGATCTAATAGATGCTATCAGGTATGTATATATGATCAGTATATAATTCAATCATCACAAAATCAGTTTTCAAGGTTGTTTTTTAGATCAAGATAAATTTATATCATTTGTTCAAACTATAATGAACCGATTTCAAGGCCGGTTTAGATTTAGATAAATTTTGACAAACAACTATGTGATCAAATGATTTCAACTTAGTATTTATTTTAGCCTATGTCATAACTATTTAAATCAAGACTATATATTACAATATTTTGATAAATACTACTTAGTCAAAGATATGCATTTGAAACAATCATAAAAGTTTTAAATTTTGATCAGTTACAATATAAAACATCAATGGTCAAAGATATGCATTGATTAGGATTTAAGTTTTGATATCTTTGGGTTTGACTGAAATATTATGGCTGAAAAGATTGTGGCCGGAAAAGGTCATGGCCGGAAAAAAAAAATCATGGCCGGATTTGGATTTAGGGGTTCAGCCGATTATTGCTTAGAGTTTAGGGGATTGATAAAAATCAAGCAAAAAGGATTTAGGGAATTGATATGTATAATGGCCATCAAGATACATATCCGGTTATAAAACAAACAAGGGGATTTGAGATTTTGATGTGGATAAGGGCCGATTTGGATCGGTAAGCACATCGAATGGGATTAAGATTTTGATGGCCAGCTTATTCATCCGGCTATACAGCCGGTAATACGGCCAAACAAAGATTATGGGTTTCAATCCTTTAGTCAATCCGGATTTAAGGCCGGATCAAAATAAGAGAAAGGAGAACCGAATTTAAGGCTTGCTAGCTAAAAGGGGTTTATGATTTTCTCTAATATCTTTTATAATTTCAAATAGTTCTCAGAAAAAAGATTCATATAGATCTTTGATTATTAATAAGTTTTATAAGTTTTTAGAGATTTTTAGATCTTTAAAGATTCAAATAATTTTAGAATCAAGATTCATATAGATCTTAGATTCAAGATTAATATTTGTGATAATTTTAGATCTATAGATTTTTATAAGTTTTATGATTCAAATAGATCTAATAATCAGGATTCAGATATGTGGTGTTCTTAGATTTTATGGATAGATTAGTTTACCTTTTAGAAAACACCAAATTGATCTGAATGGACCACCGTGAGAGAGAGCTGATCCGCGGATGAGCTGGTTGAGAGAGAGAGGTGGAGGAGCTGGCCGGAAAACCGTGAGAGAGATAGACTTGGCCGGCAGAGCAAGGCAGAAGGCCGGAAGAGATGGCCGGAAAAGAGATGATCGCCGGCGGATGGGATTGCTCAGGTGGAGAGAGTCTCGTGCTGATAACGTGTTAAGATTTGAGAGAAGATTTGTGAGAATGTGTTGTATATTTCTTATTGCTTACACCACTATATATAGTGGTTCATACAAGGTGGAGTCAAAGGGAGAATTGATTACAAAGATACTCTACATAATGACATGGTCAAACTCATAAAGACTAAGGTTGAATGAGTCTTCCATGTGGCTGGATGTAAACCCCCAATGGACTCTAGTCTTGAACTTGTATGGTCTAGGTTATGGACCATCCACTTCATGATTCATAACAGTTATTGTTATTTTAGTTAACTAAGGGAAATTAACCAAGAAAAATTACAGTGACATCCTATTAATCCAATCTTTGGCAATGAGTCAAGGATTTCATTGTGACGAATATAGTTGGAGTTATACAAAGACTAGTATGTACACTGTTAAATCCGGTTACTCGATAACAACAAACTTCCTCAATAGAGAAACAATGGAGACATAGAGAGAACCGAAAATCACAAAATTTTGAACCTTTGCTTGGAAGATAAAAGTTCCACCAAAGATCAGACACCTTATATGGCAAACGAGACAACCAGCAGCGACAAACAATCCAATAGATCGTCATATCCGATGTTCATTGTCCTAGATGTGGAGTTGAAATATTAACTATGTAGTCTTTGAATGTCCACCAGCTTTACTGATGTGGGTCCTAGCAACAACCCTGACCCCACCATTGGTGTTCCCAAGTGCAAGCCATTACACAAAAATTTCTAGCGAAAGAATGATATTGAAGATCCTGAGATGGATAAAGACTCATAACCTTAGATTATATGGTACATTTGGAAAGCGAAAAACAATAAGTTATTCAGAGGGATAGACATAGACACATTGGAAGCTGTTAGATACGCTGAGTCCGAATGCCATGTCTGGTTTGAAGCTAATCGTAAACAGGAAAAACCGGCGGAAATACAACATCATGAACAAGTAACAATCTCTGAGAGATGTATGATAGATGGATCATGGACACATGACACACTCTTCAGTGGTTATGGATGGACATGAATAAACTGTAGAAGATCGGAGTAACTCAGTTATTGGAAGCAAGAAACCAAAAAAGAAGAATCTCACCAGTTCATTCGGAGCTCGAGACCCTCTCATGGGTAATGGAGTGCAAGTTATAACTGTCGACGTGCCGGAATTTTGGCACGAATGTAAGGATATAGTTTCAATGATTTAAGATTCCGGATTAGGGCCTAACTTTTCAACTGAACTGAAGGAGCTGATGAAGATGAAGAGTAGATTCACAAAGTTCTCGATTGTTTTTATTCCTCTTACTGAAAATGTAATCTTTGATTCATTAGCTAAGATAGCAAGATTATTTCATAGGGACATGTACTACATTGGTTGTTCTGTTTCAGTCTGGTTCCCCAGACCACTTCAAGTTTGAGTAATAGACTTTTTTTTTTAACTCATCCAACAACTTATCATTAACCAACTTGTTCTCCATACAACAGATTATTAGACTCTACTTGAAATTTCAACCTTTTTGGCACTACAAAATATAACTTAGGGACATTAGACACAAAAGTGATAGTCTCCTTTGCTATCCTGTCAGCTGCCTTATTACCTCCTCTTGGATAGAACCTCACTACTGCATTTGGGATTTGTGACAGAGCTTGTCGAGTCATGCCTATTACAGGTAGAAGCTTCGGCCATACTTCTTATGTTCCATAGATCATCTTAGCCAAAGACAGTGAATCAGTTTCAAAGATAATGTTGTTGCATCTGAACCTTGACATTGATTCCACTGCCCATTGTAAAGCCTCTGCTTCTGTTCTTATGCTTGACTCCATACCTGTCACAGTTCTTTCCCCTGCCCACATCACATGCCCTTTCTCATCTCTGCATATCCACCCCACACCGCTATTAATTATCTGTTTGTTCCAAGCTCCATCTGAATTGCATTTCAGCTAATTCGCTGGTGGGGCTCTCCATGAACGTACATGTTGTGTACTTTGGACATTATTCTTCCTCCTCTTTTCAACCTCACTCAAGTTAACCTGCTCTCTCATTCGCCATTCCTCCACATCCTCTTGGCCTTTCTCAAGATGCTCGTCGCTTCACATACTCTTTTCCTTTGAACATCAGTTCGTTTCTGTTCTTCCACAGCCTTCATAGCAACCAAGGCACAAGATCAGCTTGGATATCATCATCTGGATAAGTATGTTTAACGTTCAGCATGATGAATATTTGAGTAGAAGGAGCTCTCCAAAATACCGTATGAGGGTGTAGAAATAGGAGATAGCGCCCAAACCAGTCTTGCAAACGGGCATTGAAATAGCACATGATTCACTGATTCTGCTCCTTGTCCACACCATAAGCATTCTGCTTCTCTTGCTATGTGCCGCTTGACCATGTTGTTTGCTACTGGTAGTGAATTGCTTATGCATCTTCAGAGGAAATGTTTCACTTTCGGGCTCGTCTCTGTAGCCCAAGCAGCTTGAAAAAGAGCATCTAAACTCGGCTGGACTACTTCCTCTTGAACATTCCTCTTATTTATAACATTGAACTGAACCGAGTACCCAAATTTTATTGTATAATGACCGGTATTGTTGTTTTTTTTTGTCATCAGCATAAACAGACTCATACAGACTCTGTGAACCAAACTGGAAGATGTTGATCCATGTGAACGACGAAAGACGGCTGTTTCCTGGCACTACGTGCTAGTCTATCCGCCTTTGTATTTTGCGTTCTTGACACATGGATAATCTCTGATCGAGAAAAGCTTTCCTTCAGGGCTTTAATATCTTCTAAATAACTTGCAAAAGCTGGCCATTCTTCTGGTTCCGAAACCATCTTCACCAATGGAGAACAATCCGTTGCAAACGTAACCTGAAATTAACGTAAGTTTCTCATACATTCTATTGCCCAAAGTAATGCTTCCATTTCCGCATGGAGATGAGATAGACTAGCCCGAACATTCCTTGCCTCCATCAGCCCATTAAAGCCTTCTAAAGTACTGAACCACCCCTTACCGGTATTGTTGTAGTACCCAGATTTTACTGTATAAGTTTGAGTAATAGACTACTTGTTTGAAGGAAAGGAAACTATCTTTTTATTTTACAACTAGGTGTTTTCCTGCGCCATGCGAATACATAATAACTTTCAAAATATTTTATTACATTAATTTTTACTTAATTAATTTTATTCAATTATATATAAAAGTAATCAATTGATTCTATTTAATTTATGAAACTTCTAATCTACAAATTTATGAAACTTTTAATCTACACTGGCATTTCGTTTAAATAAATAAAATGTATTTTGTTTTCTGAAATAATAATTTTTACACATCTTTTTAATGTTGTAATATAATGATCAATAGATGTATCACATTTTTAAAAAATATTTTATCTCATAGTTTTCTTCTTATAGTGATTTTAGACTTAACAATTAATTGGTAAATAATAAATATGATATTATTTAAAATGAATGGTAAAATGAATGATATAATTATTTAAAAGCAATAGTATATATTTTACAATATTCTTTTTGTAAAAGTAGATAAGCTTGGTAGATTTAAAACATTAGTAGTTTGCATAGAAGTTTTATTTGCAGAATAAAAATACTATAAAAACTATTTACATATATTTATTTATATTTTATTATTTTATATCTTAAACATGAATTATAATACTATGTATATTTTATATTTAATAATAGTATAAAGAAGAGAGGTATACAAAATAATTCATTCATAAAACTTAATATAATAAAAATACATCCTTACCATTTATGATTCTCATTTAAAACATCGAAAATACATAAAATTCCAATAAAAATGACTGCTTTTTTTTGTTATTAATTTGTTCATTTGCAAGTTTATATTACATCACATCTAATATTTAAATTATTTCTTATTTTTATAACTATGGTAATGTCTATATACTTATTACCTTATATTTTTTATTTCTAAAACTGAATTATGTCATAATTAAATTTATGATATGTCATAATTAAGAAAGATCCATGTTATATTTTTTTTTGTTAGCCATGCACCATCATTATTTTTTTAGAGTGATTGTAATGATGACACATGTATAAATCACTTGATAAATAATGTCTATGGGATTTAATCATAGTAGCTTATGTGTCTTAGAATCTTATATATTGGGAAATGACACAAAATACTCTTGTTAAAGTACTATTTTCAGGTACATTTTTGTAAAATCTCAATTTGTTGCATATAATGAAAGATTTAATAGAATTGGTTTGATTACTTATATCTCCAAAGTGTATTTATTTTTGGTCACACAATTATTGTTGATACATGTGGATCTTAAAACCCACACTAAGTATTTGCCACTGATTGTGTGTAAGGAAAGAAAATAATGTGGACAACGATATCCTCAAAATACAACGATGTAATCAGATTACAGTTGACAAAAACAAACTTTATTAATGAAGAAAATTGGAATAAAATGAAGGTTACAATGGAATCAATGAATAAAATCTAAGACAAAAGTATCTAGAGTATGAGATCTAGGTTGAGGTCGAGTGTATAGTGTATCTAGGGTTAAGAATGTGTGTCCCTCTCTCTTGATCTCCTCCTCGTTTATAGTCTTTTTTTCTCAATCTTCATAATAGTTTCTGAAGATCGTGGAAAATCTCTTGAACGAATAGGACTCACTTATCCTTTTGGTATTGGGCATGTCCTTTCATTTATGTCGACGGGCCTGGTCTTTGCTGTAGAGATCAATTTTTGTCGTCTGTTATCCGCGCCAATAGAGGTGTTAAAATAGGTCCACAATTGTCCCAGCCATTTTTAGTGGATGACCGGAACGAAAAAGGTACGAGTATGATACATTTTAAATTACACTAGATCCAACTTTACTCTCTCAAATAAGAGGTTCTACTTAGAGATCGAATCCACATGGAACGTAGGTGTACGATAAATCAGATTTAATGCATTACCAGATTAGGTAAGAATATAATAAACAATAAATGATTAATAAAAAAAATAAGATAGATGTGGTTTGTAAAAAGATAAGACAAAAGCTAGACTTTCAGGTTTAGGTAATCCAAATTATGATATGAATGCTAAGAACATGTGATAATATCCTAGAACTCAAATGCAAATAGAAGATCTGTAGCTTTCACTGTGAGTCAAAATGTTTGAATATGTATCATACTTTCATATGCGATACATAACGAGTGTCGATCGATACACCTATAGGATGTATATTGATACCCTTCCAAACAGGTGTTAATGATCGAATCGATAAGTTGATTAAATCAGCGCCTAATAACATAGCTCTAGCTGTGTATAGTTATATCATTTGATGGAACATCTTCCTATAGTGGAAAGCTCTGACTCTACTGAATTTGCACAAAATTTTTAAAGTAGATAAAAAAAATCTTGAACCATAGATTCAGTAAAGATACTTTGCAAAAGGTTGATTCTTATTTGGAATATACATTAAAGAATAACCAAACAAAGGGGAAAATCTTAAGATTCAACTGGAACATAAAACCGAGATTATAAGAGAAAAAAAAGCTACGTGAAAGCTAAATCCAAACATGTCGAAACTTTATCTGCAATTGTAAGAAAAAATGAAAATTGGAAAGATATCATATGTTTAAACGAACACAATTCAAAAACAGAGCTAAAACTCTCTCTCTCGGATATTTTAAGAGAGGAGAGAAAGAGAGCGATCCCAATTAGCCTGTGTGTGTTTGTGTGTGCAATTGACACCCATATCATAAAAAGAAGCACTTGTTTAAATATTAAACTATTTATATAACACTTATGTAAACTGTAATAAATATATTCTGTGCATTCATTCATGTGTTTGCGTGTGTGTGCAGGTAAATGCGTGTGTATGTGCAGATAAACGCGTGTGAGTGTATGTGTCAGTGTGGTATGTCATCCCTTATATAAGAAAGCACAAGTCACTTGTGCAATCAGATTTTGACACATGTCATTTTCTTTTCAAAATTCAAACAATTAAATTTATACCATAATTTTCTGTCGACAAAAAAAATAAAACCATTTTCTACTTCAAATATTTTTGTAACTGCAAAAGCGTTCCTATTTTCTCTCAAACTACCATATCACGTTTCAAGATTAATTCATTCACTTCCATTATCAACTGTTTTTTTCTCTCACATAATATTCAAACAATAATTATTTTTCATATTTTCTCTTTTTCTTCTTCTTCTCTTTTATTTCTGTAAACAATTTCTTATGATCTGTTAGAAAAAAAAATTCTTATGATCTATCTTCACGAATCAAGTAGACGGTATTATCATCGCATAAATAGTTGAAAAATCAAAGAGTTCTTTTTTTGCTAATCAAAACATCAGAGCATTGTTTCACAGAATATTAATATAAGAAGCTGAAGTTATTTTCAACATGAAAGGTTATCCAAACTTTTCTTGGAAAAAGGTAAACACATCTATATCTAAAATTATAAAAAAGGATGAAATGCGGCTTTGGTTTCAGATGGTAAAATATTCTCAATTCAATATTTTTTTTTTTTTACTTTCATGATTTTCTTTATTTTGTTTTGGTCAATAACTTTACATGTTTTATGTTCATTTCCCAGATTTATACTTTAAAAGTATTTACATAATAAACTGAATGTTTCAATTATACCATATTTTAATATTGGTATACAAGTATACATCTTACCCTTTTAAAAAACAATCTTTGGGGGGGGGGGGGGGGTGTATTCAATTGAGAGTTTTAGGTGATTTGTGTCAATTGACAAATCCACTGTTATTGAAACATGAATTTTAAAAACTCATTTAAAATCCAGTGTTATTGAACTTGACATTTTATAAAGTACTCTGAAATCCAATGTTATTGAAAATATTTTAAGTTGTGGAATTTTAAAGTTTTCAAGTGATTTTAGAGTGGTTGGGTGGAGTTTCTTAGTTAAAAAAAATAAAACTCAAATCCCATGGTTTTAGGTGATATTCTAGAGTGGTTTAACAAAAATCATTTTATTCTCTGCAATTCCTTAAAATCATCTAAAACCTCATTAAAAGTCAAATCACCTCAAATTTTAGATTGAATACATCCCCCTAAATGTATGATATATACATTTCTCAAAAGAATTACAAAAACGGTTTTAGTATTTCCAGCTGGTTTATTGGAATATAGTTACTTCTAAGTTTATGTGTCAACTTATTATAGATTTAGAAAATATATGTATCTAAATAATCATTTAGAAAAATATATTTTGATAGGCATTATAATTTTGTGATTATATAATGCGAAATTCCCTAGGATACACTTATACCCATAGGTTAACTAAAAGGTTTAGAGTCAACGGGTGGGTATTTGTGATTAAGTTTTAAAATTTTATAAAATAAGAAATAAATATTAAAATTTTGAAAGTAAAAATTTGAAAAATAGTTTCAAAAATTATTTCAAATTACAAAAAGAAATTTGAAAAAAAAATAAAAAAAATGAATCAATGTACTAAAGCGCAAGTCGCATGGCGAATTAGATACCGACATCTGGAATTTTTTTTTTAAATTAAACAAACAATTGACATGTGGAAATTTTTCTTAAAAACAATTAAAAACAACTGATTTTCTTTCTGACGCTTTGCAAAGTTTTATTAAAAAACTATATTTTCTCTTATTTTTCTGCAATGTAAATCTTCAGCTGCCTATTTTTCCTAATTTTTCTAAAAAACTCACGTTAACTTATATTTCCTGAAACTATTTTATTATCTCCTATATAAATTAATCTACTTTCTTTTATATATTGTATCTCTGACACAAGCATCGTATCTTCAAAGGTGAGACTATAAATTTTGACATTTGAGGATCAAGAATGCGAGGTTAGTGTTTCTCTAAATTGTACCCATGGAAAAGCTCATAAAACAAACAATCATTGTATTACTGCATCGTGTCTACATCACGTCATCAAAAAGAAAAAGTAAGTTTTATGTTTTGTTTTCTATCAAGAAAAAAGAAATTGCTTAATTACAAATCCATTTTTTTTCCAGTGGATTATTCTTAGAAAGACAAAATAGGCAACGAACGTGAGCATATTGATCTTTTCCTTTCAGTTAGCTACGAAAAACTTTCAATGTTTTTGAGTTTAATTTTCTTCACAGAGAAATTTTGGTTATGGTGTCTATTGTAGGGCAAAAGAAAGGCTAGGTCATCTTCTTACCACTGAAAAACGTGAAAATGACATTGGTAACTAGATTAATGTCAATTGTTAATAAAACTATTTTAGCATAATAACTGTAATGCAAATTATCACTCTTCTGTCTTATATGTTTTTTTGTGTCTTATATGTTGACTTTGTCATTTTACATGTTAGTTCTGTTAATCTATTCACATTTTTTTTTATTAGATATGCAGATTTATCTGCAGATGAAGATAGTAACATTCAAAAGGTAAATAGTTGTTTAAGAAGGATAAATATTAGATTAACAAGAAGAAAGTAAGAATCTAGCAAATAAAATGCGTAAATTGTATAACTAATCAGCTTTTAAAGCTATTTGGATTATTTTTTTAATTTCTTTAGTTACGTGTATTGTTTTTTTTGTCAATATATAATTCTTAAATAACTCTTAACTATAACTAGCTTTTGACCCCGCGCCCGCGCGGATGTTTGTTTTTCGTAAGTATATGTTTTTCACTTGTATAAACATTCATGTTACTGATTCCATTTATAAACTATGCAATTGTATTCTTCTTTTATTGATTTGACTTGGTAAATTAATACTCTAAAGTGTAAAATATTAGAGTATTAAGTATAATTGCATGTGCTTTATTAAATTATACTATAAATATTGTGATTCAAATTAGATGTAAAGTTATAATTTTATAGTTTTTTAACAAATACATTATTTAGACCGTAACAAAAAAATAACTGTAAAAATAATAAAAACATTCAAAAATAAGTACAGATTTTTGGTAATTTTATTTACCAAACCCAATTTGAGCTTGACTCGCGCAACCGCACAAGTATTTGATAATTAAAAAAAAAATTGAAATCTATAGAAATAAGTAATTCCATACAATTTTATTCCAAAAAAATTGTAATAACAATCAGTTTTACGACAGACAATGGTATCATATATAAAATCCCACATCTATAAATAATTGGAGTTATATTTATATGTGTCTTTTTATTTTATAAAAGAAGTATTCTTAAACATTTAAATTTTATAGATATATAAGAATTACATATTACATATTTGTTTAAATTTGGCATGTGTACACAAACATTCTTATTGTTTATATGTTATAATTTATTGTTTAGATTATTCAGTTCCTTGGTTGTGTATATGAATTTATTTGTACTTTATAAGAATTTGGAATATAAATAATTAATATGTACATATATATTCGTACAACAACTTAATAAAAATCACACAAAAATTAATTACAATCATTCAAAAACTTTGAATTAAGTAGCCATTGTAAGTTGGGCCATAGTAATTCATGAGAAAAACAAATTTTAATTTGGGTAATAGTATTATTAGTGTTTTCGTCATTAGCCCATTAGATTCTGTTTTCTTTTTCGAGGAAACAAACAAACCTTTTGTGAACAGAAAAAAAAATTTTCATTTCATTCTGAATAGAGCTTATCTCTGTTGTCCTCAACATCTTCTCTGTTTAAAAGGAGAGTGCGTAGAATTATGAAATGAAGTAATTTATCCGTGCAGAGTAATATCAACGCTAAGATTTTTTTATTGATGTCCAGTTTTAGGAAGGAAATAAGTGTGATTGGTTCGATTTTGTAGTCACATTAAATTAGGAATGTTGTTTTGATTTTTATAAAAATAATATTTAGTTATAATATTCAAGAGCAGTTAATTGTTATTGCGTAGAATTAGGAATGATTTTTGATTGATGTCGAGTTTTAGGAAGGAAATAAATGTGATTGGTTTGATTTTGTACTCACATTAAATATATTGATATCCAAAATCGGCTAAACCATAAAATCCCTAAACCATTAGGATTAAACCATAACAGACTCTAATTAAAAGTACAAACAAACTTCTATTTCTAAACCAAACACCCGAAATATGGGCTTCAAAACTGACTCGATTTGGAACATGATTAAAAACTTATATAATCGAATGTATTTAAGACGACATAGTTTTAATTAGAGTGGCATGAGAAGGTAATTTTTGTGGAAAACTTAGGACTAAGTACGAAATGTACTTCAGTTTTAATGGAGATTGATTTAGTACATGTAACTCTTAAGCCTTGACTTATGTAAATGTAATTGTTTTTTTTTCTTCTAATAAAAAGCATTTTATTGTATTTTGCAACATATATAGAAAGGAATTAGCCATCCGCGCTATTGCAGAAGAAAATCTTTTGATAAAAGGTAAAATGTTTTTTTATTTCACTACGAAAATATCATATTTTAAAACCTTTTCCAATTGTACCTTATGTTTTACATTAAAAGGTAGATTGAAAACATCCTTCAACATACTATAGTGAGCAATTTGATAGTTTTTCTCTATTGTTTAATCTTTCAGATATTAAGAAAGAAAATTGGTTTACGTACGGTTGTATGGGCGAGATTAACATCAGCGTTAAGATGGAAAAATTAGTATTGTCATGGGGGTGATGGGATTATGGGAGATAAAATTGACAGAGGTATTAGCAGCTACATGTTTGTATTACTGTAGTTTTTTCAGTACACATTGTTTTCTTTCAAATATTTGATATATCAGTACAACATGAAATTATTTTTCAATCTACTGCATCACTCTTGACTGCAAGAACTAATAGGCAGCGAGACAATTGAATTCATCAACCATTTTAATATTTTCTAAGGTAACTTTTCGAAGTACTTCTCGATATATATAATTTTATAAAATGTTTGAAAAAACTGAAATTTGGATTTTTTGTGTGTTCTTCAAAATAAGGTGCAACTATCCATACTATCTAATTATATTTTATTTGTAAGAAAAAATATTCTCATGCGAAGCATGGGTCCATACTAGTACAAAAATAAACTGTCATCATGACTATGGTTAGATAATGATACTTTAAAGGAATTATTTTTAGTAAATTAATCTCGAGCGCTATGGTGGGCTTTAGTGATGAAAAATACTTTAATACAGTATTTTGTGCGGATTAAAGGTGATTTGTCCGAAATGATGATTTGGTAAAATAAAAGGCGTGGAATTAAACTGCAATACGGTTTAACTGCTTACGAATTTGATAAAAGAAATAGTATAGTTTTGGTAAAAACAAATAGTGTAGTTTTGAAAAAAAAAAAGTAATGTAACTTTGATAACAATTAATGCAAAATAAATATATAATACAACTATAAATTAAATTTGTTTACTATTAATAATGTCATAATATTTTTTTTCTTTTTGTCACTTAATATTTAAATTTATCTATATTTTATTTATTTTCTGTTTGATTTTTTTTATATGTAATGCGGGTTTTGATAGAATAAACGTTGCGGAATCATATTTGATTGTGAAAAAGGATTTTGCAGTTTTACTTGACAAATGCTAAAATGTGAAATATATTGATTTTAAATTACAGTATTTATTTTTTAATTCAAGCTTAAAAAATTTGAATTTTTGTATTGAATCTGATCACAATTTTAAAAATTTAACCGGTTTGGACTAGTTTTCTGACTTAACTCAAATATGTTTTTTTCACAACTCATAATCAAATAGAGAATTAAGTCACGGTTAGACAAACTTGTTCAAACTCGTTTTTAAAACACTAGTTAAAATTAAATATACTTAATATTTTGAATATAAGTGAATATTTATTTAAATTTTTAATAAATATTGGAGTAATTTTCAGATTATTTTCAGTAAAACTTTATTTAGATTATTCGTTAAAATAGTGAATTTTTTAATTGTATATAATTAAAATAATGCAAAACGTAGCTTTATTTAAATAAATATGAAATACATAGGAAAAAACGCACTTCACCACACCAAAAATGAAGATATCAAAAAAGAAAAAAAAAATGAAGATATCATAAAGTATGTGCATTTTTCTTAAACATAGAACAAACAAACAAAAAAAGTTGGTAAGTGCGTTATCCGACTAAAATCGCTATTTCAATTGTATATTGGTTAAACACTTGAACTGTGACATACTGAAAATTGTTCTTGCACTGTATCAAATCCATCCCGTCCCGTGTTCACCATTCGTCACCTTATTTTAACGAGGTTTTAGACTTTTACATGCTTTCCCGTAAATTTGAAAAATTGTTATAACTTTAGTTAAGACATCTATAATTCCATATAAAACAATCATTTTTCTGTATATATTATACTTAAAATCAAAATTTAATTAACACTTAATTTTAATTTTTTTTTTTTTTGAAAATGTATTAAATAACAAAGAATTTGTTATTTTGATACAAATCCCTCTAAATCTCATAATGAACATTTCCTAAAACATAGAAATATTCTAATTTGTATTTAAAGTTTTACAATATATCCTAAGCTATGATTCGATTTGATCTATCACTTCACTAATTTAATCAACGTCTGAAAGTCCGTAAAAATCGGCGTGAACGTTTTTACGAAAAAATAAATCTTCGAAAAAGATTTATTCTTACGAAGAGCCATGCGGCAAAAACACGAGACATCAGAGAAAAGCCCGAAAAAGGTCGCACGGTCGCTACGTAACGACCGAGCACGAGCCAAGCTCGGTCACCACGTAGCGACCGAGCACACGTCCCGCGTAGCGACCGAGCTCGAGCCAAGCTCGGTCGCTACGTAGCAACTGAGCGTCCGTCCCGCCCGGTCGCTATGTAGCGACCGATCACACGTCCCGCTCGGGCGCTACGTAGCGACCGAGCTCTTCCAAAACGTCGATACGACACGAATCCACGACAGTGGGTTGATCTAGCATTGTGTTCCGAAATCTTGACTAGGACCATAACTGAACTTGAATAATTGTTTGGCTCATGATTGCAAGCGCCCGTTGAAATCACCCTAGGTTAGCTTCTCATTAATCTGAAAACTTGAAATCAACTTGTTACTTGCTTGATACTATTCCTTATTTTTAAAACCCCCTTATTGTTTTAGCTTAATATTGATCCATATAAATAAAATGTAAACTGGTCTTCTGGATTTGAATCTAAAGTACTACAACAACCACTGTTAACTTGACAGTAGACAAAGACTCAATTTTAGTGTATCAATGGTCTTATCAATGATTCTCTCATTTGATCCGTTGATTTCCAAACCTACTGATGCCGCATTGAATTCCTTTCCAACCATACATAGTAGACCGTAACTTGAAATAACAATCGAGAAAGCACCGAGTGAAGTCCCTGCAGTCCCATGTGTTGTAATCGTTTTGGCTGTTCAATTCCGGTCAAGAGCCTCGAGCCAAACCCTCCCATATCATATGTGTAGGGACATGCAAAGAAAATGTGGTCTCTTGTCTCATCCCTCTTTCCTCAAAGACCACATCCCTGAGTAACTCCCCAATAGTTCATTCTATCACTTGTAGACACCATGTTCTTGAGTGCAAGCCATGTAATAAAGGCAAACCGAGGTACACCCTGCGCTAGCCATACCACTTTAGTCCACTCTGGTCTTGTCCCCTTGATTCAGATCTAGTCCCAGGTTTAGGAAGTCGAGAACCAGTCCTGATAATCATCCTCTGCATGTTTCTAAAGGACAATTCCTTACCCAAGTGATATAGCAGGGTTTTTATGGGGTTTAACCATGTTATAATTCATATTTAAAGTCTATTATATGTGTTTGGAGTCTGTTTTATAGTCTTTTTTAGGGGTAGGTATGTTTTGGGAAACTTTTGAGATTTTGGAGCAATTTAAAATGCAGAATTGTGCAGTCACGTCAGAATTTTATCAACAAATGGATGACTATTCAGGATCTGGTGAAACTCATATTTTAACACAACATAGATAATTAGGTTATCTTGTTAATGCCATTGGTTTGAGGTTAATCAGAAAGTTGGATCAACAGTTATGCTTGATTTAGTATAAAGTGGTATGTATGACGCACAAGAGGAGTTTTCAAGCTTGTAGCATGGTGTCAACCGACACCACATTGGTGTTGATCGACACTCCTGATTAATTCCTGATGATTTTTTTATCAAGTTTCAAGAATTGCAGTTTGGCCACTAAGTTTCCCTTATTTGAAAAAGAGCTCATAACGTGTTTTAACCTCTATTATTCTTTCTAAGCCATTCTTGATGGCTAAGCTTTTTTTTTTTTTTTTGGAGAGATAGATTAGAACTCTTTAAGAGTTGATCTGGAACTTGTTGGGGTCAAAATAGGTCACGACGGAATCAACGTCTGAAAGTCCGTAAAAATCAGCATGAACGTTTTTACGAAAAAGAAATCTTTGGAAAAGATTAATTCTTACGAAGAGCCCTGCGGAAGAAACACGAGACATCAGAGAAAAGCCCGAAAAAGGTCGCACGGTCACTACGTAGCGACCGAGCTCGAGCCAAGCTCGGTCGCCACGTAGCGACTGAGCACACGTCCCGCTCGGTCGCTACGTAGCGACCGAGCTCATTCGCTACGTACCGACCGAGCATCCGTCAAGCTCAGTCGCTACGTAGCGACCGAGCATCCGTCCCGCCCGGTCGCTACGTAGTGACCGATCACACGTCCCGCTCGGTCGCTACGTAGTGACCGAGCTCGAGCCAAGCTCTGTCGCTACATAGCGACCGAGCGTCCGTCCCGCTCGGTTGCTACGTAGCGCTCAAGCCAAGCTCGGTCGCTACGTAGCGACCCAGCTCGAGCCAAGCTCGGTCGTTACGTAGCGACCGAGCGTCTGTCCCGCTCGGTTGCTACGTAGCGACCGAGCTCAAGCCAACTCTCCACTCGCTATGTAGCGACCTGTCAGGCCTAAAAAGGGTCCTCCTTTGCGTTCTCTTTTGAATCCTCATCGTAACGATTTTCGTTTCGTCTCAATCGGAGTTTCCGTTGAGATTTTACGACGAAAACAAGTAGGACTCTTCTTGGCTTACTTCCACTCGCTACGTAGCGACCTGTCAGACCTCCACTAGCTACATAGCGACCTGTCAGGCCTCAGAAAAATCCTCCTTTGCGTTCTCTTTTGAATCCTCATCGAAACACTTTTCGTTTCGTCTCAATCGGATTTTCCGTTGAGATTTTACGTCGAAAACAAGTAGAACTCTTCTTGGCTTACTTCTGCTCGCTACATAGCGACCTGCCAGACCTCCAGCTCGCTACATAGCGACCTGTCATGCCTCAAAAAGCTCCTCCTTTGTGTTCTCTTTTGAATCCCGATCAAAACGCTTTTCGTTTCGTCTCAATCGGAGTTTCCGTTGAGACTTTACGACGAAAACAAGTAAGACCCGTCTAAACTCCTTCGCGTGCTCCTACTCGCCTTTACCTCCATCTTTGTGTTCTCCTTCAAATCTCGATCGAAACGTCTCTTGTTTCGTCTCGATTGGAGTTACCATTGAAACTTTACGATAAAATAAAAAAAAAACCTGCAAAGACTAGTTTTCTCGCGTGGATTCAGATTAATCGTATAATACGGCAACGGTAACTTAACACCTTAGCCGCCTCAAGTATACAATTACGTTTAACCTTTTTATTGACTTCATATCAGTCAAGTTCGGAAGATAAATGTCAAGTTTCAAAGGATAAACACCAATATCGAAAAAAGCGAACATACACAAGAAGAGGAAGGGGAAATGAGCAAGCAAAACTGAGAAGAGACAAAACTGCATCTTCGAGAGAACTAAGGTATTTGCGACTTGAAATTTTTGAAATCAGACTTAGAGTTTTCGTAGAAAATTACTAAGAAATAAAAACGCATTTGAGACTGTCATAGAACTTTAGGGAACGTAAAACCTAGGTGGATAGTCTAGCGAACTAAGTCTTAGGTGATTTTTCCTGTCTCGATATATTGTCCCATAACTGTTCGTCCAGATCTTGCAAACCGATCTAAACTCTCCGAAAATCGTGAAACGATCGCCACGCATATCAAGCTCGCTTCCTAAGGAGAGAAAAAACTAGAGAAATGAACGTCGTCTTAAAACCGATTCGTTTCTGACAATTCTCTCGAAACCGACATATTCCAAGTCTTCAACCTGGAAACAACCAAATCACAGTCCAAGCGTCGTCTTCAAACCGACTCGGACTGTCGATCATTCTATTCCTCGAGAAAAAGGGACGGAGTAGGTGCGTATACTATACTCTTATACTCCCATACTTCAAAAACATATTCAAACAATGCGATGTCTCGTCAAGATCAAGAAAACGCTTTCGATAAGAAAACGCTTTCGACAAAGAAAACTCTCGTAGAAATATGCGGAAAAATATTCATACAATGCGATGTCTTGTCAAGATCATCCTAAAAGCAAACGACAATCTGAGATTCGTCTAAACGCTAGGAACTGATCCAAACTATGTTGGAAAAATTCTCAAAGACTATACAGCATCTATCATCGCAATCATTCGTTTAGAAAACCTCTGCCAAACTTCAGAATGAAAGTCGATGATTTGCTGAAGTCATAAAGATCTTTTCCGATTTCATAAAACGAGTTTCGTATAAGAATTATTATACGAGAAATCTTCAGGCATCAAAGCATCACTCTCATTTTCCGTTGAACCAACCGACTCACGGAAAAACATCAAAAACATTTGCGACAAAGCAAAATCAAGAACAAAAGTAACAGAAAATACGACAAAGAGAACACGTCCTCCCCGCTCGTCGACTAAGTCTATGCAAAAATGTTTCGCGACTTAATCTCGGTGAAATAACCTTTGGTAAAACTCCATGAGTGACTCAGAGAAACTTTCACCGAAGAATAAAAACAAAAGCGAAAACGTTTCTCAAAAATCTGCGGAAACATCGTTATTTTGACATCTCCATATGTCGCGTCAATTTAATCAGTTCGTAAAAACCGGTCGCCTGTTACTTACGCAAAAAATCCTTCGTATAATCAGATCATGTCATACGAAGTAACTTTCGAAAGTAAACGTAACAGGTTTTACGAAAAAGTACTTTTCTTATAGCAAAAAAACCAAGCTGTATGATCCGACATTGGACGACCAATATAAACTTTACTTCCTCGCACCACGATCTGAAAGGTCTCATTCTTTAGCCCCGCGACTCACTGGCATCCGCTCTCATTCCGTTTGGTCACGTCCGAGCAGGAAATCACCCCGCAACTGACTCCGCACGGGCTCTGTATCGAGCTTCTTAGGCTTTATCTCCCTCGGAAACAAAGGAAACAACTTCCATACGAATAAAGGAAACATTATACGAAACTTTCATCGTATAAATTAACCCTAAAGTGGAAAAACATTTTCTACCACCATGGGCATACTCGGCCTATCAATCTCGATAAACGTCATTCGTCACTTGCCCAATTACGCCTTTCCTTCGAAGCTGAACTAGGTTACAGCATCCCCCTTTAAGGACGATTCTAACCGACTTGACCTTATTGACAGCACGAAAGTGTCATGGTCTAATCATTTGGCAACAACGTCCTTGGCTATAAAGCTGAGCACAACCTTCATGCAAAGCCAAAACAATTGAGCAACCACCACTCCAATAACTTGACGGCTAAACGGTAATCTGGAATTTGTCTTGAAACGCCAAGTAACGATTACACAAACAATTATCGTGCCACCCAAAAACGGGAATCATACGGTAAATTCGTCATAACAAAACTCAGTCCTAACAACCAAACAGTTAACTGAAAGGTTCCACTTGTCAAAAATCGACCAAGTTCCATATACTACGATTCACTTTAAGCCCGCTGTGTTTTACTCGTAAAATGCGGCATGTAAGGAAAACTCGTAACAGAGCTCCTATAGCTATACGGAACATCCTCAAATAGACACGAAAGCACAATATAGGAGGATGCTTCTTTCCGGGGACAAATTTACGCGACCCCTTGGTCCTAACTCCTCGATCGCAAATCTAATCCAAATAGGAACAACAATTCTGGCTGTGAACATCCGTAGTCAAACCAGAATGTTTCCCAAACGCAGGGCTAAGACTAATCCCTTGCAACATCGCGAAACATCTTCAAGCCCGCGAACATTTCAAGCACGAAACGCGGCATACAAAAGAATAACAAATCTTTAGCATCGCGAGACGTCGCAGACGCCTGAAAATTCGTTCTTCGACGAAATTTCCTTCCTCGATAAAAACACTTTCTTGGAAGACCAGACAGTCATACGCACTAACATC
This sequence comes from Brassica napus, assembly GCF_020379485.1. Taxonomy (NCBI): domain Eukaryota; kingdom Viridiplantae; phylum Streptophyta; class Magnoliopsida; order Brassicales; family Brassicaceae; genus Brassica; species Brassica napus. The sequence continues at coordinate 29,877,434 of NC_063444.1, forward strand.
TTCTCAAAACATATCCTTCGCGGAAACTCGAACCGGTAATTTTAACCATTAAGTTTGTTGCTGATCAAAACAAACTCTTAACGTCCTAAACAGACTTAGCCATCTCGTAGAGATGACTCTCGTACATCCGACACAAGGATAATAGCGCTATAAAAGAAACTCAAAAATTTTGGTCAGCACTTCCAGGAGGCTTAAAAATTGTCCTTGGAGAGATGCTCGGTTCCAACCATATAAGTCGTATAAGCCGAGAACCTATCGCGGACTTTAAATCGGTATGGAATCAGGATGAAACTGAAACGGGATACGTAAGTCGAATTAGTCATCGCACCCTCTAAAACCAGGAGTAAACCTAGGTCTTGCCCTAAACCCAGCGCACTGGTCTCTAAAATCTCTAGGCATAGTATCAAAAACCTTGATACGAGATCCCAAAATTTGTCTCTTTGCCAATATTCGAGCGTCTTCAGAAATCCCGCAAGTTTACACACTGCGGAAAACTCTCGAAACAGATCACGGATATAGCAGTTCACACAGAGTTAGATTACGAGATGACAACTCGTAGTCTTCCTTCTACACCCATATAAAATGCCATCGGCAGCAACACGCCTGATAACCTCTACATAAAAACCAGACCGTAAAGGTCTCGCTGGAAAACTAGTCATACAAACCTTAACTCCAAGACGAACTACGAAAGGCTTGATCCCTTCAACAAGGGTACGTAGGCAGCCGTCATAAGGCGCAGCCCCAATCTTATCGCGTTCTACTTTTAGAAGAGCGAGAAGACCACTTACCACAGACCTTTTCGACCATAAATTCCGCCTAACTCACCTAACTTGCCAAACTTGCCAAGCCACTCTCTAGAACCTAACGCTAGAAGCTCATGGTTCTAACAAGCTGGGGAGCTAACTGTTGGGGTCAAAATCAGTCACGACGGAATCAACGTCTGAAAGTCCGTAAAAATCGGCGTGAACGTTTTTACGAAAAATAAATCTTCGGAAAAGATTTATTCTTACGAAGAGCCATGCGGCAAAAACACGAGACATCAGAGAAAAGCCCGAAAAAGGTCGCACGGTCGCTACGTAACGACCGAGCACGAGCCAAGCTCGGTCACCACGTAGCGACCGAGTACACGTCCCGCGTAGCGACCGAGCTCGAGCCAAGCTCGGTCGCTACGTAGCAACTGAGCGTCCGTCCCGCCCGGTCGCTATGTAGCGACCGATCACACGTCCCGCTCGGGCGCTACGTAGCGACCGAGCTCTTCCAAAACGTCGATACGACACGAATCCATGCATTCTCGTCTACTCTTTGATGCTGTTTCCCGAAGACCGTAGCAAACCCATTTCATGTTTTCCGCCATTCGAAGTAATCAATCAAACTTTACGATAAAAACTGCGGAAAGTTCATTTTTATCGAAAGAAGTCGTAATAAACGCTTCAAGTCGAAAGACGGCCCAAAGGGACCTAAGCTATGACTCGAAGCCCACCTTACGATTTCTTAACCAGCAGCCCGTAAACCGTGGGACGGTTTGCACTTGGTTCACAAGGAAAGATAAATATCAAGTTTCCGCAGATAAATACGAAATTTTGAAGATAATTACAAAGATCGGGAAAAATGGAATATCTCCATTTTTAGGCTATGACGGCTTAAGGGCAGAAGGGGAAAAGCGTAAACCGACCTAGGAGTGAGTATATAAGGAGTCCTAGGCGATAGGCATGAAGGACAACTTTTGAGACTCAGAACTCTCGGCACTTAGAAACCCTGAGGCATTATTCTCGATAACTTTTGAGACTCAGAACTCTCGGCACTTAGAAACTTTGAGGCATTATTCTCGACATGCTCTGTTTCCATGACTGGCACCCGATTACCAGACGAACGTGTACAAGCAGTTCGATCTCTTGGTTCACTCTTGAACTACGTTTGGCTTGATCCTCGAAAGGGGTATGTAGGCAGCCTTTCATAAGGTTCAGTCCGAAATCAACCAAAAACCTTTTCTGTATTTTCTTCCTTTTTTGTTATCGAGCTGCGAGTCAACTAGGTTTGAGCTTTTAGGCTGCTAGAACTAGGTAACTCGCTGACAGCCTTTGCGGCCAAAGCTTTTATGATCTCTTGTAATGATCGCAACGCTCTCACGCGGACTCGAAATAAGATCTACTGTTTTTTCTAAACTCGTTTGTTATCTTTTCATGATTTCCGCAAATATTTGGTCACTTGTAGTTGGCTCTCGCAGAGATCCGGGACCTCTGGGAAATTAGGGTTTTCCTAGTTTCTTAATTTAAACGTAAATCGACAGTGCAAATTTCGGTTCCCACAGAACTCAAGTTGTTTATTATCTAGAACCTAGAAACATAGGATCATCATTGTTGGACCTAATTTCGGTCAACTAGGTAATTGGGCCTAAATGGTTTGGGCCATACGATCAACGAAGAAGCCCGACTCCGACGAGCAGGAAGAGATTGTTTCAACAAGCCGAAGATCGTGGAGCGGTTGTAGAGATCGCGGAGTCAACCCGCTATAAGAAGAGATCGAGAGACACAGAGAACGACACGTTTAAACCCTAGAGAGAGCTACACCCATACATCGACCTTGTTTTCACCTAGCTTTAAGTCTTTTGTCTTGTCGATCTCATTAATAACATTCGATCGTATTTCATTCGTTGTATTCAATCTTATTCATCAATAAAATTCATCTTTGCCTACCGGAATCTGATTACATCGTTATGTTCTAAAGATATCGTTGCCTACATCATCTTTTCTTCCCTTGATTAAACTCTCGATCACTATCACATACTTAGTGTAGATTTTAGGATCTACAATCATGAGACACGAGAGTTTAATTGATACTTGAACCTAATCATGTTGAATTAGATTTCCATTCGCAATGAGAGTTGGTATAGGATTTTAGTTGAACAATTCTGAATCTAGTTTATTGCTTGTTTAATTCATTGGATACGCAACATGAGTTAATATTATATTAGAGTTTGAAATCTGATAATTTATCGCAGCGAGAGTTGGATAACTTACTGATTAAATTCGAGTTCTGAAATTAATACTTAAAAACCCCTAGCACCATTGATTGTAGTTTTGAATTTATTGTATGATAAATCTCTAGATATAGCGTTTTTTTCTTATCCTATGCAAACCGATCTCTTTACTGTTTTCTTAATTTTCTATTATTGATCTAGCATAGTGGGAAACTGATAGTCTATTGTGTCAATATTGTGTCTCTAAGAATTTGATTAAGTGCTACAATTGAACCTATTAGAGAGAGTAGCTTAAGGTAATTTGAGCATATTAAATTTGTGCCATTGCCATGGACTCTGATCACCATTAGACTAGGAGTGGGATTTCCTCTAGGTTTTTCTTTTTAATTTACTTACCAATCTTTTCTTTTGTGTTTCTGGTGCATGCATTGCAGTAACAGAAGCAACAAGGAGAAAGATCTCTTGGATCGCTCAAACCAATAGCTACTGGATTTTCAATGCACAAACTGCAAGTCTGCAAAGAAAGTATCAATTGACACCCTTGAAGTATCGAACGACACCAATCGAAAGAGAGTGTCGATCGATACTACCACATTGTTGTCGACACCACACATGGAAATGCAGAGATGGTTAATATGATCATACTTAAGGCTGATTCAGAAGGTGTTTTACGAGATGAAAATGTTAGTGTGCGCAATAGAGCAGGCCAACTGATTGATGCATAGGGGGCTGCAATCTCTGATGCAACTACTGCTGCTGAGAATGCTAGAGTTGTTAAACAGAAGACAATGGAGACTACAACAAGCCTTATGAGTTCTACGCTAACAAGTATGTGATTCGTCCTCCCACATTCCATTCCAGAGGAATGACTTTGAGTCAAACCCTGCATACTACTCTCTTTTGGCTAAGAAACTTTTGTGTGGTCTTCCTCACGAGCATCCGATGGATCATATTGAGATGTTTGAGGATTTGGTTTCTTACATTTAGTACGAAGGAGTTTTTGAAGACTACCTTCTCTGCAAGCTCTTCTTGAAATTTCTTGTTGGAATAACACCAAAAAGCCTTCCTTAACCAAAATTTTCAATGATGATGCATCAACTCAAGAGAGTAAGTTGGAGTCTGTGATGGAAAAAATCCTAGAGGGTCAGCAAAAGATGATTGTAGACTTTAAGAAACAATTGGATTATGTCTACATTGAGCTAAATGGAAAATTTGAAGCTCTGAATACTCAAGCAAAGCGCTGAATATTCAGTTTCAAAAGATTTCTGAAGTTGTGAAGAGGCTAGAAACAAATCCTAGGCAATTTGATAATGCTATCTTGGTGGATGATGAAGAACATCATGAAAATTAGGGTCAAGACTCGAAACTAAAGCTTGGTGTAGATTGACACCACACTAGCATCAATCAATACCCATCGGGAAAGTTCCAGAAACTTCACCAAAGGCTGGTATCGATTGACACTCATCTAGTGTCGATCGACACTCATGGTTAGACGCACAACCAGTTTTCATGATTGAGCCAGACCAGTTGAGGAGAGAGTGTACAAGCCAGAGGTTCCATACCCTGTTATTCCCAAGCATCTGAAACTACCTGTTTGCGCAAAACAATTGGCTGGTTTTCAAAAAAGAGTGAAGATGATACCTGAAGATGTCCTTTGAATATGCTTATGAAGAATTTTGCTTCTTTCAGTTCTTCGAGGACTCTAGAGAGACCATCGAGAAGAACATTACATTGTATGATGAGGCTACAAAACCAGCTGAAGAGATAAAAAAACTCACAAGACTGCGAGACCCTGGGAGGTTTGTGATTTCATGCTCTATTTCAGGAGTGAATTTCATGATGCTCTCTGTGATACATGATCTAGGATTGGTATATGTTGTGCCTAAAGACATTGCTTAGAAACTAGGACTCTTCATTGAAGCTCCTAAATTTAAACTAACTCTTGAAGAGAATTTCTCGCTACAGTAGTTGACATGCAAAGTAGCAGAATCTCATTTGCAAACATTGATGAGAATGTCTTTTCCTCCCACCATACAGAGGTGTGCTCTAGCTTGTAGTTGTCTCAAAAATTGAATTTCGCGTGAGGAAAGACCACTCGATAAAATTATCGAACGAGATCCGCTTTGGTATTGATCGAAACCATTCTTGTTTCGCAGCAGTCCAAAAAGGTCTAAGTTGTAGACACTATAACACAAATAGCCAAGTCCAAATAGGAAGTCCTATTCTATTTAAAATGACATTGTTCGTATCCAAAGTATCACCTAAAACATAAACTATATATTCCTAAATAGATATTCTACAGTAATAAACATTATGTACAAACATACATTTTCTCTTTTGCTCCAGGCCAGAAAAAAAGAAGCAATGGACCAAATCAGTTTTAATGTCATTGTGCCTCTTGATGATTTTATCGCCGGAAGTTCACAAGAAGTTGTATTGATTTTACTAATCACTTGAATAAATACATTTTCTCTACTATTTTCAAAAAAGTATTTTGGTTCTAGTTATAATTTTATTACAGATTTATTGCTAATTTTGTGTTTTTAAATTTTTTATGATTGAATAACATCAATTTACATGTTTGTAAATTAAATCTAAGTGTGGGCAGGACTAACACTTATTTACGAGATATAATAATAACTATATATATATATATATTTCATAAGAAATATGTATTATCATATATTTGTACGACATCTTATTATTGTTTATCGAGCAAAGATTAGTTAAAGCGACGTGGAATAAATTTTATTTTAAAATAAACTAAATTTTATATCGTGATTTTTTTGTGAACTTTATATATAGTAATATTGGGAAACGTGTTTTAAACAAAATGGTGTTAAAAATTTGTTTTGAAATACACTAAGCTGGATATCATTTTTAAAAAAATTGGTTTAGTAATTCAAGGGTATGGTTGATTTTATAAATTTAAATAATTTTAAAGCATTTATAAATATTTTAGGAGAGTTAGTTCTTATTTTTTTCATGATAAACCTAAAGTATTTATAACAAAATAGTTATCATTTAAAAAAAAAAATTTTAATCTGATATCAAATATAAGGTAAAGTTATAGTGTTTTGAACATGGATTTTTGTACGACATTAACTAGTCATCACTAAAGCACAATGTGTTATACCAAAGACAACCACTACTTTAACCACCAATAAGAGTGGTTGATGTTCATCTTTTGCCCATATAATATTTTTCTAGGAAAAAATGTTAAAAAGCAGAAGACATATACTATTTAGATTATATGTTTTCAATGCGACTTTGGGGCATCCATCATTTTCTTTTAGTTGATCTTGAGGGGTCAACAATGTTAAAATTAGATCAATAGTCTCCAAGTAAATAAAGGAATATATGAACTCTTGTGTCGAGTAGTCGCGTCAGACATATTAATGCTGAAAGTTTATATTTTCTTTAAAAGAAAATATTAATGCTGACATTTGGCGACAGTATCAATGGATCATTTCTCTTTCGTTATTTTCAATACTAATACTAAGAGCATTGCCTCCACACTTGTAAACAGAATTCTTGTTTCATCTCAATATTTGCTAACGTTATTATAGTTGTAAATTTTGCGTTTTGGTTTGATCATTGTTTTTCAAGTTTTTATTGTTATAGGGTTAGAGTTGTGATGATGAACTGTGTATGCATTGTTCCCCACTTATAAAAGACTAAACTGTGTTAGTAATGTGATTGATATAGTTCGTGGTGTTACTTGTTGTGTCACTGAAACTTATTGTTTGTTTGTCTTTTTAGTTTGTTTCTTGTACTGTTGAGAGTACATAAATTATATTAAGGTTGTTGAGAGTACCTTTTGTTTCTGGATATTTTTTCTACAGTTTAGTTGTGTAAGTTGTGTGTATTAAGTAATAGTTTTAATTATCTTTATTATGTTTGTTATATGTTTTTTTTTTTTAAACTTATTCTTTTACCAGATCTTTAAAACAAATACATGGACTTGTAGAAATAACTATAAAATGCGCGATAATTCTGAGTATTTGAGCTTTAATGGATTTTAAACGAATTTATGTATTTCTCATAAGAAGACAATAACATTGGCCTGTTGACATTGGGCATGTAAGATATTTTCATAAGACAAGAAGAGTGAGCATGTGAAGATGTTGTTGCCGCATTTGTGTATGTCGGGATTGTCTCTTGTATCTCCTGGTGTGACTGTGTTTGTTTCTCTTTTATTTGATGGGTAATATGTAAACAAAAATCATTGTTATTTGTATTTATCAAAGTTCGTAACTTACACTGCTTTTTTGTTTAGGTAATTTCACTGATCTTGGTTGGCGTCTTCATCTTCTTCGTAAGCATATGCGAAAGTACGTTTGTAACTTGTTAAATAGCTGGCCATGTAGTTTGTATTTGTTTAGCTGACTCGATTTATGTGTTGTCGAGTTTTAGTTGAAGTGATTGGTTTGGTATATTTGTTTTGAAGTTTATTTGTAAGATTAGACAAAAAAGAGAGGTGATCATTAATGATTCATCTTTTCTGGGATTCTAGTTTTTGGTGTTTTGATTGTTTGGGTTGTTGTGGTTTATTTTAAACTGTAAATTAAAGTTTTGTGTAAAATTAGTTTGATAAGTAAGAGAGATAAATAGATAACCACAGATCTTGGGTAGGAAATATTTTTGATTATTGATGTTAGCACAATATAGACATTAATATAAAGGAAATTGTGTGTTGATTGTTTCTTACGGATCAATGAGGAGATGGATAACGACTCGAGTTGTTTCTTTGGTGAGGTCAGAGCTCTGGACAGAACGGATTTTCCTAACCACATCTGCGAGTTTAAATATCAGTTATAATATCGAAACATTATATAAACACAGATGCAATATGATAATATTACCAGGGAGTTATATGTTTGTGTTCACAATCACTTGGAGACTGTCAAATAATTTAATCATGACTGAAGATTGATCTCAGGAGCACCCGTGATGACTTCATCAATAATGGTTGGTGAGATGAAACGAATGAGGAACGGATGATCAGTTATCTTGTACATGCTTGAGCACCTAGCAACCTCAAAACGATCGACTTTCACAATGGAACCGACTTTCAAAGATGACATGTAATGATTAGCAAGTCCGGTGGGAATAAACCCATGAATCACGGAATCTGCAAATAATATTATTCAACAAAGAATCATGAAATCAATTTAGAAAAATTATGTTAAATAAGTGTGATAGATCGAAGATTAACTGACCTTTTCAATCAAAGAAGAGAACCATGATTCCATAAACTCACTGTCTTTCTTGAACTTCAGGGAATCCCAGAAGCGAAGGAGGCCAGAGGCTATGCTCTGACTACTATGACCAAGACGAAGAGACTCGAAGGGTGAGTGACGGACGCCGGGGACCCGGTTTGAGGAACATGAAAGGTAGAGAGAGACATTTTCTAAAATATGGTTAAAGCTAAGAGGAATTAATGAGTTTTGTGGGGATGCAGATTGAGTTCATCAAGATGAGAATCCTATATATAGGGTTTACTGAGGGGCTACAAATCAAGAACATTTATGATCAAACGATTTAAGATGGAGAGATGAAGAGTTCACCGGTTAAAAAATAGATTACGAACATACACACGGCACAACTCTGTAACTCAGACTTGTCTGAGACAATGATGAAAAGAACCATAATTCATGTTAAACGACAACAATTTACAATATGAGAAAACTATAATTGTTGCAAACTTGAGCTTTTTTTATAAAACGTGATGAATCCCATTTAAAAATGAAACCCATAATACACTTGTAGGCCCGGCCTTCAGAGGAAGCCGAAGAAGCAAGGGTTCTGACCTTTATAAATATATATTAGTTTCGGCCATCAATGTACAAAGTATCCTTTAATCTAGTGGTATAAATATTGGTGTTTATATCTCAATAACTTGGGTTCGAAACATGAACTTAAAACTTTTTGTACAATTTTTAAAAGTAGGATCCACAAAACGCTTACGTGACACGCTGAAAAGCGAGCAAAGTGCCTCGTTATAATGTGGATTCCACGATAAATGTAGTTAAGTACTCAAACACACTATTTATTGGCTAAGGATAAACGTTGGATTAAATCATTTATAACATAAAGGTTTATTTTTGACACTTCTGTCTTTCGGTCATATAATAGTTTCAAAAAAAAAAACAGTTCCAGATCATATATATATATAATTTATGAATACATAACTGCACATATAAATTACAATAAATTATCTTGTAAATATTTTTGTAAGGTTAGAGAAATTTAGATTATAATATATATATATATCTTATATATTAAAACAGAAGTCACAACCTTGATTCATGTGTGATTTTTTAAAAATGAACCTAATGGACCTATTCACTAGAAAGTTATGTTACATTTAATCTCTAATCTTATATTTTAAATTTTGGGCATACCAGAAATTTTTATTGGGCTATCAATAATTAGATTTAAACAAAAGATGATCCATTGGATTTATACATAGTATAAATTAAATAGATATAATTTAATGTTGTAATACTATACCTCCATATGTTAATTATTTAAATATTTATCGATGTTAAATTTTAAAATTATGAAAAAAAATTTTAAATAACAAAAATCATATCATCTAACAATCATTAGTTTTTACTACCTTAAACCAATGAAAACAAATTTTAAACTTTATAGTTTATTTTAAAAATTAAACAAAAACTAAATTTTTAATTATTTACTCGATAATATAAATCTTTGAAATGAAAAGTTAAATTTTTAAAAAACTTTCTAAATTTGTGAAATGTTACAATATTTTTGAATATGACAATAAAACAATATTTTACTAATCTTTATATATATATAGTTATGATTTTAATAATTAAATAATAATCCGAAAATATATATATAGAAGAAGATACAAATACATGTGAAAGTTTGAAACAATCTATTCAATGAAAACATATACCGTAAACTTATTATATTTTAAAAATTGATAGACACATATATATTATAATATATACCAATTTAGAATTGAAAACAAAATGTTTAAATAAAAATAAATGAAAACAAAAATCCGCGCGGTTGCGCGGATCGAGATCTAGTTTATTATTTAAAGTTAAACTATTTTAGATCAGTCAAAACATGTTAAATTTTAAAATTATGAAGATTTTTTTAAATAAAAAAAAATCATATTATCTAACAATGATTAATTTTTACTACCTTAAACCAATGAAAACAAAATTTAAACTTTATAGTTTATTTTAAAAAGTAAACAAAAACTAAATTTTTAATTATTTACTCGATAATATAAATCTTTGAAACGAAAAGTTAAATTTTTAAAAAACTTTCTAAATTTGTGAAATGTTACAATATTTTTGAATATGACAATAAAACAATATTTTACTAATCTTTATATATATATAGTTACGATTTTAATAATTTAATAATAATCCAAAAATATATATATAGAAGAAGATACAAATACACACTACAAGAAAACACATGCTTAACGACGAAAATTAACGAGGAAAAACAATCCTCGTAAATTTGCGTCGAGTTTACGACGAATTTACGTGAAAAACTAAAGTCATCGTTATTTCCTCGTAACGTAACGACAAAACTGTTTCGTCGTAAAGTGGATGTAACTTTACGAGTATTTTACGAGGAAAAACTATTTCCTCGTAAATACGACGTAAACTTTGCGTGGTATTTACGAGGGAATAGTTTACGTGTATTTAGCGAAGAAATTTTTGAATCCACCAACTTTATAGGTGTTACACGTTTTTTTTGCCCACCTAATTAATTTTCGTCGTAAATTCATAGCAAAATTACAACTACCAGATTCGAATTTTCCTATAAATATGGATGTTTAAACATCATTTTAAACACACCAACAACAAAAAACGTGAAAGAAAAAAAATGGCTGGCTCCGGGAATATTTACGAGTTGCGGAAGTGGATGTATATGCATAGAGATGCTAACGGGAGAGTGACGAAAGAATACCTTGCGGGTCTGGAGACATTTATGCATCAAGCAGATTCAACACCGCTCGCCCAAGAAAGTGGTAAGATGTTCTGTCCTTGTCGGAAATGCAACAATTCGAAACTGGCAAACCGTGAAAATGTTTGGAAGCATTTAATAAATAGAGGTTTCACGGCAAATTACTATATCTGGTTTCAACATGGAGAAGGTTTTAATTATGATCAGAATGAAGCTAGTAGTAGTAATAGCAATTTTCAGGAAAAAGAACCGGTTGATCATCATTTGCATAATGAACATAGTTACCAGCAGGAGGAGATGGTAGATTATGATAGGGTTCATGATATGGTAGCTGATGCATTCGTAGCTCATGATGGAGATGAAGAACCTAATATAGATGCAAAAAAGTTTTACGAAATGTTATGCACGGCGAATCAACCACTTTACAGTGGTTGTAGAGAAGGTCTCTCTAAATTGTCGTTAGCTGCTAGAATGATGAATATTAAAACTGATCACAATCTACCTGAAAGTTGCATGAACGAATGGGCGGACTTGTTTAAAGAGTATTTGCCGGAAGACAATGTGTCTGCTGATTCTTATTATGAGATTCAGAAACTGGTTTATAGTCTTGGGTTGCCTTCGGAGATGATAGATGTTTGCATCGACAACTGCATGATCTATTGGGGAGATGATGAGAAGCTAGAAGAATGTCGATTCTGCAAGAAGCCACGATTCAAGCCGCAAGGACGGGGACGTAATAGGGTACCGTACCAAAGGATGTGGTACCTACCAATTACAGACAGATTGAAAAGATTGTATCAATCAGAGCAGACTGCTGGAAAGATGAGATGGCATGCCGAGCATACTCAGACGGATGGTGAGATGACTCATCCATCAGATGCAAGAGCCTGGAAACATTTCAACAAAGTACATCCAGATTTCGCTAGCAATATCCGGAATGTGTATCTCGGATTATGCACAGATGGATTTAGTCCGTTCGGAATGTCAGGGAGACAATATTCATTGTGGCCAGTCTTTCTTACTCCATACAACCTGCCACCGGAGATGTGCATGCAACGGGAGTTACTATTCTTGACCATATTAATACCTGGTCCGAACCATCCAAAAAGGTCCCTGGATGTTTTCCTACAACCACTGATAAAAGAGTTGAAGGATTTGTGGTCAACAGGGGTGAGGACGTATGACTGTTCAACGAAGACGAATTTTACGATGCGAGCGATGCTTTTGTGGACCATAAGTGATTTCCCTGCCTATGGGATGTTGTCTGGATGGACTACACATGGGAGATTAGCTTGTCCATATTGTAATGGAACGACAGATGCGTTTCAACTGAAGAATGGTAGGAAGACAAGTTGGTTTGATTGTCACCGTCGATTTCTTCCCATTGGCCATCCTTACCGAAGAAACAAGAATTTGTTTAGGCACAAAAGGGTTGTGAGAGACACTCCTCCTCCATATCTAACTGGAGAACAAATTGAAGCGCAAATCGACTACTACGGAGCTAACGAAACAGTTCGTTGGGGTGGTAATTGGCATGTCCCTCGTAATATGCCAGATTCTTACGGTGTTCATCACAACTGGCACAAGAAGAGTATATTTTGGGAGTTGCCATATTGGAAGGATCTTCTTCTGCGCCACAACCTCGATGTGATGCATATAGAGAAGAATTTCTTTGAGAACATCATGAATACAATATTGAATGTCCCAGGGAAGACAAAAGACAACATAAAATCGAGGTTGGACTTGCCGGATATTTGCTCAAGAAGCGAGTTACATATTAAAAGCAATGGACAAGTTCCCGTTCCGATATTCAGATTATCTTCAGAAAAAAAGTCGGTGTTGTTCAACTGGGTGGCATCAGAAGTGAAGTTCCCCGATGGGTATGTTTCGAATCTCTCTAGATGTGTTGAAAAGGGTCAAAAGTTCTCCGGGATGAAGAGTCATGATTGTCATGTATTTATGCAACGACTACTGCCCTTTGCATTTGCGGAGCTACTTCCAACAAACGTACATGAAGCACTTGCAGGTACGTAGTGTATTATATCACAATAATTTACAAAATAATATATGACTAACAATGTGTTTAATTTTTTTTTGAATATAAAAGGCATTGGAGCATTTTTCAGGGATCTGAGCACACGCACTCTTAAAGAAGAAGTTGTGGAACAGCTTCAGGAGAACATTCCCATCTTATTGTGCAACTTGGAGAAGATATTTCCTCCCGGATTTTTTGACGTCATGGAGCATCTAGCTGTCCACCTCCCATATGAGGCATTGCTTCGTGGACCTGTACATTACGGATGGATGTATCAGTATGAGCGAGCCATGAAATATTTGAAGGGAAAAGCAAAGAACCTCGCCAAAGTTGAAGGTTCTATAATTGCTGGAAGTTTGACGGAAGAAGTTTCTCACTTCACATCGTACTACTTTGCGTCAAAAGTACGTACACGGAGAAGAGCTCCAAGAAGATATGATGATGGTGGTGTTGCGCCAACATATGCAGTTGCTGGTGTTCCAGACATCTTTAGCCAGATTGGGCGACTCGGTGGGAAGTGTAAAGAGGTTTGGTGGTCGAGTGAAGAAGACGCTCATAGTGCACACACCTATATTCTACTCAATTGCGAAGATCCATTGATGCGTTATTTTGAAAGGTAACATATATTGACACTTCGAAACACATATAACTATAATTAATTGTATAATTGCGAGAGATTCATTCCTATAAAATGTGATTTTACAGCCTATTTGTTTCTCAAGTCGAAGAAACATTTCCTGGTATATCCACAAGTGACGTAGACAAAAGGAAAGATCAACACTTCATTAAGTGGTTGCGGAATCAGGTATTAACTAAAACTTTTTTTTCATACATTATCTGTATTTCATTAACATTCTCTTTATTTTTGCAGGTTGATTATGACGACGACGATGCAGATTATCCTAAGTGGTTACACGAAGTAATTCAATCTCCACTTGTAAAGGTCACCACATCACAGATGTATTTCACACGAGGCTATACTTTTCATACATATGACTATGGTAGACAGCGGGCGACCAGTAACTATGGAATATGTGTGAAAGGGGAAACAGATTTCTACGGGATCTTGACGGAGATTATTGAAGTCGAATTTCCAGGGATACTGAAGCTGAAATGCGTCCTCTTCAAATGTGAATGGTTCGACCCCGTCGTCAACAGAGGTGTTCGGTCTAACAAATTCGGTGTAGTTGATGTCAACGGTGGACGAAGGTACAACAAATTCGAGCCTTTCATCTTAGCTTCACAAGCAGACCAAGTTAGCTTCCTTCCATACCCTCGGATGAGAGATTCAGGTATAAATTGGTTAGCAGTGATCAAAGTTACACCTCGAGGACGAATCATCAGTGGAGAAGAACCACCATTGCAAGAAGAACAGATAAATGAAGTCGAGGAACCTGAACAAGAAATTGATGACATCCTTCTCATTGATCCGCATAATCACGAGTACGAAGATCTTACCGATGATGCCACAGACGAAGCTGTTGAAGACGAGTTTAATGAAAATGATGATGTTTCTAGTGATGACGAGAATGTCGATGTATCCGATTGATGTATTTGTTTTATGAATAAGATGAGGGAGTTTGTTTTATGAATAAGATAATGTGGGGTTTGTTTTATGAATAAGGTAATGCTGGGAGTTTGTTTTATGAATAAGCAAATGTGGGATATTGTGGTTTGGAATGGAAATAAAGATGGAGTTTGGAATATATGAAGTAGAAAATAAGGAATATGGGGTTTCGGGTTTTTGGTTTCGGGTTTTGGGTTTTGGGTTTCGGGTTTCGGGGTTTGGGGTTCTAGGGATATATGAAGTAGAAAATTAAAGATGGGGGTTTGGAATATATGAAGTAGAAAATTAAAGATGGGGGTTTGGGTTTCGGGTTTCGGGTTTCGGGTTTGGGGTTTCGGGTTTGGGGTTTCGGGTTTGGGGTTTCGGGTTTCGGGTTTGGGGTTTCGGGTTTAGGGTATGGGGTTTGGGGGTTGGGGTTTCGGGTTTCGGGTTTCTGATTCTAGGGATTTAAACATAACACTCGTTAATTCCACGTAAGCACAAATCGCCGTAAAGTCCACGCAGGTTGAAATCGTCGTAAAGTCCACGCAGGATGAAATCGTCGTAAAGTCCACGTAGGATGAAATCGTCGTAAAGTCCACGCATGATGAAATCGTCGTAAAGTCCACGTAGGATGAAATCGTCGTAAAGTCCACGCAGGATGAAATCGTCGTAAAGTCCACGTAGGATGAAATCGTCGTAAAGTCCACGTAGCATAAAATCGTCGTAAAGTCCACGTAGGATTAAATCGTCGTAAAAACCACGTAAGACAACGAGGAAATAACGACGAAACCTAAAATTAAATATGAGGTTTGGAATATATGAAGTAGAAAATTAAAGATGGGGGTTTGGAATATATGAAGTAGAAAATAAGGAATATGGGGTTTGGGGTTTCGGGTTTCGGGTTTCAGGTTTCGGGTTTGGGGTTTCGGGTTTCGGGTTTCAGGTTTCGGGTTTGGGGTTCTAGGGATATATGAAGTAGAAAATTAAAGATGGGGGTTTGGAATATATGAAGTAGAAAATTAAAGATGGGGGTTTGGGTTTCGGGTTTCGGGTTTGGGGTTTCGGGTTTGGGGTTTCGGGTTTCGGGTTTGAGGTTTCGGGTTTCGGGGTTGGGGTTTCGGGTTTGGGGTTTCGGGTTTCGGGTTTCGGGTTTGGGGTTTCGGGTTTCGGGTTTCGGGTTTCGGGGTTGGGGTTTCGGGTTTCGGGTTTCGGGTTTGGGGTTTGGGGTTTCGGGTTTGGGGTTTGGAATATATGAAGTAGAAAATAAGGAATATGGGGTTTGGGGTTTCAGGTTTCGGGTTTCGGGTTTGGGGTTTCGTGTTTCGGGTTTGGGGTTTGGAATATATGAAGTAGAAAATTAAAGATGGGGGTTTGGAATATATGAAGTAGAAAATAAGGAATCTGGGGTTTGGGGTTTCGGGTTTGGGGTTTCGGGTTTGGGGTTTCGGGTTTCGGGTTTCGGGTTTCGGGGTTGGAGTTTCGGGTTTCGGGTTTCGGGTTTGGGGTTTGGGGTTTGGGGTTTGGGGTTTGGGGTTTGGGGTTTCGGGTTTCGGGTTTGGGGTTCTAGGGATTTAAACATAACACTCGCTAATTCCACGTAGGATGAAATCGTCGTAAAGACCATGTAAAAAGATTTAAACATAAATCACGTTAATTCCACGTAAGCAAAATCGTCGTAAAGTCCACGTAAAGAAAAACACGGGCCTTTGTGATTCCTCGCCATTTCCTCGTAAAAAAAACACGGGCCTTTGTAACTGCTCGCTATTTCGTCGTAAATTTACGACGAATTTGCGACGATATGTAATCTTATATATACACCCGACCGCTCACTCTTTCTTTCCTCTCTACTTCCTCTCTACTTCCTCTCCATTTCGTAGCAATGGTAAGCCTGATTTCTCTCTAATTTGGTTAGTTTAGGATAGATTAGGTGGTTAGTATAGGGAATTTAGATAGGTTTGCGGATTTTATGTTATTTAGTGTTGATTAGGTGGATAATGTTGGAAAATATATTGTTGATGTTAATTTTAAAAATTTCATTTTTTTTTCCAGGTTCGAAAAGGAAGACTTACTGCCCATTACAGAGAGATCTTCGGTGAGCCGGGTAGTCGTTTAGACCCGGCCTCTTCTTCCGCTCCCAGTTCTTCGGGCCAGGAGACTGTCCCCGAGACTCAGTACACTCAGAGAGTCTCTGGGTCTACTTCTTCTAGTGCACCATCGGCTCCTCATGTGCCTCCTCCGATGCCTCCTCCTGTGCCTCCTCCGATGGCACCTCCGATGGTCGCTGATATTCATCCTGATCTGATGGTGCCTCCGAGTGCTCCTTACTCGCAGTACACGGTAGAGGACATTCTCAGTCTGCCAGGCAGAGAAGGTTTACCAGTCATCGACCCAGACCGACCGGACGGAACGTTGTGGTATGTTGCATTAATTTTTTTAATTCGTTTAAATATCTTTTATAACATTAAAAAATAATTTATATTTTAAATTTGTATTTTCCAGGTGGGGGGTTGACGGATGTCTTGCATCGGACGTAACCGACACGATCAAGGGTTACTTCTCCATGGCACATCCAAACTGGAGTAAGACGCCTCACTACGTCAGAAAGACGTGGTTCAAAATTTACGCTGTAAGTTTCTATTAATTAATTATATATATTTTAATTTTTTCATGATTTATATATATACTTTCTAAAAAACTAATTGTTAATTTATTTTTTCCAACAGCAAAAATATAATTGGGCTTTGGGGATCACTGAGAGGGTGAGGAAGAAGTTTAACGCGAAAGCGAAAGTTCGCTTGTTGGACACGGTCTCCAACTGGAAGGGTGACTGGATCGTGAAGGGGTATGAGCGTGGCAAACCCGCTGAGCTCACCACGGACGTGTGGGATGGCCTCATCCGTTATTGGCGCCTTCCTGATTCGATTAGAATCGCCCAGGCTTGCTCTAACTCCCGTAACACGGTCGATGAGCACGGGAACGGGCCGATGCTTCACACTACGGGCCAAAAACCCCACGCCGGTGTCCGTTTGGAAATGGTAATTAAATATTTTATTAAATAATTTTTTAATAATTATATTAATTTATTCTAACTTTCTTAACTGTTTTTTAGGCCAAAGAGACGGGACATCTCCCGTCTCTTATGGAACTTTACGAGAGGACCCACAAGAACAAGGCGGGCGTATTTGTAGATGGCAAGTCCGAGCAAATCTACAACGACGTAGTTGCTCGGGTTGAAGACCGCCAGACTCAGCTGACCCAGCAGTCTACCGACGGATTACCCGTCACCTTATCCACACTTGAAGTGGATAAGATTTACGAGGAGGTAAATTTTCAAAAAAATTAATTTTTAATTATTCATTTAATTTAACTTTAAATATTTACTTACAATATTTATTTTTTGTTTTTAAGGTTGTCCCTAAAAAAAAGGGACGGACGTTGGGTATTGGTTCCGTCAACGATGTTTCGAGAGCGACATCGTCTTATGGTCAGCGACGGGATGATGAAGTCACGGAGCTGCGTAGAGAGTCCGCTCAGCTGCGTAACGAGTTGACCGCGACAAAATCTCGTATGGGTGGAGTCGAGGGCTTCTTGGACGTTATTGCGGCCACAAATCCGGAATGGGAGTCCATGTTGAGGAACATGCGACAACAACATCCCATTCATGGCGAGTCATCCGACGACGTACATAACGAGGCGGATGTTACGAGGAGGAGTGATGAATTCTACCGGGCGATGAACGACCCTTAGTTTTTTTTTTGTTGTTGTATTATATAAATTCAAAACTTATTTATTTATAAAATATTTTCATATGAATTTATTTTTATTTTGAATTTTAATTTATTATTAAATTAAATAATTTTAATTATTTTTTAATTATATTTTAAAATTCTGTAAAATAATAAAAACGAAGTAAATTCGTAGCTAAAGTACGACCTCTTTACGTGGAAATCTTACGAGGAAATGACGAGAAACAGTTTACGAGTATTTTACGAGGAATTATTTACGAGGAAATAACGAGGAAATGTTTACGACCATTTTACGAGGAAATCATTTCGTGGTTGTTACGTGTATTTTGCGAGGAAAATCTTTCAAGGTATTTATGTGTAGATTACGAGGAACTGTTTTCGAGTTATTTACGAGGAATTGTAGCGACGTCCTTACGAGGAATTGTAGCGACGTCTTTACGACGAATCGTTCTACTTCGTCTTTACGACGAAATATATTCCTCGCTAAGTTACGACGAATTAGCGAGGAAATATGTGTTACGACGGACGTGTAACGAGCAAACGCGTTTCCTCGCTAATTCGTCGTAAAGCCTCTTTTACGACGAAATAACGAGGAAAACCGCCCTCGTTAAGATTATGTTTTCTTGTAGTGACATGTGAAAGTTTGAAACAATCTATTCAATGAAAAAAATATACCGTAAACTTATTATATATTAAAAATTGATAGACATATATAAATTATAATATATACCAATTTAGAATTGAAAACAAAATGTTTATATAAAATTAAATGAAAACAAAAATCTGCGCGGTTGCGCAGGTCGAGATCTAGTTTATTATTTAAAGTTAAACTATTTTAGATCAGTCAAAACATATGTAAAAAAGCTTAAGATAATTCTATTATTTACTTATATCACCAAAATGAATTATTCTTTCGGTCGCTTTTCTAAAAAGAATTCCAAAATAAACTGGAATAGGTTGACAAAAAAAAAACTGGAATAGCGGAAAGGAGATCAGCAAATAATTTGTGATATCGTGCTAGTATCAAAGTACTAAGAAAGATAAGATGGTGTTTACATGTTTAGTAAAAAAAAGTCTTTCAAGTCTTAAGTGTTGTGGATACACATGAGAAACATATATGGATGTTGAAAAAATCAGAAATCGTCAGTCGTCTCGGTTCTTATCTGAAAGGCGGTTAAAGATATATGTTTTAGTGTTCAACGAGGATGTTTGTTTTGTGAGTGGAGATGATTATAACTTTCGATTTCTGATATATAAAAAAGTATATCCAAATGGTTAAAAGAATTGATTTATCTACCTATGTCGCTAAAGTTTTTTTTTGTTCATTTATCTAGAAATATAACTATAGTTAAGCGATTCTGAGATAGAAAGTGAAAAGACATTAATCTATCATAAAGTAATTTGAAAATATATGTGAGTGAGGTTAAAATAAAAGATTTTTTTTTGATAAAAATTGTAGAGTCAATAAAAGAAACTTTTGAACCTATCAAAATTAGAATTTTTTACATTTATAGACACTTTCTCACATTCAAATTACATTACAAGACAGTTATCACTTGAGACACACTTTCTTTTATCAAAAAACTCTTATAACCCTAAACTAAAGAGAATCTCTCTCCTCTTCTTATTTCATTTTATTATTTTTCTTATTCTACTTTATGTATTTATTTACTTTTATCTCAAGTTCTAAAATATATTAAACAAAAATAATTGTCATAATAAACTATATATAAATTTCTCTATCTTTAAAGATCCATCTTCATATATATATTATATATATTAATGTGTAAACAAAATGTGGACGTGGACACCAAAGCGTTGGATAACAAAATTATAAATTAGTTGTGGACATGAACATCTTAACAGAATTATAAACTAGTTGTGGATATGGACAATATTCCTTCGATTCCATTCATCATCTCGGAATCTAAATTCAACTCTAATTAAAATTACATTCATCCACATCATGACAAAGCACAAATTTCTTAGATTAGAAATCTCTGACATGCAAGATCTATTACTCTCCGACAAAAGGTAAACGCTTCTTCGACTTTTCTCTCCGCTCATACTCACAATATCATCTCTTTCTCATTTTGATTGAAGTTTAATTGCAGATAATTTATCAATTGAGTTGAAGAAGCCAAATGTTTGTATTGGAGATAACAGAGTCCTTGTCCACGTTTTATGGTATAATTTTAGTAACATGAGTTCATGTCCACGTATTGTTGTATAGTTTTATGGAATCAAAACAGAGAGTTTGTCCACGTTATCTACTATAAACACATTAACATCACTCATCCACACATCACCCATCCACAAATCACCCAACCACGCATCACTCGTCCACAAATCACCTATCCACAAGTGTCATTTCCATTAAGGGCAAAATTGTCCACAATCTGTTGCTGCTGAGCCATAACAAAGTGTGTTACATGTAAGAAGTGTCTATAGGTGTAATAGAAAGTCAAAAAGTGTCTCTTAGTGTAATCAACTCTCAAAAATAACACTTCTGACCGTGGAGCAAGATGAAACTAGACCTAAAGAAAGAGTGTCGACATAAGCACACATGAGATACATATAAAACAGTTATCTACTATTTATGCATTTTTATTCTTTCAAGGACATTTTCGTATTTGCAAATAAAATTACGGACAAAGGGACATTAACTTAACTGAAAGATATCAAGTACTAAGCATAGAGACCAAAACAGTGAATAAATTTGAGACAACAATGCTTTAAGTCTATGCCTAGAAGAATTTTAGTCCATAATTTTCAAACTAAAAATCTTAACAAATCCGCACAATTTTCCATTTAGTCTTTTAACATTTTTAATTCATCTCTATGTTTTGACTTTAAACTCAATCAGAGAATAATATTTTCTTTAACCTAGTTTTTACCTCTTTATTGTAAGAATATTTGATGTTATGCCATTAGTAAAATATACAAGTGTTAATTATTTTTGTCAAAATTATCGAACTTTAATTTTGATCCGTCAAACGTGCATCAACAGTGAGGATGGCAACATCCTGTGTCAATTTGGTCACCTCTCATTCTGAACGCCAAAGCAAAATGAAACCTTTTTTTTTTCAGTTTAACGAAATACAAATTTATTTTATAATCGCACAAAAATGGAAAAACTTGATAGTGAGTCAAAACTTAGATGTGTAATTACTGGACACGACTTTTTTTTTTTTTTTGATAAAAATGTAAAGATATTATTACCAAGGTTTTTTTAATTTTTGACAGAAATACAAGAAAGACAAAGAAAGTAGAGCAATTGAAAAACACAAACTAAACAGAAGCACTTTCTAGCCTAAGCAGGGACTGACTCAACAAGCAAAACCGCTAACTAGATGACACTACTCCATCAACACAAACCCGCTTACAACAAGAAGAGAAGCCACAGTGATTTCGAGAGACAGAACCCGGTAGAAATTGGCGTACCCAATGGACTGCTCTTAAGGAATTGGCTCCTCCAAAAACAGCTTACGAATGGCCTCCTAAGCAGCAGCCAACACAGCTGGACGGTAACACTCGAGGCCAAGTACACCCGCACCGACGAGGCATTGCAGTTATTCGGAAAGGAGAGCCTCCAAGGATCGCCACATGCCAAGGACCTACACCAAGCAGACAGAGAAAGCAAGTACCACTTTACCTAAGCAAAAGCGGACAGGAGACAGCCCTAGATCAATCCCCTGTAACAAGCTAGCTCTATATGCGACGCCACCGAGAAAGAGAGCCACAACTGACTAAACCGACAACTATCCTCCTCACGCGCATCAACAACGGAGAACCCGTAGCGGATCTACCTAGCTGGGAACCGAAAGAATCCCATGAGACTCTTCGAGAGCAGAGACTCACCTATCTTAAAACACGCACATCCGAGGGCAAAGAACAAGCAGAAGAACACTGAACCTCCACCGCCAAATACATCACAGCAACGATGCAGACGAAGTGAGAATGCTCACCCACGCCGAGAAGGAGGGGAATCAGAGACAAGGAAAAGGAACATATCCGCTTCAGGAGGTCAGATCTGACACCAGATCTTCACCGCCCTCGCTGAAACCCAACCGCAGGAACCGCTTGACAAGCCCACCTCCATGTTTCTCCGACACTCCGAGCAAGACAACGCCATATCTGAACCGCGGTGGCGAGAGAACTCAGAACATCGAGAAAGGAAACACAGAAAGAGAGGATTATGAAGCGGCGAAGACAGAGGAGCAAAAAAGAAAAGGGGGGGGGGCGGAAAGGCAGAAAGGCCTCCGGCCACCCAAAACGGCGGAGAGATTAGGTTTTGGTCTTAGAGATGGAAGAGAGGATTTTTGGAGAAGAGAGATAAAGTAATCACAATAGACACAACTTCTTTCTTTGCAGGGCTAGATCTAAATACTCTTGAACTGATTCAATTGTGATGACAAACTCTTTATCTGAATAAAGATATACCACAACAGTCCATAACTTTGACATAAGGTTAATAAAATAGAAATAATAAAGTTTTTAATAATAGAAATGGAAACTCTCAGGAAATTCTTCGAATTGCGGAAGTGGAGAGTGAGGTATGGACGGAGGCTCAAATAACAATTCCAGAAATGCAGTTTCAGGGTACACAAGCTTTTGACTGGCAATCTTCGGATCCTTCGAAGATTTGTTTTATAGATGGTGCGTGGAAGGAGAATGATAAATTCTCCGGGTAGGGATAGTTCTGCCGAGGCGTAGGATCAGAAGAGAAGATGATGGGGGCGATGAATCTCCGAAGAAGCTTATCAGCTCTACATGCATAATGTGAAGCTTTGATATGGGCTATGGATTGCATGAAGACCTTTGATTTTTCAGACGTAGTTTTTACAACAGACTGTTCTCAACTGGTGAAGATGGTGTCCTCACCTGACGAATGACCAGCTTTTACTACACACTTGGAGGAGTTTCGACGCAGTAAGAGTTTCTTTCTTTCCTTCAAGATTCAACATATACCAAGAGCAACTAATCTAGTGGCGGGCAAGCTTGCACGAGGTGCTCGGAGTTCCCCTTCAGCTGTGTTCTATGTTAATTCCACCCCACCGGTTTGGATTTCCGAGTCGGTAAGACCTTTATCTTAGTTTAGTTATTATTGTTGTAAAAAAAAAAGAGATGACCGGAGCTTAGAGATGGATGAGAAGAAGTTTCAAAGCATTAAAGATAATTACAAGAGAACTGAGTCTAGAGTTTTTTTGGGGTGTAAACTGGATCTAGAGTTCTCAAGAGAATATGTAAAATGAATAATTAATTTCGTTTAAATAGCGAGATTTGAACAAGATTAGTTATGAAAAATACTTGCGTCCACCCTTTGTGGTGAACTGTCAAATTAAAAAATATTTGTGTTCATCCTTTTTGGTGTACTGTCAAATTCTTCATCTCTTATCACCAATCAAATTAAAATGTTATGTAAAATTAAAAAAATATCTATATATCTAATTTATTAATAGTTCAGCATCTATAGTTGAATGCAAGGTTTTTTCTAAAAGTTTTATATATCTAATTTATTAATTTAAGATTCTATTTTTATTTATCGCTGGAAATTGTCATTTAAATTTTAGATAAAGTTGTTATTAGGCTACTTAAATTTTGGATCCTTTCATGTTTGTTTCAATATTATTAAACGCTACTTAGATAATAAAACCGGTATACTTAAACTAAACCAACATCATCTAATAAAACTAAACCGGTGTCATATTTTAAAACTAAACTAAAATTAAACCTTTGGTTATCTACTATTAGAATAACAATACAATACACACATCTCTTCCTATGATAGGGGTGGGCACTATACCCGATATCTGAAGTGGCACCCGAACCCGATCCGAAACACCCGAACCGAAATTCGAACCGAAGTAGCAGAATATCCGAACGGGTATTGAATTAGGAGATATTGGATATCCGAATCCGAACGGGTAATATCCGAACCCGAATGGATATCCGAAAATAACCGAACATATGTATAATTAACCTTATATTTCTAGTTTACATCTCTCATTTTATATAAAATATTTATATTGATACTACACATATTTTAAGTTCATATGATATACATACAATTGCGGAGAAAATGATTTGCTACTCACTTAAAATGCATGTCAAATTTTTTATTTCAAGAATTAACAAAAAGTTTCATCCAAAATTTAAAAACAATAACCAAATTAATGTCTTTTTAGTTTCAAAATGTTATGTCCAAATCTATTAACCATTCAATCTATTAAAAATAAAAAATTAGTTAAGTGAAAGCTATAATTTTAAATACAATAAATTTGAGAAAAGAAAATTTAATTTTGTTTTTCCAAAATCTAAATATCCGAAACCGATCCAAAATAACCGAACCCGAACTAAAAATATTTGAACCCGACCCGAAGTACAAAAATACCCGAACGGGTTCTACACCTCTATACCGAAATACCCGAAAATCCAAAATACCCGACCCAAATCCGAACGGATACCCGAACGCCCACCCCTATCCTATGACATGTCTTAACGACTGACTCTAATCGGACATCAAGTTTGTATAGATGATCGTCTTTAGTTCTCTCCAAATCACTAACTGCAACATAACAAAATATAATTAATTCATATTTTGCCCATCTTTCATCATGCTAAATTATCATATATTATATAAATATAAATTACATATATATGACGTTACATAAAATACATATTTGACAATCATATACCACATACTAATTTTATAATAAGTTTCATAATGACAGTTTTTGTATATATTTAGTCATTTATAACACAGACCAACACGTTTATATGATTGTCGAATGCCATTATATTTTCACATGATAGTATAATGTTATATTTTAAATAATTTACCATTATATAATAAATTATAATTTACAAAATATTTTGAATGTACTTATTATATTTATTGTTACACATAATATTATCTATACCACGATTTTAGTAAATGGAATAACCTCTGCTAGAATTAAACTACTAACTAAAATTGTGTATATCTTCTTAACTAAATTCATTTAAAATCTATACTATTAAAAATAAATTATTTTTAAAAATTACAATAAAAAGATTTTAGACCTATCTAAAAATAAATGAATCTATTGTATTAATTTAAAGTTCTTTTTGAAATTTACCGTAACCTTTTTTGGACCTATTAAATATGTTGTCATTTAACCAAACCAAAAACCAAATAACTAAACACAAACTGAACCCAAATTCATAACAAATCAAACGGTTCTTACATCTTGAACTGAAAACCAAAAACTACACAACTAAACTGGAAGTGAACCTAAAACGAACGCCCATGCCTAAACATATTAATAATATGAACAAACATAGATATTAGTAAATTTATCAACAAATGCGTTTTCAGAGCGCGGATCGGATCGTATCTTAGTTAAATTAACCATATATATTTGTTCCGTGAGATCGGTTTGCTTTGCATGTCGTCATGAACCCTAGAAACTGATATCAAAATTAAAATTATGGACCCAAACTCTCTGCCATAAATAACCATCTCTCCAAAGACAATTCACACCACTTGAGAAACATAACACTACCTGATAAACAAAAAAAAAAGAAAAATAGAGAAGGAGCTCTTTTTTCATTTCTTTTTTCGCACACTGAAGATCTCATAGTGTCGACATGGGTTATTGCCAAGACGACAAGCTAGTGAACACGATCTGCGATCTGTACGAAAAGATCTCGAAGCTCGAGAGCCTGAGACCTTGTGAAGATGTCGACACTCTTTTCAAGCAGCTTGTGTCCACATGCATACCACCAAACCCTAACATCGACGTCACCAAAATGTGTGAAAGCATCCAAGAGATGAGATCAAACCTCATCAAACTCTGTGGGCATGCTGAAGGTCACTTAGAGCATCACTTCTCTTCAATCTTAACCTCGTTTGAAGACAACCCACTTCACCATTTGAACGTTTTCCCGTACTACAACAACTATCTCAAACTAAGCAAGCTCGAGTTCGATCTCCTCGAACAAAACCTTAACGGATCTGTTCCAAAGACTGTAGCTTTCATTGGCTCTGGTCCTCTCCCTCTCACTTCCATCGTTCTTGCCTCTTTCCATCTCAAAGACTCAATCTTTCACAACTTTGATGTCGACCCATCAGCGAACTCCGTTGCAGCTCGTCTGGTTTCTTCTGATCCTGACCTCTCTCAACGCATGTTCTTCCATACCGTTGATGTAATGGATGTAACAGAGAGCTTGAAGGACTTCGACGTTGTATTCTTGGCAGCTCTTGTCGGGATGGATAAACAAGAGAAGATTAAAGTGATCGAGCATCTTGAGAAACACATGTCTCCTGGTGCTTTGCTCATGTTGAGAAGCGCTCATGGACCTAGAGCATTTCTATATCCCATCGTTGAGCCTTGCGATCTCCAAGGTTTCCAAGTGTTATCGGTTTATCACCCGACCGATGAAGTTATCAACTCTGTTGTGATCTCAAGGAAGCTCGATGGAGATGTAGGTAATCATGATCACATGGATCAAGCTTCTGAGCTCGCGTGCAACTGTTCCCAGATCCACGCGATTATGAACAAGAAGAAGAGCATTGTCGAGGAGTTCACAGGTTCTATTGAAGAACAGCTTTCTTAGAGGTTACTGTTTTATTACAGTTTTCTTTATCTATCTATTATGTCTTTTTTCTACAATAAACTGGATGTTCATGCTACAGTATCGTTCTTGTCTTTTCTTTGTTCTGTTTCTTATTTGAAAATGACCATTTCTTTTTGTTTGATTCTGACAAGTCTATTGCAATTTGCGAAGGGTCAATCAAACTTATCTGTGACAGAACCGATTACTCTTGTCGGTATTAAAATGAAAATAAAAAACATAAAAGGTCCCTTTAAGATAACGATACGATTGGTCGAAATTCTCACCTCTAGTTCTGTTCAAAGAGCAGACTTTGTGAAAATATTATCCTAAAGTAGAAATATCGGATTCCAAAGGAACATGATTCTCTTTTTTTTCCTCTCATGTTTCTATTCTGACTTCAAACTACATTAAGTAAAAAAGGGAACGTATTTACTAATTACTATTTAGGATATCAAACACTACCCAAATATCCCTTATATATTAAAAGAAATACACTATAACAAATACATTCAGTACAATAGACACGTGACAAGTTTCACAGCAATTTGAAAATGAACACCCTGACAGATCAAATGTAGAAAATTTTTCGGTCAAACTCTACATAAATATGTTCACACTATGTATTTTGCGTTTTGCTTTTAAATATAAATCTCACATGTAAAGTTTCAATAAAACTCACATTATCCAGATTTTTTTCCGATTCGAATCAAAACGGATAACGAATCGAAAATCCAATTATACATATATTATTTTTATTATTTACGGATAGGCTGGGCAAAATATTAGTAAATTTTTATTTGATTCTTTATCCGTTTTGATTCGAACCAAAAAAACTTGATATCCGTAATCATACGAAGCAAATCAAATACTAAAATACAATATCTGTAAAAAACAAAGCAAATCACAAATACTAATATTTTTAGGAACGGATATCCGATTTGATCCGTTATATGAATATATATATACATATATTTAAAGAATTATATATATATATATATAAGTTATATATATTATAGTTTATATGATTTTTACAATATTTTCATGTATTAAATTTATTATAGGGAAAATTGCCAAAATGGAACAAAAATTCAGCATGGTTGTCCCTTTGGTATAAAATTTTTTTTGTCCACTTTTTTTTCTCTTTTACCCTTTCCAATTCTAAAAGTTAACGAAATAAATAGTTTATGAATAAAAAAATTGTAAAAATAGAAACAATTGATAAAACACCCATATACACAAACTGATATTTTTTTTTTGTTGAAAAACTTGATAAATTAAATTTTACAAGTTACTTCTACTAAAAGTAGAATTCATCTTCTACGGAAAATGAGTTAGTAGAAGGTGAATTCTAGATTAAACAACTTCGTCTACTTTTTTTAGAAAGAACAATCCACTTTTAATTAAAATTCTAAATAGGGGGAATGTGAATTCTAGTAATTGTAAAGATAGCTACTTTTCTATCAAAAGCAGCTGCTACTTTTATTACGTATTCTACAATTCCCGGGATGTGAAATCTAGACATTACTCTGACGGCTACATGAGATAGAATCTGCTTATGGGATTTCTGTTTTCGTAGAAAGTGTCTTTTACGGATAAGAAAACCTGATTTTTGCAAAAATTTAGGAACTTTGAGTTAAGAAATTATTCTAAAAATATTTCAAATATTCTAACTTCCTAAAACATGTATATCTGGTCGCAAAAATATTCTAAATATATTTGTAATCTCTATGCTTGCCTAAAACGTTACAAACATATATTTTTGATTTTTTGATATGTTTACAAACATATATATATTCAACGTTTATTTTATTTGTTTACAAACATATATCGACTAAAAAATAAAGGGAATTTGCCAAAACTAACCCACAACTTTATTTTAAACCCAAACCTATACTCAAACTTGAATCAAATGCAAAACTAACCTAAAAACCTTGTGAAATTACAGCCCAGCCCCTTGTGACCAAACAAAAAACAGAAGCCATTTTTACGAATATAGCCCTAGTAAGTCGTCTGAGTCATCTGAGATGTTTGAAGTCGTCTGGACGACTACAAAGTAAGTCTTCTGGTGTAGCTGATTTTAAAAATAATTTTTAAATTTTTTAAAAAATATTTTGATAAGCGAAAAATTAAAATCATCTAATTATAAACAGTTTTAAGTGATATAAATTAAAATATAACAAAATTGAATTGTTTTCAACATAGATGAGTGTAGGTAGTGAATCATGGTATTCTTTGGTCTAGGGTTTGGCAACATATGTTGTAGTATTGTATGTATACTTAGGGTTAGATTTTGGAAAGCTTGAATGTTTTTTTTGAAAAATTAAATTTTTACCTATACATGTTTATTTTTGTGTATAGTAAACAATTTTGAAGTTTAATTTGATTTTATGAAGTGTTTAGTTAGTTAATTAAGTTTAGGGGTTATGTTTAGGGTCTAGACGACTTACATTTTAGTCGTCTGGTGAAGAAATTGAAACAGACGACTTACATGTAAGTCGTCCAAATATTCCCGCCTAAAATTTAAAAAAAACTTATTTTCCCGCTTAAATAATTTAAACCAGACGACTTACTTGTAAGTCGTCTCGGAAGTCTTCTATTTTAGTTTCCCACTAAAAATATTTTAATTTCCCGCTACAAATATTAAAGTCTTCTGGACGACTTAAGTCGTCTAGGAAGTCGTCTGAATCAAAAATATTTAACCTAATTAGATTTTTTGTCTCCCTATATAAAGAAAAATCTACACATTCTCTCTCCTCCTCTCAAATGGCTGCAACAAAAATGTAATGTTCATCACTCTAAAACTCTTCAACCTCTCTATAATCTCTTTGACTTGAAAACACCAAACCTTATATGAATTTTTCAGTTTTGTCTCATGTCTTTCTTACTAATATATCTTTTTTTGCAGGTTTTTAATCAGATGGTACTCATCTTCAACTCATTTAAAGGTAGATCTATTAATTTTAGATATGTATTTTTGTGTGTTCTATAAAGGTAGATTTATCTAATCTTCCACTCATTTTTTCTGTTTTTAACCCATTTGAACGTTTTTGGATATGCAGGTTTTTCAGATCTGGATTTGATATACAGGTTTTTCAGATCTGGAAGACTTCTGGGACGACTTACCTGTTAGTCGTCTAAAATATAATGCACTAGACGACTTCCAGGAAGTCTTCCAGACGACTTCAATTTCAGTCGTCTAGACTTCCTGGAAGTCGTCTGGACTTCCTAGAAGTCGTCTGGACTTCCTGGAAGTCTTCTGACAAAGTCTTCTTCCATATCAAGTGGAGTCCAAGCTTGTCTTTGTAGAGGAATGATCTATAATAGTTTTGTTTGTGGTCTGTTTTGTGAATTGCATGTCTAGTTGTGAATTTTTTGTAAAATCAGTAATAATGTTTCCCAAGATGTAATACATGTGCTAACAATGTGTTTACACATTTACAAATCAATGAAATAATAAACTTTAGTAGCCTTTTTATCAATAATAAACAAATCAATGAAATAATAAACTTCAGTAGCCCGTCTTCCGCTGATCCTTTTACCATTTCTTGCGCATATAACAATGCTCTGTATGAAGTGGTGTAATCAAGTGTCATGCCAAACATGTTCTTCATTGCATCTTTGATATGCTGCGGATTCAACCCATCAATGATTCCAACACGATCTATGAAAAGTCGACCAATGTATTTCGGAGTACAGCGTTTCCGCTGAGTGATTCTGTCTGGGATGGTTAACTCCACAGACTCTGTGTTCAAGTCCAGGTTATAATCTTCTTGAGTCATTGCAACAAGATCAGCATGTGTCGAACCTTCACTCAAAAACATTCTCGCTCCTTTGAAATGATCAACCACAAAATTCCAACATCCATCTTTCAACAACCATTCTCCATACATTGCATGTAACTGATGCATCATCTGAAAAATTCAAAATAAAACACATTAGCAAACTTAGAATAAAGAAAACGAAAGTTTATTAAAGATCGAAGCGGACAACTTCAATCTAAGTACTCCTGATGACTAAACTATACGTCGTCTAGTAAACGCAGAGGTTATTTTTGCAATTGACTTTGAAATCTGTTATTTCAGACGACTGAAAAATAAGTCGTCTACTTTTGTTTGGTTAAAAAAAACTCTAAAAAAGCTAGACGACTTACATTTCAGTCGTCATAGGTTTGTTTTGCATTTGACTGGATTATTTCAGAAGTTATACTTTCCTGGACGACTTACATTTCAGCCGTCTCGTGAAAATTAAAATAATAACATTTTTTTAAAACTAGACGACTTACAATTAAGTCGTCATAGGTTAGTTTTGCAATTGAAAAAAAAACTTCAATATTTAATTATATATAGACGACTTACAATTCAGTCGTCCGTCAGACGACTTACATGTAAGTCGTCCAGGATTTACGAGGTTTGACCAGAATTTCAGAATAAAATCTTGGACGACTTACATGTAAGTTGTCGGGCGGATGACTGAATTATAAGTCGTCTGGGTATGATTAAATATTGAAGTTTTTTTTCAATTGCAAAACTAACCTATGACGTCTTAATTGTAAGTCGTCTAGTGTTAATAAAATATTGATATTTCAATTTTCACCAGACGACTGAAATGTAAGTCGTGCGGGAAAGTCAAACTTCTGAAATAATCCAGTCAAATGCAAAACTAACCTATGACGACTGAAATGTAAGTAGTCTAGGTTCTTTGGAGATTTTTTTGTAACCAAACAAAATCAGACAACTTAACTTTCAGTCGTCTCAGAAAACCGATTTCAAAGTCAATTGCAAAAATAACCTTTGCGTTGACAAGACGATTTCCAGGTAAGTCGTCTACAGCCAGACGACTTCCCATGTAAGTCGTCTGACGAACAGATCTGGAAAAAAACTCGATTTCATATCTTAAATTGGTGAGATAACTTTCTTAGCACACATAAGGCTTCTCCAAGCACACAGAATCTCAAACGAAAGTGACCCACCCAGAATCGTTTGCTTCTATGACTCTATGAACCATAAAAAATGTAGAATCAAAATCTTGGGTTTTTTTAGCTCATTGTGGAGAAAAAGTGAGAGATATGTTGTGTTTTGTTCACAAGAATGGAAAAAGAAGAAGGGTAACTCGATTTTGGGAGCATTAAGAGCTTCAAATTGGTTGTTCATGGTGGTTAGGGTATTGATGACAATGGCAATCTTGTAATTACTTGAAGATGATGAGGGTGAGAGAGTAAAAATGTCATTTTCGAAAAAAAAAAAAAATTGATGGCATTTTCGTGAATTATATGAACTTGTGGGGTGAATAGGGCAAAACCAATTTCCAAAAAAGGGAAGGTTAGTTTTGTGTTTGACTTTAAGTTGTAGGTCAATTCTGCAAAAAGCCCAAAAACAAATATGTATATTTATTTTTATTTTTATTAATAAATTTATTTATAGAATTATTTGAAATTAAATTGTGTATATCACGGGGAATATATAAATGTTATTATGATAACTGTTTAAAGTATAAAAGTAATAATATATTAAAAATAATAATTGAATTTAAGTATATAAGTATCGTAGAAATATTAGTACATAAGTGTTACTTATTATAACTGTTTAAAGTATAAAATTATTTATCAAATATGATTAAACATTTCAAATGTTTAATGAAATTTTAACATATTTAAATAATTTATAAAATAGTTAACATACACTAAAAATTGTTGAATATCGACTAAAAACTTTAGTCGATATTTTGAAAATATCTGTTTGTAAATTTAAATATACAATTTATAAAAACAATATTAAATTTTTTTGTGTGCTCTTTATGTTAATTAAATTTTTATTAATATATTCATTTATTTTTATTAATGTATTTATTTATATAATTATTTTGAATTCAATTGTTTATATCATTTTTTATATTAATATAAAATACGTTAAATATATTATTTTTATTAATATATTATAAAATGTTGAATTAAAATTATATATATATATATATATATATATTTAGTTATTTTAATTATTTTAATACATTTTTTAATATTAAAATACTTTAAAATGTTTTTATTTGATTAATTTGATTAATCAACAGTTAGTTTTGGGATTATGAAAAAATTATACTAATAGAACAACTTACTGATGGTATTATATTAAAAGAACAACCATGTTAAATTTTTGTTCCGTTTTAGCAATTTTCCCTTTATTATATTAGGTATTAGAATTTAAAAATTAAATGATAATTTATTTTGTCATGAAATATTATATTTTTTATATTAGTTAAGATTTTTCATTTATTTTTAAAAACTTTATTTTATTTACGGATCAAATCGGATATCCGTGAAAATTCTAAATATTTTCGGGATATCTAAGACATCGTATATCCAGGTGGCTACGGATCTAATCGACACTAATACCTCCAAATACCCGAATATTCGATATGTGTCCCTATTTACGGATACAATTTAATTTTCTTTATATCAAAGAAAATTTACTAATGTCTAGGCTTATTTTTTTTAATTAATTTTATTTTAATAATCTATCTTTCATGTGTTATTTTGAATAAAAAGTCATTTTTCTTACATCAAACGGCTATTTTATAACTAAAACTTGAGGTGGTCTGGTTCTCCGGAACAGAACAACCAATGTAGTACAAATCCCTATGAAAGGATTTTGCTATCTTAGCTAATGAATCAGACGATACATTTTCAGACCGTGGAATAAAAACAATCGAGAACTCAGTAAATTTACTCTTCAGCTCCATTAGCTCTTTTAATTCAGTGGAAAAGTTGGGTCATGCTCCTGGGTTTTGAATCATTGAGACTATATCCTTGCAGTCGGTGGCAAAAGCCTGACACTTCGATATCTGAAGCATGAACTCCATCGCCCATGAGAGGGCTTCGCTGATGGTTTCGTGCTCCCAATAGCTGAGTTACTCCTCTAGAATTTGTCCGATAAACAATGATTCTGAACCTTGTCAAAATTAATGCACCGTCCGTCGGACGGGATGAGCCTATGGTCCGAGTGAGCGGGCGTGGGAGGCCTATTAGCCATAGGCGGTCAGGGTTATAAAAATTGTAACATACCGGTTTGTGGTATATGAAAAAACTTAAAAGAATTGATTTAGATACCTATGTCACCAAAGTGCAGTTACGTTTTCCATCACACATCCGTTTAGAACACCAAGGTTAAGTGTACTTGAGCTGGAGTAGTGGAAGGATATGTGAATGATTCCAGATATCATGCGAGTGAGGCCAAAGCACGAGAAAATGTCATGTGGTGATTGCAGGGTCAGTAAACAATAATTTTGAGCCTTAAAAAAATTAATCACTGTCCGCCTGACGGGATGGGACCCACAAGCCAAGTGAGCGGGTTTGGAAGGCCCATTATCCATTGTCGGTCCATGGTCGGTCGGACGTTATAAGTGGTATCAGAGCCAAACCCAGACGAGTGTGGAGTTATTGAGGACTCACACTAACATGGGTAACGATCTTGGGGCACAACAAGTACGTTGCGTTTTTTGAGAGGGAATAAATTGTAACATCCTAGTTTGTGATATATGGTAAGGTTTCAAAGAATTGATTTTTTGGCTACCTATATCACCAAAATGCAATTACGTTTTCCGTCACACATCCACTTAGAACTCCAGGGTTAAGCATGCTTGAGCTGAAGTAGTGGAATGATGGGTGACCTCTCGGGAAGTGATTCACGATATCGTGCGAGTGATGCCAAAGCACGAGGAAAGGTCATGCGGTGATTGCAGGGTCAGTAAAAAATGATTTAAAGCCTTGGCAAAATTAATGCAGCGTCCGTCAGACGGGATGGGGCCCACGGGCCGAGTGAGCGGGCGTGGGAGGCCTATTAGCTGTGGGCGGTCGGGGCGTTATAAGAATTGTAACATCCCGGTTTGTGGTATATGGAAAAGCTTAAAAGAGTTAATTTAGCTACCTATGTCACCAAAGTGCAGTTACGTTTTCCGTCACACATCCGTTTAAAACTCCAGGGTTTTGAATGCTTGAGCTGGAGTAGTAGAAGGATGGGTGAATGATTCAAGATATCATGCAAGTGAGGCCAAAGCACGAGGAAATGCCATGTTGTGATTGCAGGGTCAGTATACAATGATTTTGAGCCTTAGAAAAATTAACCACTGTTCGCCGGACGGGATGGAGCCCACATGCCGAGTGAGCGGGCGTGGAAGGTCCATTTGTCGTGGGCGGTCGGGGCGTTATAAATGGTATCAGAACCGGAACCAGAAGAGTGTGGATTCAGTGAGGGCTCACATTAACGTGTGTAATGATCTTGGGGCGTAACGATGACGTTGTGTTCTTTGAGAGGGGTTGAATTGTAACATTTCGGTTTGTGGTATATGGAAAGACTTAAAATAATTGATTTGACTACCTATGTCATCAAAATGCACTTGCCTTTTCCGTCACACATCCGTTTAGAACTCCAGAGTTCAGCGTGCTTGAGCTGGAGTAGTGGAAGGATGAATGACCTATCGGGAAGTGGTTTCCGATATCGTGCGAATGAAGCCAAATCACTAGAAAAGGTCATGTGATGATTGAAGGATCAGTAAACAATGATTCGTGTCTTGAAGAAATACCGTATGTCGGATGGAATCCACAGGCCGAGTGAGCGGGAGTAGAAAGCCCATTAACCGTGGGCGGTCGGAGCGTTATAAAACCATTCACCAACAATCATAGTGATAGAACCTCCATCCTTCTGCTTAAGGAGACACAATGGCTTCATAGCTGCAACAGTGATCACTTCCTCTATCCTCATCCATAAACGTTCAACATATTTGGAGTCTTGTAAACTTTACCATAAACTCCAACTTCCTTTAACCCATACCACTGAACCTTCTCAACAAGTGATACGCCGTGCTCCCATATCCTATTAGCATGCTCTAAAATAACCAAGTTACAAAGCTCTTTTAATATTAAATTTGAACTTTTCTCCAAAAAATATAATATTACCTCGAAAAAAATTTGGGTAGCAAAGTTGGGAACCTGCTAATATCCAAAAAAACTTGGATCCAATTTGGTTCCGGTTCGATTATGTTTTTCTTGGGTATTGTAATTTATAGAAAAAATATCAGATAATTTGAGATTTTTCAATTTAAATATCAGGTTATTCGGATAAAAATATAAAATAATTCAGGTAATTTTAAATATTTTGAATAAAAAATAGTCAGGTAATTTGTTTTGGGGTAATTTGGTTTATAAATAGTATTTTTAGGATATTTTGTTATTTTGTAGAAATATAATTTATATTTTAAAATTTTTGGTACACATTCGGTTTTCGGTTTTTTTGGTTCCAGAAATATAGGATCCGCTCGGTTCGGTTATTCGGTTCCGGATAAATGTCCTCAGACTTATACACTATATATCTTATATATAAATTTATATAAAAATAATTTATTTAATTTTAAAAATAAATTTACGAACGGACCAAAATCTAGTTAATCATTTAAATTTTAAAAAGTTGAACTACTTCAAAATTAACATCACTAGAGCATCACGTAAGTATCTAAAAGGGGAAAACATTTTATTCATGCATGAACTAGGGGTTGCTGAGAAAACAAGTGCTTGAACTTTCAAGACATGTCAAAATATACTTCCACTAAACATAAATTGAAATTCATACCGAGATTGTATAAGTCGCCGCTAATCCATATTTTGACTTAAACTCTATTAATTAATTTTTAACGGCGATGACTAGGATGCTTAGTCGGCTGATGAGTCAGATTAATCAATAATTGGACTAAATCAAAAATCAGATTATAGTGGGCTTAAATTGATAATGTTTGGGCTGGAACCCTAAACAATTGGGCCATTATCATTACGACATCGTTTTGTTTTGTGTTTTGTCTCCTTTTCTTTCTTCTTTATTCTATGACAAAGTAGGGATCCCGACAAAGTGAATTATAAAATCATCGTCGTGGAGAAAGATTGAGCAAGAGGAATGTCGCAGTCAGTGAAGCCAAGCTCGTCGTCGATTTCTGGTACGTGAGTGAATCAATTGTTTAATGTTGTTTCTCTGTAAAGTTGGGCCAAAGCCCTAAAAAGTTGGGCCATTAGCAAACGTTGTCGTTTTGCGTCTCCTTTTCTTGCTTTCTTCTTCCCCGACAAAGTGAAGTCACAGGATAAATTGGGTAACAAAAACTTCTTATTGGAGAAAGTGACGAAATTGAAGAAATCAGATAGCTAGAGAAGCTGGGGTTCTCGAACTCATATAAAAATGAGGTAAGTCTTCGTTTGCGGCTCAAATTTTTAGGGTTCCGGCCCAACTTTACAGAAAAACAACATTAAACAATTGATTCACCCACTAAAAATCGACGACGAGCTTGGTTCCACTGACTGTGACATTCCTCTTGCTCAGTTTTTCTCCACGACAATGGTTTTGTAATTCACTTTGTCGGAATTCCTCATTTTGTCAAAGAAGAAGAAAGAAAAAAGAACAAAACGAAGTTGTATAGTGATAATGCCCCAATTATTTAGGGTTTCAGTCCAAAAATTATCAATTTAAGCCTATTATAATCTGATTTTCGATTTGGCTCGATTATTGATTAATCTGATTCATCAGCCGACTAAGCATCCTAGTCATCGATGTTAACAATTAATTAATAGAGTTTAAGTCAAAATGCGGATTAGCTGCCATTTATACAATCTGGGTATGAATTTCAAATTTATGTTTAATGGAGGTGTATGTTTTGGTACGTCTTGAAAGTTCAGGCACTTGTTTTTTCAGCAACCATGAATAAGCTGTTTCCCTATCTTAAAGTGTCTTTTTCCAAATCTTTTTAAAATTTTAATTAAAAAAAAAATTAAAATACCCACCAAATATCTTCCTCCGGAGATGTTCTTATGATGAAGTTCATTGCCGGATCTGCAACATCCAGACCATCAATATGACCCAAACTTCGAAAACTCCATAGAAAAAAAAAACTCCATAAACACACACAAGCTGAATCAAAACGAATCATAAGAAATGGAGATGGTCTCCAGTGCGCCTGTGACACATACCAGTGAGGTAAGAGATCTACCGGATGAAGCTTGACAGCAGAGAGGATATTAGAGAGAAAACTTTAGGCCTTACTAGATAAGATAAACTGAAACTATGACCCCTTATCCATTGTATCAAACAGACGATCTCTCTCTCTTCCCCGAAAGTTTATGCAATTTTGATCCGGTGAAGTTAGGGTCAAATAACATGACCCGAAGTGCACATTCTTAATTCCAGTTGCTTAACTTCACCAAAATGATGAAATGAAAACTGACAATAGCTTTCCTCTGAATAACATATCTTAGCTAAACCAAAATGATAACCCGGTTTTAATATTCTTCCGGTAAACATATGAACAATTCACAGCCTGAACCTCAAAAAAAAAAAAAAAAAAAAACAAAAAACAAAAACTGATTCATGATGACTGAAAAATGTTTTCTGGGTCTGCAAGATCTTCACCATGTACGCTGCTAAAGTGAGAGCCATCTCCCAAGTTACTGTTTCAGGCAGTATCTTGATCCCAGTTTGTCTAAGACCTCTGCATATACCATTGGAGTCGCTTTACTGCAGAAAACATCTTCCCAAATCTTCAAAAGCTCTGAACCCAAAAGAAATCAGTTGAAACCACAATTACATTTCCAGTCAGATTAAAGATCGTTGAAACTGATAAAAGGGATTTTACCATTTTTCTCCGTTGAGGTAAGGCACATGGCGATCATGTTGAATCTAGGAACCTTTGTTAGGTTCTCAATGTACTTAACAGCAAAATCCATATCTTCACTGCAACATGCAATAAATCATAAGCACCAAATGTTTACCAGAGTTTTGGTGAACCAATAATGCATATAATGGTCGGTTTACTAACTTGAAAAATGAGGCTACACACTTGATTATGTCAAACAAAACGGGAGAAGTCAAAGCGCTCTTGAAAATCTGAGGTAAAGAGCTCGGTGTCGTAACCTGATACATTTACAAACCCGATGAGTGGCAATGTTATTTGAGGATTTAGCAAAAAGGTGATATGTCAAACCTTTAACAACTGGGTTTGCAATGCACGGTCGCCTGAGAAACTCCGCCAGGAGTTCTCAAATTCGTAAGCAGATTTTGGGACTCGAACGTTTTTAGAAACTTCAGCCATTGCAAGTGATGCTGCACGAGCAGCAAGCTCTTGCACTGATGGCTTTAGTTCCAGCTTTCTAGAAACCTGGTTTCCCTAGAGAATGGGGACAAGCATTGCAGCATCAGATAGGATTTCATTTGTACTACATAAACTTGTTAAACCCCAATTTTTTATTGCAAATACTCACCGATCCAGAAGGCTGAGTACCATTTATGCCATAAGACTTTGCCTCCTTTTCATAACCTTCGCTTTTAAGCGTCATTTTCTTGGAAACTTCGTTCTTTTTCTCCTGAAGAAGATGTCACACAAACAAAAAACAAAAAAGTTTACGTGACAGGTTTTATGAGACAAGCTCTCAAAATTTTTACATGAGGGTTTACTTAAAGATAAAAACTTCAGCGATGATAATACCACACTAAACTTTACAAGTGAAACTAAGGCTACACCGACCTGCTAGATGTGTATTTATGAACTTAAGATATAATATCTAACAAAAGTAGCTTTGGTATAATACCTCAGGTTGTACACTTTCAATGAGCTTCTTTCCCGAAACTTCTTTGCTACCTGAAACAGGCCTAGCCGTATCCCCGTTTGTTTTGGCCCCTTGGGTCTTCATCATCTTCATTTCCGTATTTGGCGTTTTTGTCTTCTTTTCTAAACCGGCTGTTTTGAGCAGTTCTTCTGCAGTGCTTTGCATTGCTCCAGTGGCTCTCTCAATGATTTCCTGCCTCATTATTAAAAAAAAAGTTTTTTAAACTTTCAGTGATGCATATAATAAACTTTATATGGTGAAAGGAATGGAGTATATGAGAATATTACTTTCTCGAGCAAAGATTTGATGTCGGCATACTGCTTCTTAAGTTCCTGGCTTTCAGGCTCTAATCTTAAAGCAAACTCAGCATCTGCGATAAAATTTTAGTCACCGTGGATTTTAAGCAAATAAACTTTAAATATCTTAGCACAAGAAAAGAATACAAATAAACTCAGCATCTGGGATACCTTCCTTGGCTTCTTTGATCATGCCGAGTTGCTTTCTTACTGTTGCTCGGCGTGAGTATGCTTTTATGTATCGATCATCTAGGTTTAACGCTTCTGTGCAGTCTGCTTCAGCCTCTCGATATCTAAAACAAACATTAGAGCCTCAAAAAGTCACTAAATAAATGAAACTAAGTTAAAAGAAAATGAACTAGCCTTTTGAGTTTAAGGTAAGCCATAGCCCGATTTGCAAAAGCCACGGCATTTGGTGATAAAAGCAATACTCCTAGAGTAACAATCGATGGCCTCATTGAACTTCTTCTGCTTGAAATATTCATTCCCCTGAATATTTGAAAAGGGAGAAACATGGCATTGAGAGGAAGAGGAATAATATCAAATAGCTAAAGGCATAATAAGCTTGATGACAAGTAATACCTGTTCCTTCTCTGAGTTAGCATCGAACTGACTTGAGAAATCGCTCATCGGACCATACTTTTTGACAAAGTCATATTGCTTTGACCCACTCGGTCTGAGTTTCTCACTAGTCTGATAAAAAAAAAAAAAAAAAAAATACAAGTTTAGGACTAAGCTGAAAAGTTAACAATAAGGAAGAACTAGATGGAAGAGAGAGAAGAACTAACAAGGTTAGAGGAGGAAGTAGATGGTTGGTGTTTCATTTTCTTGTCTTTATCCTTCAATGAAAGTTCCCAGTCCTGCAAGTTATTCAAAAATCCCTGGAAATTTCGAAAACCCAAGAATAAAAGTAAACATTCACACTGAAGTTTCATCTCAATCCTCAACTAAAATCCGGGGAGTTGAGTAACCTGAGCTTGATCGCGACCGTATTTGTCCGGTGACCTAGTCATTACTACTGAGATTCTCCGGCAAAAGAGACGATGATTCTGGAAGAAAGTTCAATTAAAAGCTAATACACTGTTGCACAAAAAAAAAAGAAAGAAAAAGCGCTGATACAACAACGTACTATTTGACTTGGGCCTTAAATGGTATCGGGCTGATTACGAGCCGGGTCGGGTTTATAACCGGGTCTGATCCGACTCAGATTGTTTCTTGAGGAAAAGGAAATCGCAGAAGCCTTTTTTTTTTTTTTTTGTGAGTTTAGACCAAAATCAAAAGCTTTTCAGATCTTAATTGAAGAAGAACCTAAACCTCTCTCGATCCGAAAAAAAGATGACTGTAAGTCCGACCGAATCTCAAATCCTCAATGTTCTTACTCCCGGTTTCGTTTTCGATTAACGCTGATTATTTCTTTCTCCAGTTTACTATTCCGATCGATAACGGTGATTCCGTGAAGAACGCAGAAGCTGATTCACAAAGAACACTGTCTGTCTATCTTTCTCTCGTCTTTATCTTAGGTTGTCGATTGAGTTTTTCAATTATGGGTTTGATTTTGTAATATTTTTTTTTATTAGGTACCCATATGTTACTGGGACTTCTATTGTCGCAATCAAGTACAAGGATGGGGTTTTAATGGCTTCCGACATGGGAGGTATGTTTCCTTTCCTTTTTGTCTCAGCTCAGTTGCGTATCACTGTATAATTGTGTTGTTAGTTTCTCAAAAGGGCTTGCAGTTATACCATCCCAATAGACCTCCCTTGGTTGTTTATTTAGTTAAAAGCTATTTCTTTGCAGTAAATAGTTCATGTGTACCAGCTTTGTTGTTGAAGTTGAGAAGACATTAAATTTTTTTTCCTAGTAGGTAGTCCCACGTATACTCTTTGTACACTTAGTGATCAATTTTATTGTATATGCATGATTGCTTTTAGTTTATGTTTCTTTAGTGCCGCAATTGTAGTATGATTACTATCTTTTGATGTATTCTTCTAATCTCCTTGCATGGACTTAGATGTGATAATGATAACCAAGATTAAACATCTATGGTCAAGTTAGGCATATATGCTGAAAAGATGTATTTCTGGCTAGACATGCAACTGTTTTCTTTCTTTCAATAAACATCTTGTTTTTGTTTGGGTGGATCTTTCATTATAACCATCAACCACTGCTTCACTGAAATTGTTTGATTTGTAATATTTCAGCTATGATTTGTCCATAGACTCTTGATATTATGCTGGTATTTCGATTTATTCACCTACGTATTTTGGCAGGTTCATATGGATCCACCTTAAGGTACAAGAACATTGAGAGAATGAAAGCTATTGGTAAGCATTCTCTTCTCGGTGCCAGCGGAGAAATCAGTGACTTTCAGGAGATTCTTCGTTATCTTGATGAGCTCGTGTAAGAAATCGCTTCTTCTTTTCGTAATCTTTTCTTCTTGTCAACTCTCATGAGCCCTCGTATTTTAACACAGTTTGAATGATAACATGTGGGATGATGGTAACTCTTTGGGGCCAAAAGAGGTGCATAACTATCTGACCCGAGTGATGTACAACCGTCGCAACAAGTTTAACCCTCTCTGGAACACTCTCGTCCTTGGAGGTGTCAAAAATGGGGAAAGTTACCTTGGCATGGTATGTCTCAAGACTTTCTATTCGTATATAGTCTTTGATTATTCATTTGGATCTCTTTCATTCTCTCTTCTAGGTGTCAATGATTGGTGTTAGTTTCGAGGACAATCATGTTGCCACCGGATTTGGAAACCACCTCGCTAGGCCAATTCTTCGTGATGAGTGGCATGCAGACCTGAGTTTTGAAGATGGTGTCAAGCTCCTTGAGAAATGTATGCGTGTGCTTCTGTATCGTGACAGATCTGCTATTAACAAGCTTCAGGTTTGTCATTACTTATCAAATTTTTTCTTTGTTAGTTTATTAACTAGCTTCAGAATTATCTTTGTCAAGTGTTGGTTGGAGTAAATACATTGAAACTTTTTGCAGATAGCTAAGATCACAGAAGAAGGCGTGACGGTTTCTCAGCCATATTCGTTGAAGACATTCTGGGAATTCAAGGCGTTCAACAATCCGACTGCTGGTGCTGAAGGCTCCTGGTAAGAAGCCTAATCAACCACATACTGCCTGGAGATCTTTCAAGAACGCTTTCTTTTTTTATGTTATTTCTTGTGATGTTAAATTACTATGTACTCTAGTGGTTTTCCTAGCAACAATTGTGGTTATTTCATGATATTTCGGAGTTAGATCGATAAAAGTTTATGGATATTTCTTAATATCTTTGGACTAAACGAGTCTCAAAATTTTCTTCGTATATTTATTTGTTGGTGTAGCAATCATGAGCATATGGACATATAGTGGATGATCCTCACAAATATTTTTTATTCTTATAATTATTTATAATTGAATTATGTGATACTTTGACAAAAAAAAAAAAATTATGTGATGCTAGACTAGCAAGACCAACATAAGCGTATATAAATCTCATGCTGAAATTACAAATGGCTAACACATTCATGGTTGCTTCAGCCTTTCTACCTCTAAATGGCTCAACATTCCCAGATGGTGGAAGAACAGGAATATGAGTGCCATCTAAAACCCCTACGCAGTTCTTAAAGTAAGGCCAATACACTGGATTATCAACTAGAAAAGGACTAGCAGATGCGAACTCATTCCTTGTCGGCTTCACAATGTCTGCTGCAAGTTTCAAAACAGAACTCAAAACCTCATCAATCTTCCTATCCACGGTTTCAGATGAATGCTGATAACGCTCTGCTATAGCCCGTATAGTTAAGTCTTGTCCAACCATCTCCAGGAACATGGCAACACTCTCCTCGAGGTAAATGTTAAACGACTCCACTAACCCATACCTTTCCGATAGTATCTTACATAAACTCCTAAATGTTGACTGGTTCATGCGTAGAATGTCATAGCATTGTACCTCAGACTCGAACATAAAACGTTGCACACGTCGCCAGCCTTCGCCTCGGTTTGTCCTGACCAATTGTCTATCAGTACCAGCTTCTGTCACTCCAAACATTTCCTCTATGAGAGTATACATGTGCTCATTCTCATCAAATAACAACTCTAGATCATCATCCTCAATTAGAAGTCTTAATATGTCCTACAAAATTACAAGTAAGACAGCAGACAAGAGTAAGAAGCATTCTCGTGATCATCATATCTAAAGAGAGACTAACTAACAGCAGACACAAAAGCCACACAAA
Organism: Brassica napus; assembly: GCF_020379485.1. Classification (NCBI taxonomy): domain Eukaryota; kingdom Viridiplantae; phylum Streptophyta; class Magnoliopsida; order Brassicales; family Brassicaceae; genus Brassica; species Brassica napus. The sequence goes on from NC_063444.1 coordinate 29,921,463, forward strand.
ACAACTTAGAGAGAGAGAAGCTTTAGACTTACCTTACTGTCCATCTCAACCTTGTCTACTTCACCAAACTGTTTCCTCTATTTCACCAAACTTGAAATATCAGAACCATTCCCAAACGTGATATGTCAGAACATTTCTCATATTAAAAAGCTGATTCTCATATAATAAGATAAGTCACAAACATAATGTCCATAAATGTTTTAGACTGACAAATCAAAGATCACTCTATACACACAAGCATATTAGATTCAGAAAGACATTCTCAAAACCAAAGAAACCCATCAATGAATGTTTCAACTCAAAGATCACTCTATACACACAAGCAGATCAAAATCAGAAAGACATTCTCAAAACCAACGAAACCCATCAACAAAATGAATCTGTAGAGATCTAGAAGCAGAAAACCAAACAAGCTCAGAGAGAGAGAGGGAGAGACTGCGAGAGATACTTGAGAGAGAGAGAGAGCTGCAGCGAGAGAGAGGCGGAGAGAGAGATCCAGCGAGAGAGAGAGATCCGACGAGAGAGAGGCGGAGAGAGAGAGAGAGATCAACCTCCATTCATGGCGAGAGAGAGAGAGAGTGTGTGAAATGTGATGGTGGAAGGTTTCGTCGACGACAGAGAGAGAGATACGAGAGTGAGGAATTAGGATAATTAGGTTTGTAATTTTAGAAGTTTATAATGGGTAAAATCGACATTTTGACATTTTGACTAAACCATCTCAAGTCAGCTTGTTCAATTTGGTCCATCCAGCTGGTTTATGAAATTAAAGCTAAATTTTTGAAAGTCATCCAGATGGTCCATCTGAATGAGTTGTATTTTTAGTGTCTAAACAAACAACAATCACATCTCCATCCAGATGGATCATCTGGATGTTAAAACAAACAGGGCCCAAATATACCGGATTCATCAATCAAGAATCAAAAGAACGAGATGTGTCGGTGCTTGAGAATTGTGTTGTGCGATGATATACTTTTGATTAGGAGTCTGGCCATAAGTCAATTATGTGATTTTTTTGCTAGAATTATACTCAGAGTGGCCTATTGATATGCTCAAATTATTCTAGAACAATTTTCTCAAATAAAAAATCCATAACAGTACTTATGGATTGAACCTACAAAAAGCCTATTAGTTATTGGTAAAGTTTGAACAAATTAAATTAAAAAACAGCAAATCAAGAAGAATAATATATTGGTTTGTAGATGATTAGGGTGAACACTAGATCCAGAGAAATCAAACATGCAATGAAAACTCAGATCAAAACCCAGATCAATAGTTGGTAAGGGTTTATTAAGTTCAGTCTTAGAACTCGAATTCAATAATCAGTTGTTCAACTCTCGCTAGGACAACTGCTTAAGTCTAGATATCCTCAAATGCCAACTCTCACTGCGCTACCAATTTCTCTATACAAGCATTAAGGTTCAATTCAATATGTTCACTAAGTTATTTAAACCAACTATTTTTGTGTCTAACAACCTAACTCAGTAGGATTCATGCCAGGATATTAGTCACACTTTCATTTTATTTCAATTATCCTAAAATCAAGTTCTAGTGAGTAATCATAAAAACAAGCAATAAGATCAATAAGAACAAGTAATCTAGAGAACCGGAACCGAACCCGACCCAAACCAAAGTATGGATACTCGAATGTATCCGAAATAGACTTATATACTTATATATATTAATTACTTTTAGATTTAATATATATAAAATACCCAAAAGATATAATATTTTGAAGTTATCCAAAATACTTGAAAAATATATACAAATAGTCAAAATAGATGTCTAAAATAGCTAAACAATACTCAAAACACTAATAAAACTTGAAATATAAATTAATTATCTATCAAAAATTTCAAGCTAGACCAATTTATATGTTAAGTTTAAGTATGTTGACATGCATTTTTTGAAGTTTATATGTGATATATTATTTACATATGAAGAGAAGGTCATTGGTGTTTTACGGATGGATCTTGGAAGCAGAGCCATTTACATACTTGAGTTGGGTAGTACAACACACTAGAAGGTTTTGAAGAATTTAAGGGAGCGAAAAATTGTGGACCGCTCTATGTATAATTCAAAATTCTCATTTATAGTCAATAGAATGCATGAAGACCTTTGACAATATCATGTGACTTTTACAATAAATTATTCTCAAGTGGTGAAGATGGTTTCAAAACCAAAAGCATGTCCAGCTTTTGCAACGTATCGAAGAACTTTGACGGCTACAAAGAAGTTTTAAAACATGCGAGATAAAACACATGACCCGGTATTACAACACATGGGCGGAAAAACTTGCACGAGGTGTTCGAAACCAACCGTCCTATCTTATCCACATGGATATTGAGTCCTCTTTTTGGTCAACATAGTTTTAATTGGACAAAAAATAATATTATTTTTATTTTTGGGTTTTGAGAAATTTAAAATATATATAAATTTTAAATTTTATAAAATAATTTAAATGAGTTAACCAAATCTGAATCGAATCAGCAAATATCCAAACAAAATTTATAAACATACGAATATGACTAAAATCTTTTATCCCAAAAACCAGGAAGAAAAAAAAAAGAACGTAGAGAAGGCCATAATGAAATGTGCGGTTGACAAAAGGCGTAGTTTAGCATATCCTACGCCCTGCCTTTCTAGTACTTGGGAGAACACCGCAGAAGAGTGAAGGACAGAAAGAACTTTCTTGTGCTCTTCTTCGCCAATTCCTATAAACCCTAATTTAATTTTTTTGATCGTTTTAGAATTTAATCAGAAGACCCACCAGGTAAAACTGCTTTGATCGACCTCTTTTACTTGAGTTTCTTTCCTTCTGTCTTTGTTGTGAATTTGTTTTGATTGAAGTGAATTTAGTATCATCAAAAATCAATTTTTTATATGATCAAAATTAAGAGCTTGAAATCAAACGCAAAAGCTGAATTCTCTGAATTACCTTTTGGGTATACTCTGTGTTGATATTTCAACTAGGTTTTTGAAGAAACTCAATCCTTGAATGGGTTTGATTTTTTTTTTTTTTTGTCTATTATCGTGTTTGCTTAGACTTGGACTGTCTCATGTCTTTCTTCAGCATCTTACCCTGTTTGAAGGCAAAATAGAGTTAGTTTTCAATATTCAATCTTTAATCAAATATTCTTCAACATTTTTCTTTCATTCTAAGTGAAGAACACTCTTTAGTCAATGTGTTTAGTCTGATGTCTTTGAACTATTGCAAAGTATGCAATCTTTTGTCAAGAGAATCCTCTGTCACTGTTCTCTACTCTTCTTCTTGAAATTCTTCTCCTTTGTTTCGTAAGTGAAACTTGTTATGGATCTAGATGATGCTCTTTCTAAATCTTAGATTAATCAAACTGTTCCAAGTAAGGGACCTTTTAACATGATATTGATATTTTTGGCATCCCTGTTTTGTAAAACACATTATGGAAATTCCTTACCCAGGAGCGTTGGAAATTGAACTCTTGTGGAAAGTTATCAGAATTTATTATGTTTGGGAACCGCAATTAGCTTTTACTGCTAGCTGTGTCCTTCTCTTAATTGCTCTTGTATTTATTCTGATTTCATAATCTGATGTGGGATGAATTAGGGACATTCAGAATGTGGAGGTTCAGTTTCTGAGTCGAAGAAATAAAAAAAAAAAAACAAATTATGGAAAGCCTAGGAGGAGGTATAGGTTTCAGTAACACGAGCAGTGCAACAACAACAAGGAAGAAGAGGAGCACTACATTGCGCCGGCCCTGGAATGAACGACAGTTACAGGATGCTTCATCATTGCCCTCCACACCAATCCCTGTCTATGTAAGAAACCGCCAAACCCAACTTCAAATCTTTGTACAAGTGTTATCTCTTTTACTTTAGCTAAGACTAGTTTGCCCGCTAAGCGTTGTTGTCATCAACTGATATGTGTTTGGCAGAATGAGAAGAGGATAGAAGAGAGGGAAGCAGTGGAGTCAGATGAAGGTTCAACGAATGGTTCATTCCAAGGAAGTAATCAGGGCCACAGAACTGCATCCACTGAAGGGTTTCTTGTCCCTACAATCAAGAAGGTTAAACTCAAAGTCGGTGGCTCATCGAAAGTTATATCTGCATCCGATAGTGCTTCTGATATTGGCTTGTGCTCAGCAAAGTCCTCCCACGCATCGTTGGACACCACAAGCAAGGCAGATTCAGGCAAAACAAATACTTATCCCGTTCGAAAGAGCAACCGGATTTCTAAACGACGTGTTCTTGATGATGATGACGAAGAGATTCAGTTTCTGAGAAAGGTGAAAATGGGTAAAATTGTTACTGCGGAAGAAGACGTTGAGGAGGATGAAGAAAGGAATAGAAAACATAAAAAGCTGTCCAAGGTAATGAAACAAAATGTTGAATACCCGCGTGGTGTTGGAACGTCAGACAAGTCTGGCAAGAAGGATAAGAAGTCAGGAAAAGAAGCATTTGATGATGATGATGATTATGTCAAAGACGAGGAAGAAGGTCTGAGTGATGCAGAGGTTGAGCTAGAAAGTAAGAGCGGGAGAGCTAGAAGAAGAGAAAGTCTGAGTGAAGTTAAGACAGAAATGACTGTGACTACTCGTCGACGTTCTGGACATAGCGGAAACCTCATCGAGTTTCCTGGTGGCTTACCTCCAGCTCCACCTCGAAGTAAGCTTGATGAACATCTAACCTTCTCTCTCTCTCTCTTTTTTTTGCTGTTAGACATGGAGAATTCTCCGACTTCAAGCTTTTTGATTGTGTTAGTTTACTTACAGAGCGGAAAGAAGATGGGTTAGAGGTCGATCAGCAACTAAAGAAAGCTGAGGCTGCCCAGAGACGTAAACTGCAAGTCGAAAAAGCAGCTAGAGAGTCAGAGGTTTGGTCATGTTTTCATTTTTAGTTGAATGAACTCAAAGTTTACATCTTCTTTCTTGCATCGGCAGGCTGAGGCAATCAGGAAGATCTTAGGCCAAGACTCTAGCAGAAAAAAGAAGGAAGATAAAATAAAGAAACAACAAGAAGACAAGGCTAAGGTATAAAATAACAAAAGTTTTTTTTTTTCTTTTTTCTTTTTGCTGTTGAATGAAACTTTGAGCAGCTTATGTGACATCTCTTTTTCTATCAATCTTAAGATGGTTTGCAATTCTGTTTCATGTAGGAGAAGGCTGCAGAATCGATAGCCCGTAGATCAGACACAGTGAAGTGGGTAATGGGTCCTTCAGGAACCATCGTAACCTTCCCAGAAGAACTTGGATTACCATCTATATTCAACTCTAGACCTCAAAGGTACGATTTATTCACACTTAATCTTAGATACATTGTTATATTCCAATCTGAAGTACCACTTTGGTTTGATGCTAAAGACTCATTGGTATCCAAGAATGCCTTTAAAATCAAACCGGACTTAACCGCTGATTATTGACATGGTTCGCCTTGTTATTTGAACCAGCTATCCTCCACCGCGGGAGAGATGTGCGGGTCCAGAATGTACGAACCCATACAAATACAGAGATTCACAATCAAACCTTCCATTGTGCAGCCTCCAGTGCTACAAGGCGATGAAAGGCTAGAATGGATATTGTAAGTTCTTATTCAAGCCCGTTACCTACGATAGTAATAGAAAATAATAATCGTTCATGTTAATAGTAATAATGGAGCGTCATGGGTATTGATATAACGAAACAGGATGTATAATTTGTTTGTGTTAAAATAAGATTCGACTGTAAATAAACATAAGTGAATGTAGTTATGTTTTATGTCATAATGTTTGATTGCCTAGAAATAGTCTTCCAAGTATAATGTTGGGTCTTTCATACCACACTATCAATTCCCTATCTACACTTTGTAAGACATTCTAAATTCATATATTTAACGATAAACCACATAGTCACTGGGCAAAACTTACCTTCTCTCAACCTATAGGGGGTAATCCAAGTATGGATAAACTGATGAAGACGAGGGAACACTTTTGGTACTAACAAAATCGATCTTGTTGACAACGTTTGTAACAATTAATTGCTCTATTGCTAACCTTATGTTAACTCTGCCAAAATAACTCTCGACTTAACTTGTCAAATAAAGTGGTTTACTTTGCTGGGTCCGAACCCTCAATCCTCTTGACTTGAAGAGAGTTGACAATATGATGCCACAGTATATCTCCCTGATTTTGTATAATCTGAACGTCACTTGAAACCAAACGTTAAACGACTAACACTGTATCACACACGGTATATCTATATAGTTATATAACAATATGATGCAATTTGTCTTCGGTGTTATAACAACTAACAAGAATAATATTGCTTGATATGTTTACCTTCTTTTGTTGTGTTTAATTCTGTAAAATATAACATTATGGTATAATAAAAAATATATAACTAAGAGGTACGTTTACTAACACGAATATAGATACAATAATGTTTGAGTACATGGATTATACGAAGGGTTAGGTGAAAAGATCAAGGGTGAATGTGTGGAATATACCCAATTAAGATCCAAATTAGCTGAATGCCCATAATTATGGATAACCCAAAAATGAGTAATTTTTTGACACTGTGCAGACGAAAATACCCTCATGCTTTATCGAAAACAAGTAACTCTAGATTTATCAGCTAAATATTTACATAGCAGGTAACAATCTACATATCAACTAACATATCAGCTAATAATTTCAGTATCATCTAACAATCTATGTATCAAACAAATGTATCGACTAACAAATCATATATCAGTTAATGAAACTATTAACAATTAATTAGTTTTCTATCAAATAGCCCCAAAACTATTTGTAACAGCTAACACTTCATGGATTAAGAATCCATTAAAATCTAAATAATAACAGGTAAGTAATAAAATACCTACTGACGTATATATTAGGAGGTGTTATTGGTTTATCTATTTTGATTGATTTAGAAATCCTTGTAGTATTTATAAATCCAAGTAAAATATGCAAATCCGGAGGTTTTTCTTCGGATTTGAGTCTTTGTGTTTTTAACTAAAAAATCCAAACAAATCCATTCAAATCCATTATAAAATCAAATATATTAGCAAATCCGTACGATTGAATAACACTTGATTTGATATAGAATTTATGAATCATTAAACCAATAACACATGATTATAATACAGATTTGAAAATCATAGAACCAATAACACTAGATTTAGTTAGGATTTTCAAATTCATTAAAATTCAACAACCAATAACCCCTACTAAAAGTTGATTGTTAGTCGAAATTAGAAACATTGGAATTGGGGTGAGATAATAAGATTAGCATTATGGATGTCAAAAGAATCAGAATAAAAAAATAAAGATTTGTGTTGAATTAGAAGATGATTTGAAGAATCTATACGAGATATAAAGAGATTAGAACATATAAAAGGAAAAAAGGAGAGAGATACAGATAAAGGTATTATAGTCATAAAAAATATTAAAAAGAAACAAGGATATATGGCAAATTATATGGGCTTATGGGTGCATTCTTACCAATTACTCAAAGATCAATACTAAAAAATATACTGGAAAAATGAAAATAGTTTTGGTATCAATGATGAATATATAAACGTACTTGTTGTTTGTTCATACCAGCTTTAAAGATATTCACTATGTAAATAATATCTTTATATATAAAGTTGACTTGTGTGATGCACACAGCCTTCCACGTTAGCAAGGAGGAATGAGCGTTTTTGGACACGTGTCGCTCACCAAACCAATGATTTATGTGTAATCCGGTCTTATTCGAACTGGGCTTTTATTAAATTTTGTTAGTAAGCCCAATGTTATGTCAAGCCCCGTATTATTACGTATCTTCTTCCTTTCAAGCTTGCGACTTCCGCGACCAATTTCCAGAAACTTCAATCGACATTACGATCTCCATAACGTCTCAGCCTTCCATTAATACATACTTAACTCTGAGTTTTTGCATGATTAACCATCCCTCCCACGACATTCAATCGACCTCTTTAATCTAAGTTTAAGATGATTTTGTTTATTTCTGTTCGTGACCTTTGCGATTTCTTCATCTTCCTCCACTCACTTCATCTGTTATTGACATCATAATTCCTCTTCGATCCCCATTCTCTCTATAGAAAGCCAGATGCAAGTGAAAAAAACCTAACAAACTAGGGAATTAAGATTCACTGAATGAGCACTACAAAAATTTGGCTTCAAGCGATCTCAGGGATCCAAACCGGAAAACAAAATAGCATAGCTATTCGAGCAAAGATTGTGTCTCTTCTCCCTTGTCCATGGTCAAATCGCTCCTCCAAAAGCCGAATCGTTAGTTTGTCTCTGCTCCCTAATTTTCAACTCGAGTCCTCGATTTTCAAATAACTATTCTGCTCTGTTTTTTTTTTTCTTGCAGGAAGGATTCGTCTTAACCAAAAGGTAAATAGAAAACCCATATTCACTTTGTTTCGATTTTGTATTACCTTTCCTACTGATGAATTTATGCTAATTGAATATGTTAATTAGCTTTTGAACTTCATGTTTCAGCTTTACAATAGCACCTTTATTTTGCTTAAACTATTTGTTTCACTGATCAACCAGAGTTTTAGCTGTGAGTTGTGTGCATTTATATGGTTCGCAGATGTTTTCTTCTAATGTATGAAAGTAGATTTTGGAGGCGTGTAACATGTGAGTCAGTCTCCACGTCAATCTAACTGTGGCAATGAGCAGACATGTGCCTCAAATGCTCTTGCTCTTTTTATATAATCTGTTTCTATATATGCTGAAGAAAGATTTTTTAAAAATTAGTTACCTTTCTCCTGTCTAAATTTCTATTAAGCATTGTATTCTTATGGGTTTGGATGGCTGACAATCACGCACTCAATGAATTCTGCAGGTATTCTTGTGGGTGTGCAGTTCCTTCGACGTGCAAAGATTACGGGGAAGAAAATCACGGCTGGTCTTATCTTTTCAAGCCATTGGACGCAGCACTCCGGCAACTGCGTTCTGACCGAGGTTAGCTCTTGAGCTTGGGATTCATTACTTGAACGTAATTTCTATAATCTTGAGTTGGGTGTTTTGTGTTTATAACCAGCTCCAGTTATGGTAATTGTGAAAGTGCATTGCTTTAGTGTTATTTTCTGCTGCCTACATGCCTTACATCTTACATAATCTTTTTTTTCAAGAACAATGATGCACGTGGTGAAGATCTTGAGGCTGGTGGTGGCGGTCTCTACCATTAGGATTTCTCTTTTGTTGGCTGCAGTTACTCTGCAAACTCATACATGGTTGGTGAGTCAACGAACCTGCTGATTTGTCTTATTTTTGCTACTTATTGTTCTCAACCAGCTAATATTGTTTAGATGTAACCATGTTTTGGTTTGCACCAGATAGCGATATGCTTCGTAGTGTCTATTAATGGTTGGAATCGGGATACTACAGTTTCCTACCTGTTCTCAAGAAGCAATTCTCTTGCAGCATGTACTTCAGTACTCTCTTTCTTTCTTATGTTGATAATGTTGAATTCTTTTACGAATCTGTTTTAGTTGTATTGCAGGTTGTTGCAGAGTATTCAATCTTTCCATGTTTGAACCATCCATGTAAATACACTTTCCATGTAATTAGAATCATCCTTGAATTATAATTTAAATGTAGTTCATGATTGGTTGTGTTTCGTATTCTAATTCTTGAGTGATTTTTGCAAGAGCTTCAACTCTGCTTTCTCATATTATATGATCAACATTATCAAAGTATTATATATGTCATTGCTTTGCACTTGCATTCTCAGTTTGTTACCTCTGGTTTTATTTTCTGATTGTTTGTTCATATGATTTTCAGAGAATCAAATTTGGTTTGGGACCAGACAGGAAACTAAAATTTCCTTCTCATCAACACAAGATACATGCTTTCCGCTCTTAGACAGTACGCTATATCCACAGGAAACCCTCTTTGGGGACGTGGTGATCTGCACAACGCCCCTGCCTACGATCAACAGCCTCATTCCACTTCTTTCTTCTCAGACAAAAAGGTCATGGGAATTTCGGTATGGCAAATCACAGAGATCTTTGCAAATCACTAAAAAATTTCATTTAAAAAACCTTAATTATCAAGTTAGAGTTTAGGATTGATCTAGGAGGGAAAATTGGGGCTTATGATGATCCTTGTAATGTTTAGCATGAACATCATCATAACCTACACTGATCATCATCCATAAGGAGACTGAAGCTAAACATTAACTTGGTCAAAGAGCTTTTTATAGTTTTGATACTGGTTCGCATTATTTCTCGTGTACCTATTTAAATATGTTCAGATCCATTTAAAAGTGTCTAATACAGTGTTGAAGAAGTAATCTATACAGTCTGCTTAATGAACAAATGTCTAATAACAATGTTGAAGAAGTAATCTATACAGTCTATAGATATTTACTTTCCATGTCCATCAAATATTTAATATTTACAACAGTAAATTCTAATACATGGAGTCTGTCACTATCAAAATTCAATAATTGTATATTAAAACTATAGAAAGGTTATGGCAAATATGGAAGAATTCAAATGCAAAAGCTAGAAAACCATTAAGTCATTACCTCTCTGCAAATGTAGAAGTCAAAACAAATGCAACTATTAAATATTTTTTTTTGATGAAATTTATTTATCAACAATTTGAAATTTTTACAAACGATTAAAAGTTGTTAAATGTCTAAGGTGCATACGAGAAACAAATCGAATACTAAAGAGTAACTTGAAACCATCTTCTTAGCAACCCTTCCAATTTGTGGCCATGAGTGTATCGCAAAGAGCAGATGCGGTTTCGAACTGCCTTGTCTATGAATCTTCTTAATTGATCAGTCTGGATCCCTCGTTGCTGATGACGCCTTGAATTTCTTTCCTTCCAGATGTAGTACACGGTTGTTTGGAAAAGCATCCTTGCGAGGATTGAGTCGAGGCTTTTTCCTCCCATAGTACGTAGCCGATTGACAGTCCATTCCCAATCTGGGTTGATGTTCCGTCCAACAAGTGGTCTAGCCAGAGATTCCCATATCGTGTAAGAGTATGGGCAGGCGAAGAACAGGTGATCTCTTGTTTCATTTCTCTCTCCACAAAAGCCACAAACCTGAATAATACCCCATGTTCGCATACGACCTCCCGTTGATAACCTGTTCCTTATTGACAGCCATGTTATGAAGGAGAATCTAGGAACCCCCTGTGCGAACCATACCACTTTACACCACTCAACGTTACTTCTCCTCTCTCGTAGTTGATCCCAAGTCCTGGCTGCCGAATACGTGGTCCTGTAATCATCAACCCCATGCTTCCATAATATAATATCGCTACCTGTACCAGGGGAGGGAGGAGCCGCAGCTAAGATCTGGTCATAAAGCTCCCGGTACCGCCGACTCCTACGTCCTCGAATGTTCCACGTATTACCCGTCGCTGCATCACTGACTTTGGCATGGCGTGATATACCCAGATATGTGGCGCCAACCGCTCCTGTAATATTAATCAATTTCCCAATTCCAAGCCAATTGTCAAACCAGAAGTAAGTAGTCCTACCATCCCTGATATCAATTCTAACAAACTCATAGGCCAAATCTCTTAGTTTCAGGAGCTTCCTCCATATCCAAGATCCATTTTGTTCTCCCCTCACATCCCAAAAGGAATTATACCTGAGCAAGTAATGTGTAACCCAACTTACCCATAGAGAAGCTGGTTTTGTGAAAAGTCTCCAAATGAGTTTTAGAGCAAAGGCTCTAGCTGTGTCCTTGAACTTCCTCACACCCAGACCACCTTCGTCCTTAGGCAAACAGAGATCCTCCCAACTGACCTTAGCTTTGTGAGTTTGTGTAGGTGAGCCCGACCAGAGAAACGCGCTGCACATGCTTTCGATGGTGTCATAACACTTGGCTGGTAGGATAAAAGCAGAGCTCCAGAAGTTAACCATGCTTGTAATGACCGACCGGATCAGTTGTAGTCTTCCTGCAAAGGATAGAAATCTGTTGGACCAACACAGAATCTTTCCACGAATCTTTTCTATAAGCGGTTCATAGTCATGGCTGGAAAGTGTCTTCGTTGTTAACGGCATTCCTAGGTACCAGATGGGTAAGGTACCGACACTGATACCCATAGAAGCCGCAGTAGTAAGGAGAGCAGAGATGTTTCTTCCTGTAACATAGATGGACGACTTAGCTACATTTATGTGTAACCCAGAAACTGATGCAAACCGGCGCATTACACCCAGAATACCCAAGAGCGAGTCCGATGTGCCGTTGGTGAAGACAAGTATGTCGTCCGCAAAGCACAAGTGAGTGAGTTTGACATCTTGACACTGCTGATGATAACCAAATTCACCTGCATCTGCAGCTTTGTTGAGCATTTTTGATAATACATTATTTAGGATGACATACAAGTAAGGCGAGAGAGAACAGCCTTGACGGATACCCCTGGCACTCTGAAAAAAACCCTCCAAACTTCCATTCACATTGATAGAAAATGCGGCTGTGGAGATGCATAACCTCATCCAGTGGACAAACTGAAGAGGCATTCCCATTGCTTGGAGCACGGAAGTAATGAAAGACCACTTGACCGTGTCAAACGCCTTAGATATGTCAAACTTGATAGCACAATTTTCCTTGTTCGTGCTCCTGTGGTATCCAGTGACCAGCTCAGAGGCGAGTAGGACGTTTTCTAAAAGTAGACGATCTGTTATGAATGCAGACTGGTTTGCTTCTACCGCATCCGGAAAAATGATCTTTAGCCTATTAGCTAGAACTTTGGAGATGACCTTGTAAAGCAGATTACAGCAAGCGATTGGGCGATAATCCTTTAGAGTCTGTGCAGTAGTTGTCTTAGGTATCAGGGAGAGTATGGTTGCATTCACACCAGCAGGCATGAATCCAAATATGAAGAATGATTGAACTGCCACAATGAAGTCCCTTCCGATGATTGGCCATGCTGCGATAAAAAATTCTTTTGTGAACCCATCTGGACCTGAAACTTTCCCATTTGGAAGTGAATGAAGCGCCTGTTTGATTTCCATTGGTGTGATAGGTCGAACCAGTGCAGCTGAATGATCACCAGGACACCTATAGGTCAGTAAATCTTGCAGAGCAGCTACATAAATTACCTCGCTATTCGGATCCTGTCCTTGTAATAAGGATTGGAAATATGAGACTGCCTCTTTTTTGATATCAGGTAACGAAGTGAGAACTTCTCCGTCAGTCGTAACAAGTCTTCTGATTGTGTTCTTTGCAATCCTCGTTTGAACCATATTGTGGAACACCTTGGTATTTTGATCTCCAACCGATAGCCAGCGAACACAAGACTTCTGCTTGTAGAATTTTTCCTCCACTCGAGCTAAGGCATTCCATCTGTCAGCTGCTTCCGCCGCCCTTGCAAAGTTTCCAGGGGTTGGGTCTAATAGTGCTATGTTTTGACATTCACACAGCCCGTCATAAGCATTCTTTGTACGAGCTGGTAGATCACCATAGTGCGTTTTGTTTAGCTCCCGCAGAGGCTGTTTCAGGAGCTTAAGTTTCCTGTGAAAACGTGAAAGAGCTGCTCTAGAAGGGAACAGCGGTTCCGTTGTATCCCAGATTCGCTGAACTGTCGGCAGGAACTCGTTGTGCTCAGTCAGGTAGTTGAAAAAACGAAATAGTTTTCTAGCATCATTAACAACTCATGTCGTACGGATCAAACACCTTGCATGATCTGAGATTCCACCAGCATCAAAGTGCGCAGAGGAGCTTGGGTATTGACTCATCCAGCTTTGGTTAACTAATGCTCTGTCCAGTTTCTTTCCGATGGGGTCCTCCTCTCGATTGTTCCACCAAGTAAATAAAGCTCCCGTATAGGGAAGATCAGTAACTGAGCAGTCCGCCACTAACTCCTGAAATTGATACATACCCATCAAGTCTCTACGATACTCCAAAGCTCTGGAGTGCTCACTTGAAGCTAGTGTTTCATTAAAATCGCCAATCAAGATCCAAGGAAGCTTCAGGTGACCATAAGCATCTTTTGTGCCTCTGAGTTCCTCCCATAATCTGGTTCTTTCCACTGCAGTGTTATACGCATCTATGGCTGAACAAATATATTGTTCTCCGGTGGATGGATTCTGAATAGCACAAGTGATCACCTGTGCACTCGTGTGCAGTTGTGTGACTACAACTTCATCCGTCCAGCAAAACCAGATTCTCCCCAAAGGATGATATGCGTAGTTTGTAAGAGAGTTCCATCCCGGCATAGCAACATTCATACACCACTGATGGTTTGATTCCTGGACTCGTGTCTCAACTAGGCAGCCATAAGAAGGCTTTTCCTCCTGTAACCATGATCTGAGGGCTCGATGCTTGCGTGGTAGATTGAATCCACGCATGTTCCATGCAAAGAAAGAAGTCATAACTTCCTACTGGAAGTTTTTTTTGACGTTCCGTGCCTGCCACCGTTGCTCATGTCTTTAGAACCAGTTACTCTCCCCCGAAGTTGCCTTGGCACCGATCCCTGTTGCCTACTTCTCGATGCAACCTGCAATTCCTTCTCTTTTTTGCCATCCACTATATTTCCCCGAAACTCGCCCTCTTCAACTTCCGTTCCACTTTCTTCTAAGCATGTCTCCTCCTCTTCATCGATGTCCTGTAAAGGACTAAATCTTGACGGGGATATCATAAACTCCTTTTCTCCTTTCCTGTCGCTTGATGCCTTCACTCCTTTTCCGTTTACCCACACGTCAATTGTATTGGTCTTAGAAAGCTCCTTAGATGATTCAGATATCTTGATCGCTTCTTTCTCGTCTGAAGATGCGACAGGTGTAAGCTCTTCCAGGTCCTTAATTAGATGCTCCATAGCGTTTCCCTCCTTAGGCATTGTCTCCACTACTTCCACAATCCCAGTCTCTTCCCCTCCACTCATCTTATCATCCTTCACACCAATTTCCTTGCTACCCTCCACTTCTTTGCCTTTGCCTCCGACAGATATCCCTTCACGCGGCATGGAGGCATAGGTAGTTTCCCCTGTCCTCTTACTCAGGATGTTAATCTCCTTACTCGAACAGTCCTGTCCCTTATGTCCCCACCTGCAGCAGACATTGCAGCGGGGAGGGAGCCAAGGATAATTGACTTCACTATTAAATATTACTGAGTACGAATTTATTAATAATTGTTTTTTTTTTCAATTCTGTTAACTATTCTATATTTTTCATTTTCTATAGTTTAGCTCACATATATTGACAAAATACTTAGTACCCATAAACTTTATATAATTTTTAAATATTTTTATACAATAATTTGACACAATTTTTTTGTTAACGTACAATAATTCAGCAAAAATACATAATAAATTTAAAATAAATTAATTGCAACAAAAAAACTTTTGACACAAAAAATAAGAAAAATATTTACAATATTGTTTCTCAGGTTTTATCAAATCCACACAAAAGTGAATCTCAGCCAAAGCTTAGAAAAATTAATTAAAAGAAAAAAAAAACAACAATAAAATATTATTACATAATCAAAACATTTTTTTTGAAAAACATTTTTTGAAAAATAAAATAACAACTATAATAAAGAAAAATTGATAATTTCTTGACAATCTATAACTTTGACCTGTGACAAATAATATTTTAGAAAAAATACATAATATAATAAACAGAAAAATTAATAAAAACCAAAAGAAGATAAACTCATTATAGCATTGCTTTACATGTTTTATAAAATCCGCATCAATAAGAATAAAAATGGAATCACACGAAAAAGTTCATTCGGTTAAAAAAACCAAGTTAAAAAAATTAATAAGATAAAAGATGGATAACCATATTTGAAGATTATTATATATATTCAAAATATACAATATAAAATAATAAACAGTAAAATAATAATAATAAACAGTAAAATAGTAAAAATAAAATATAACTCAAAGCATATAAATTTTAAGAATAAAAATATAAAATTCATAAGAACAAAAAGGAAGAAATGACTATCAAACCATTGACCATCCATCCAATTACTTTTCTAACAAAGTATAACGATTTTATGACAAAATGTTTATCAGCTGGAAACTTAGAAATTCATTATGAAAAAAGCTTTCAAGAATATTTTGAAAAAAACAACTCCGTCATCGGCTTCCATCATCTACAAACATCAGTAGACGGTTGTACCTAGATGCAGTTTACGTATACAGTATAACAATGTTGTACAAAGGTGAAAAAATGTAAGTGAAACCTACATTGATAAAATTTGTTGGACGCAGGCCTATAATCTCGGAGATCAATGCTAGAGTCGTATTAAGAAAACATTGCATGGAGTATTGGTTAAAAGAAAACTTAAGTGTTACTCAATCACTTTACAAACAATGAATGGTACAATATAATGTCACCCGAACAACATCAACAAGAGATACAAGAACAGTTATGTCTAGATGCAAATGATTAAATTCATCTACTTTAACTGATATGTGGTGAATCTCTTTTTATTGCTTGACATTTGAACAATTGCAACTACTTTTATGTATTTCAACAATAACAATTATTTGTATTATGTTGGCCACAAATATACAAATATTATTACTCTTTTACAATTAATTTTTGTCTAACTTTCTTTTCTCAAACATATACACTACATAAAATAAACATTTATACAATACACTAAAAACTCAATAGTTTAACCGAAAAACAAACAAATATCTATCAAGAAAAATTTATATAACTCCAAAAGAATAATTCCACCACATTATTACAATTCAGTTCCTAAGGCACCAATAACAACACGTCACATCCTTTCTACAAAATCCAAAAAAAAAACAAACAAATAACATATGTGATTCGCGCAAATGGCAAACAATCCGCGCGTAGCAAACACATGTATTTACGTGTTTTTCTTTTTGGAACATCAACTTTGTTTTATCTTTAAGTTCAACTATATTTAATTTGGTGCAAGTCATCTATTTATTCGATTTTTATTGAATCGATCAATGAATACCACCTACACTCATGTCTCTGGATCAAAAAATAATTTTAAATTCATTAGAGAATAAAATATACGAACCCGGCGCTACGCGCCGGAATACCACTAGTATTTTATAGAAAAGAGGATGATACAACGAAGATGATAAAACATACAACATGAATGTATATCTTATTCTTTACATAAGAATTAAAGAATGTTTTTTCCACTAACATTATAAACGAAATTAAATTCTGAAGCTTAAAGATGAAAGATGGTTAATATAAAGAGACGAGAGAAGAAGGAAGAGTGGCCATCCAATCATCTTTATCAACGAAAGTTTTAGGATTTAAGAGAAAGTCAACTTCTTTAGCTGAGAGATTCTTCTCCCACCCAACTCTTCCCTTCTTATTTGCTCCTTTTCCTGTGCTGTTTACCTCCACAAATATAAATTTATCCCTGATCATATTGTTTGTAGTTCGTTATTATCGTTAGAATATGTTTTCCAAATATATAACACAATCAATTGGAAGTAAAAGAGAGAAAGAATTACGTACTCTTGGCCTTTATAATGCCAAGCATCCCAACCTTGAGGAACAACGACATTCGACATGTGTGTTCCATAAAAGACAACTCTAGAGTAGCCTCGGTAAGCTCTTCCCAGGAATGTCTTACCAGTTCCTTTGATCACACATTTATTGAACACAAATTCACTTGTGTCTTGCTCGCTTTCCCTCCCTTGCGCAGTTATGAATCCTGCTAACATTTATCTGTTATTCACCATTTTCTTTGATGTTACTCCTTTAACATTTATTACGCAGTTCTGCATCCAAACAACAACTCATTTAGATATATTTTGGCTCAACATCAACGGGAAAACAGAGAAAAAAATAACAGTTTTTGTTTGGTATGTTGAGTCTTGGTGGGTTTTGTTTGGCATGTTCGTTTGTGACTTTGCCTAGGCTTCAAACTGACTCCCACTACAAGCAAACAAAAGATTTCCAACGGCAGATTTCGTCAGAAATTCGTCGAGAATTTCCAGTGGTTTCCGGTCGGATGTAGTCATGACAAAAAAAATGACGAAAGCAGCCGTGAAAACCGCCGTCGGTAATTCTTCGAAAATAATTACCGACGAAAGTTAGATCATCGGAAGTTTTTCAGACGAATCTTTTCATCTCCATCATTGATCCCGTAAATATACATTATTATCTTTTTGTACAATATTTTTATATCAACATCCCTATACTTAACCCACGTGCTTTTATTGAGAGAATATATGAGATTACTTGGAATATAGATTGGCCTCTTCCCCATATGAAATCAACGGCACCTTCGATGTAACATTTGTGGAAGTAGTGGCGACCAAGTAAGTTGTTTGATACAAAAACGGTGTTTATGCTGGTGATGTTTGTTGGAATCATACAATAAATAATTTAAGGATAATGATTAGATTCTTGAGGTCTAGAAGAAATCTTGAAAGAATCAAATAAGAAAAAGGAACATGAGATTTTATTGATCAAAAATTGCATTACAAGAATAATTCTAGTGTAAAGTGAATCTAAAATCTATAAAATCCGAAGTGTTCTAGATCTAAATAGAAAAGAGAGAGATCCTCTGCTAAAGAGAGATGTCTCTTTATTTATACAAGGAAGAAGCTAGGGCTCCATAGTAAAATGAGCTTAGCTCATTGTCTAATGGGCCTTGGGAGAGGATGTAAATTCACCCCCAATAGTAAGCTCTCCAAGTTCGCAGATAGAGATGAAATCGTTCTCTGCGAATTTTACGAATAGGGTTTATGAGACAATGAACTAGACACATACCCATGTCGCAGATGATTGTTATGAACGGACCGTCATGGTTAGGTTGCCATAAATGAAGTGTCATAGACAGACCGTCTCGGGCGAGCTGTCATCGATATACTTCTAATTCTAATCAGACTTCTTACTCCGGGATGGTTGCGCAAATGATCTGTGAAGACAGTGTTCTGAACCACCGGAGCAAGTTGCCATGGATGAAGCGTCAATCGACTAACTGCCAAGAACAAGTCGCCATATACATCATCATGAACGTACCACCATGGACGAACCGTCACAATCAAATCACCACGGTGGACATGTCTTCGTGGTATTGTTGCGGTCCATGTGTAGATGGAATGAATGGTGGAGTCGGCGCGTCGGGTCGTCTTGTTGATCAGCATGTTGCCATGACCGAACGTATATCTCGTGCCACTTCGGAGACTATGAGCTCGTCTTTGAGGTGGAGAAAAAACAAGCATCCGAGGTAGAGATCACGTAACTGCCGAGATCGAACTCGACTTATGCATGATCTTGACAACGAGCTCATCATGAGATCATCAGATTTTCTGTGACCATAAAAATAATATGGTCAAAACGTGGAATACGTGTGTATCTCATAATGTTTGATATGTATATAAAAGCTAGACAAATAACTTTCTAAATACGTAACAAGACACGTTACAAGACACTTATCTTTGGCATGGAGAAGAAGTGTCTCGAGATGAACCCGGTGTTGTGGTCGTGTCTCTTGGGAGAGCTTTCTTGAAATAGAATCAAGGGGTTTATGCCACAACACCTTCACCAAAGCCCCTTTTACTCCAAGAAAAGAACTGAGCTGCATTTGTGGTGTTCAGTTCGGGATCAATGGCGAAGCGTCACCACGTCTCCATCACAAGAAGCTGAGAAGCGTTTTATTCAAACACAAGAACAAGCTCAGCCGCGGTCTCTCGAGCAGCTCAAAGGTTTGAGGACGATGACCATGAGTTGACCGTGAAGAGACACCGTACTGGTCATGTCCTCTGTTTTCTTCTGTTCCTTTTGGAGCTTGAATCAGAGCTTGAAGCAGTCGACAATGAGGAACCATCTCGCGTACGGAAGAAGAGGCACATCTGAGCTCTTCTTCCACGTCTCTTCGCAGTCCCTTGTCGCTGTTTCTCCCGAATGTCTTCGTTTTAGACATCTGAGAAGCGAAGGCTGAGCTTGTTCGGAGAAGCCAAGCTCCGTTGGTCATCTCCTGCGGCTGAAAGTTCTCAACTTTTCTGGTAATGGGTTTATCGGTTGCTTGCCTGACTCCACGGGGACTGTGTTAACCTCATGGCCTTGGATGTTAGTGGGAATTCACTGACTGGGAAGTTGCCGGTTTGGATATCTCAAAATGGTTCTCATGATAACTCGACTAGAGGTATCAAGAAGATCCAGGTGCTGGATTTGTCGAGCAATTCTTTCTCTGAAGCCAATTTGTCTTTGAGGTGGTAATGAGATTAAGTAGTCTCGGCTCGCTCAACTCGCCTAAAGAACCTGTTCCTCAACGCTCCATGACTAACCGCAGAGACAAGAGTCTTCTCTAGCACTTATGTCACTTCCCCAGAGTTTCTGCTATTTAGTCTCAGATAAAGACAAGGGCTTTTGAAGAAGAAGAAAGCTCACGGAGTCGTATGCTCATGTGAGAACTCGTCTAGCAGTGATGTTTGTTTGTGGCATCTCTCCATGAGATTAGTCCACTTCAGTTCTCGTCACAGGTGATGTCGAGATGCATGATGTGTTGTGATTTTGCATAGTTTTAGCTTTGTTATTTCATATATATTCATGCATTAACCTTACATTTATTTGCATTTAGAGTCTATTGCATGTACATTTGCATCTTGTAGGTGTTGGATGAATTGTTTGGAGTTTTGGAGGTGATTAGAGCACAAAAGGAGCTTTCGAGGAGTCTTGAACCGAACGTGTGAAAGACAAGAATGGATGAAGGTCTTAAAGATATCTTTTGAAACTTGTCTTTTGGGAAGACATGGTAAATTGAGTTAGCTTTACAATGGAGGTGGTTTCAAGTCGTTTGGAGCTGTATTGAGGGATTTATGATCAAAATACTACACACATATGAGTATGACATTCCTAGCGGCCACCCTAGCAACATCAACAATAGCCTTCGAATTTTAAGCCTTTAGACTCATTTTTATTCACTTAAAACCTATAAAACTCATTACTATTCATTATTCTTCTTATTTTTGGTATTCTAAAGGTGTGTGCAACATGGAGAAAGTGGAGAAAACTTTAATGAGTGAGTTTTATCTCTTTAAAGCTTGCAACATGGGGGATGAGTTGTCTATCATGAGTTTGGTGGCTCTTTTGGCCTAACTTTCTCTACCTTTTCTGAAGAGCCAAGACTACTTTGGCCATATGAAGGGGAAAAAGGTGTTCTATAATGGAAGAAAGTGAAGAATAACTTTTATGAGTGTGTTTTATGCTTTATGCTTTCACATGATGGATGTGTTGTCATCCTCCTTTACTTAGGCTATAAAAGAGACTGCAAGGGGAAGGAGGAAGACACACAATACACAGAGTACAATACAACAAAAAGTAGAGAGTGAAAGTTTTATAGTTTCATATTTTGTATTTTGAGAGTTTGAGAGAAAACATTTGTTCTTGAGCTGTTCTTCATTGTTCATCATCTATTCTTGAGTTTTAATTTCGTTTTGCTTGTTTAATCCTTGTTTATCTTTATTCTCTGTTGTATCTACTTGAATATGCTTCAATCTATTATGAGATTAAGTGTTTTCATGGAGATTAGTGAGTAGTTTCCTTAAGAATTCATGGGTTAGGGAGATTAGAGTAACTTAGTGAAGATCTATGGTGTTATTGTATTAGATCCTTGTATGAACTTGCTTGTTGAGTATTTTTAATGCTTGTTTAGTCTTGATCACTCTAAACCTGATTTCTAAACACTTCTCATCAGACATGATTAGATGAAGTGTTTGAATCAACTCAACTAAGCTCTAGTGAGATTAGCCAAGGACACTTGATGTTAAAATTGCTAGATAGTTATTAAACTTGAACTTAAAGATTGCTTGATTGAATTAAGCCAAAGACATTTGATGTTTAATGATTTCTAAGCAAATGGACATTTACCTAGACATAGGACTTGTCTAAAATTGTGTTTAGACTTAAGAGATTACTTTGATTGAAAGCTTGTCACCTAGATTGGATCTTAGTTACTTGAAGTCAATTCCCAATACCCATGGATTCACTTGTCTAAATTGATTAAAACCTTGTTGTATTGCTCTGTTTGTTATTGTTACTTGTCACACACTCACCACTATTGAATCTGCTTAGCTTAAGAAATGACTTGTACTCTCACTGATTCACATCACTAGGACTGGTTCGACATTCACCCCACTATACTACAACATTTGCAATAGGCAGAAAAACCTATTATCAATGCATTCATACCACAAACTTGGTCTCAGGTTGAAATGGTTGCAGCGATAGGCTCTGATCTGATTTTTCTCAGAGGCATCGCTGCTGTAAGGTCTAGCATGAGCTGAATCTTCTGAATTCTTGTTCCCCTTTGTTCTTGGAGGAAGACTTGGAGGAAAGAGGAGAAGCAATGCAATTAGAAGCTCTCTGAATCAATCCGTCGAACAAGACGTGTGCAGATCCGAACCTCGACAACTTTCGCTTCGTCTCTCTTATGCTCTCTGTTCCTGAAACAAACGAGGCCTCTCCTCATCTCCTTCAACACGCTGAGAAGCTCCTGAGGAACCTTAGGGCTTTTGACCCGTCTGTCAATGGCGTCGCCCGAGCGTTTTGATTGTCTTTCTTAATGTTTCATACCAGAAAGTAGCGGCTCCGACGTCGTTGATCTTTGTCATCGTCTTTCTCCTGTGGCCACGAGATCCCGATGACCTTCCAAGGCTCTCTCTCCTCGTCTTCTTCACGACTTTCGCTTGACCTTGACCAGTCCGAGAAGACCAATCCCAGAAGCTTCACCGGCGGAACGATATTCAATCATCGAGATCGCCATCGCCGCTCCGAGCCATCTCCGTGAGCCGAAGGACCAGACGGTGAGCTGAGAGTCTTGGGTTCGTTGGTGGGTACGTCAAAAGCAAAGCATTCATGTTGGTTGAAGAAAGCTTCGAACTTTGACCTGTTATGGTCAATATCTCTTGCTCCGTAGAACCAAAGCCGATTGGTGAAGAAACGAGACGACATTGTTGCTTTTTTTTTTGTTAGATCTTGATTCTCTCAAGTTTGATATGCTTCGAAGATAGTTCTCTTTGTCCCCCTCCTTCTAGCGCCAACTGTTTGATCAAAAAACGGTGTTTATGCTGGTGATGTTTGTTGGAATCATACAATAAAGAATCTAAGGATAATGATTAGATTCTTGAGGTTTAGGAGAAATCTTCAAAAAATCAAATGAGAAAAAGGAACATAAGATTTTATTGATCAAAGATTGCATTACAAGAATAATTACTAGTGTAAAGTAAATCTAAAATCTATAAAATCCTTATGAGAAGTGTTCTAGATCTAAATAGAAAAGAGATAGATCCTTTTTTAAAGAGAGATGTCTCTTTATTTATACAAGGAAAAAGTTAGGGCTCCATAGTAAAATGAGCCTAGCTCATTGTCTAATGGGCCTTGGGAGAGGATGTAAATCCACCCCCAACATAAGTCAGCAAGTGTGTCTTGGACACTGATGAATCTACAGCCATAGAACGACGCCTTGTCCGCCATTAGTATAGCCGATGGACAGTGGCGGAGCCACATGTAGTAAGACGGGGGCCGCTGAACCCAACAAAATTTCAAAAATTAGTGTAAGTTACTAAATCCCAGTCTATATGCCCCCATTCTAAAACAACGTTTGCCCCCATAGATTTGCTTAAACCCCCTAAAAATACACGTAACAATAACATAGATAAGAACATTTAATATTTGTGCCCCCAATAAAATTATTTCCAGCCTCCGCCACTGCCGATGGAGCTACCTTTATATCATTATAAGCCAGGTTCGAAAACGCGGGCACGGAGGCCGATTACACAGCGTTGGAGCGTTAGGCAGAGTTCAACCAAGGCGATTTCGTCTTAATAGTTCAATAAATCGGTTTCACAAAAAAAAAATCATATTTTTAGGGTTTAAATGCTTGAAATCGGAAATTAGATGTGAAATCTACATATTTGATGAAAAAACATTAAGAAAAAAGCAACATTAGAGTGAGAGATGTCAGATCTGTATTATAAGCCATGGTAGAAATTGCAGAAAACCTAATCGATAACTAAAGGAAGAAGAAGAATTATTTACGGTTCTGCCATTCATTAAAAGAAAACATTAAAAAAAGAAAAATTGCAATATTGGGGTCGAACACGTGACTCGATGGTCATTTAATAGCTACTCTTCCAACAGACCACGTAATACAATATTTATTACATAGAAAATCAATTACTATATATATATTTACTCATAAAACTAAAAAAGCCTTAAAATTAATCTCCGATTAATCGTCGATCAATCTCCAATTTTTCGTTAACTCGCTAGGCCTATACTGACCGCCCGACTCACGCCTAGCGCGATTCCGAATATGGGTTATAAGTATTACTAGATTTTGACCTGCGCTTCGAAAGCGCGGGATTATCTTTTGCTGACATATTTATTAATCCGTCTGTTTGTTCATTAATATTTTTAGACCTAGGCGTTTAGTTTTGGTTACAATTTGTTTCTTTTTTTATTCGGTTTCTGTTTTGGTTTCCATTTTTTTTTCTAGTTCAAGAGATATAGGAACCTTTCAATTATTTATGAATTTGGGTTTTAGTTACTAGTTTTCAGTTTGGTTTGGATAACAATGTTAAAAACCAACTAATATTGTAGTTCTTTGTTCTGGTTCGATTTCTAATTTTCAGATAATTTTCAATAATTTGTGTAAAAATCAATTAGGGTATCAGATAACTCAGATAAATTAGATGTTCCTGATAAAAAAAAATACTTGGGTGATTCAGTTCTATCTGAAAATTATGATAATTTTAAATATTTTGATAAAAATTAATAAAATAATCTGATATTTTTGGTAGTTCGGTTTATAGGTAGTAATTTTAGAATATTTGATAATTGGAAAATAAATATTTAATATTTTTAGGTACATAAACTATATTTTAGTACCCATTTGATTTTTCGGTTTGGTTCTGATTTGGTTTCCATTTATCTGTTTCACAGATACATAGACCGTTCATATATTTCTAAACATCGATTTGGTTTCGTTTCATTTTTTTTGCTTGGTTTCATTTTTGGTTCTGTTTTAATACTATGTTTTTGGTTCTCGATTTAGTTAGAACAAAACTAGATATAAAATTGTATATATTTAAGAGAAATAAAGGCTTAAGAATACTTACATTCTCATATGCTAAGATGATATCCATAGTTTATCATGATGTAGAAATGTATTGCTTATGTGAGTGTTTTTTTTTGTTGGAATTGTGCTGTTTAAAAATCGTTAGGTAAGTTTGTATCTAATCTATTAAAAGGAGAGTACAAATTTAAATTACCCCTTAGTTTTGCAAGTTATTTACAATGACATGCCACTGAAGTTATTAATTAACCTACATTTTAGGATTTTTTGTCTTTTCCTCTTTAATTAATGCATTTCCAAAATCAAATTCTAACTAAAAACAAACATGGGAACAATAATTAATAAATCTAACTTATAGTATTATTTATTTTTCCTATTTTATTATATATATATATATATGTGTTTGGAAATAATTAATTATATATATATATATCGTAATTAAATACATACATTATATGAGCATTTAGGTACCTGTTCGGGTACGGATTGATTTTTTGGGTATCAGATTTTTAGGTTTAAAATTAAACTTTGTTCGAATATGATAAATTTTCGGACGGGGTTCGGACACGGATCATTCCGGGTTCAGATAGATTTATAGAAACCTAAAAATATCTAAATAATTTATGTGTTTAGAAATATCTTTAAATAATTTATAAGAAAATAAAAGTTAATACCCGCACACCCGTGCAGGTCAAGCTCTAGTTTATAATTATAGTGTAGCTCAAAATTTTTAGAAGGTCAACAATATTCCAACGAATATTTGTATAGATACAATGAAAGTTGATATATATTGTGGATTCAATATTTTAATAATCGTAACAAAAGTTTAAGTTCTTTTTTTTACTAATAATTAAGTTCATATATATTAATAGATAATATAATATTTTTAATATATTTGTAGATTGTAATCAATACCAAAAAAGTGGAGCTAATAATATTTTTGTAGATTTTCTTTTATTTTATTTAAAATTATTACAACATTATTATTTGAAAATTTCCTTGTTACTATTTTCTCATAAGCAATATCTTTGGTGATTTAGTGTTTTAATATTAATACTTAAATATATACTAGCTTTTGATCTCCGCGCTCGCGCGGGTGTATATTTTGCATAATTATATATTTTTGTTAGTTGTAGGCCAAGTTCTAAAAGGCGGCTGGTGTGGCCGATTAAGCGGCGGAGTAACGCTAGGGAGGTTAAGTGAGGTGATTTCGTCTTATTTGGCCAATAACTCGGAGTCCTAAAAAAAAAATCATGTTTTTGAGGTTTTAAGCTTAAATCGGGTTCTAAATGTTAAATCTGTGAGTATTAAGCATAAACATCAAGAAAAACACATGAAACAAAGGTATGGCGGCTCTGAAATTATGTTTGCGAAACCCTAAAACATTTTGGGGAAGAAGATGATAAAAATTACAACAATACCATTAATGAAAAAAAAAGAAGCAAAACACGCACGCAGAGCATCGAACCCACGACCTGTACATCACCAAGTTCATGAATTCTTCCTATAACATCTGTGAGATAAAAAAGAGAAACATATGTAACGACTTATATCATCTAACATAAATGTTTTTAAACAATATGAATATAACAGAAATTGAGATTACCTATGAGGAAAGCTGACTTTTTGGTTCCATTTTCAATTTCTTCATAATTAGCAAGAGATAAGAAAATTCTATCATCAACTAAATCTGATTTTTATAGCACAGCGTCTTCTGCTATAACCATCTTGTATTTGTAGTTGGTAGTTCGATATTGACAACCAGCTGCAGTGACGGTAACATGTTCAATAACTCCCCATGAATCTATAGGTAAGACACGTTGAATTCGTTGCATGAGAGATCGTTTGCTAGTAGCATGGATCTTGTTACCCCAAGAAAAACACAGTCATATTAGAAAAATTTGTGACATTAGTAATACAATGAAAGGAAGAAACGTGTGTTACAAACCTTACCCATTGATCTGCTAAGATCATCTCGCAAGTATCACCTGCATAAGGTGTGTTTGGCTTCCATGAATGTAAACATTTCACTTAAACTCTACAGTTGTCTTTGAATGGCCTGAGTTTTGTGAGAGGAAAAAATGTAGTCATCTTAGACATGTTGAAGTTTTGTGTTTTCTTTGATATATATGATTTCGGGAATAGATGATGAGACATATATAGTTGTGATGAAAAATGGGATCCCGTTAGGTTAATTCGTAATAATTAAATGGTAGATTTTGGTAGTTATAATTTAAACGCAGAATCAATGGCAAAATCTTTGTAAAATTATTTAATGTACATTCATTATATTTTATCTAATAGGGAAAAGAGAATATTCGATCTTTAGAGATAAGCATTACTCGGTTGGCAAGTTTTTTGAAAGATAATTACTTGATTGCGTTAGTTATTTGATCCCTTTTTTAAATGCTGACTGCGTACAATTAGGAAAAAATATTATTTGTTGATTTGTTTTTTTATTATCGTAAATTTAGGAGTCGTTTTTTGGAATGTTTTGTAGTATGGAAGGAAAGAAGTTTAATTATGTAAAATTTTATATGCAAAATCTAAGCTAATATGATATTTAAGGAGCATATTATACGCATATACAAAAATATAACAAATTTATAAACAATAATAAATATTTTACTTTGCGAACCAAAATCTAAACCATAAAACAACCAAACCGTACCTTTATAAAATTAATATACTAAATGTTGGTATGCATAGTCACACTACAAGAAAACATAAGTTTAACGACGGCGGTATTCCTTGTGAGTTCGTCGTAAAAGAGGCTTTACGAGGAATTAGCGAGGAAACACGTTTCGTTGTTACTCGTTCGTCGTAACGCATATTTCCTCGCCAATTCGTCGTAACTTAGTGAGGAAAAGATTTCGTCGTAAAGACGAAGTACATCATTTCGTCGTAAAGACCACATAAATATTCCACGTAAGAAGGTCGCTATATTTCCTCGTAAATACCTCGAAAGGTGTTCTTCGTAAACTACACGTAAATATCTCGAAAGTGTTTCCTCGTAAAGTACACATAAGTACCACGATAGTATTTCCTCGTAAAATACTCGTTTATCTTTCCTCGTCATTTCCTCGTAAATGTTTCCTACTAAAATACTCGTTTATTCTTCCTCGTCATTTCCTCGTAAAGTTTCCACGTAAATAGGTCGTAAATTAGCTACGAATTTACTTCGTTTTTTTATTTTACAGAATTCAAAAATATAATTAAAAAAATAATTAAAAATATTTAATTTATTAATAAAATTATTTTTTTTTAAAAAATCAATACCAAAATATTTTATATATAAATAAGTTTTGAATTTATAATTCAAAAACCGAAAAAAGAACTAAGAGTCGTTCATCGCCCGGTAGAATTCATCACTCCTCCTCTCTACATCCGCCTCGGGATGTGTGTCGGATGATGACTCGTCTGGTATGGGATTTTGTCGTCGCATGTTCCTCAACAAGAACTCCCATTCAGATTTGTGGCCGCTACAACGTCCAAGAAGCCCTCGAGTCCACCCACACGAGCTGTGAACGCAGATCGCGTCGAGTCCATCTCATTACGCAGCTGAGCGGACTCTCTACGCAGCTGCTCAGACTCTCTATGCAGTGCAGTGACTTCATCTTCCCGTGTCTGAGCATAAGACGATGTCGCTCTCAGAACATCGTTAACGGAACCAATCCCCAACGTACGTCCCTTTTTCTTAGGGACAACCTTAAAAACAAAATAAATAAATATTGTTAGTAAAAATTTAAAGTTAAATTAAATGAATAATAAAAAAAATTAAAATTTTAAAAATTTTACATCCTCGTAAATCTTATCCACTTCAAATGTGGATAAGGTGATGGGTAATCCTTCGGTGGACTGCTAGGTCAGCTGGGTCTGGCGGTCGTCAACCTGAGCAACCAAGTCGTTGAAGATTTGCTCGGACTTGCCATCTAGAAATTGGCCCGCCTTATTCTTGTGGGTCCTCTCGTAAAGTTGCATAAGAGACGGGAGTTGTCCCATCTCTTTGGCCTAAAAATATTTAAGAAAGTTAGAATATACATATATACATATATATATTAAAAAATTAATTAAATAAAATATTTAATTACCATTTCCAAACGGACACCGGCGTGGGGTTTTTGGCCCGTAGAGTGAAGCATCGGCCCATGGCCGTGCTCATCTACCGTGTTACGGGAGGCAGAGCAAGACTAGGCGATTCTGATGGACTCAGGATCCCGCCAATAACGGATGAGGCCATCCCACACATCCGTGGTGAGCTCAGCGGGTTTGCCACGCTCATATCCCTTCACGATCCAGTCACCCTTCCAGTTGGAGACCGTGTCCAACAAGCGAACTTTCGCCTTCGCGTAAAACTGTTTCCTCACCCTCTCAGTGAACCCCATGGACCAATGATATTTTTGCTGCAAAAAAATTAAATTAATAATTAGTTAAAAAAAATAGAAATCATGAAAAAGTAAAAGTATATATAATTAATTAAAAGTAACTTACAGCGTAAATTTTGAACCACGTCTTTCCGACGTAGATCGGCGTCTTTTTCCAGTTCGGATGTGGCATGGAGAAGTAACCTTTGATCGTGTCGGTTAGGTCTGATGCAAGACAATTGTCAACCCCAAACCTGAAAAAACAAATTTAAAGTATAAATTATTTATTAATGTTATTTAAGAATTTCAAAAGAATTGAAAAAAAATTAATGAACATACCACAAAGTTTCGTCCGGTCGGTCGGGGTCTATGAGTGGTAAACCTTCTCTGCCTGGCTGACAGAGAAGGTCCTCGACAGTGTACTGCAAGTAAGGAGCACTCGGAGGCACCATCAAATCGGGATGAATCTCGGCGGGCATCGGAGGAGCCATCGGAGGAGGCACAGGAGGAGGCATCGTCGGGAGAGCCATCGGAGGAGGCACATGAGGTGCACTAGAAGAAGGCGACCGAGAGACTCTCTGAGAAGACTGAGTCTCGGGAACAGTCTCCGGACCCGAAGAACTGAGAGCTGAAGAAGAAACGGGAGCTGAAGAAGACGGATCTAAACGACTACCAGGCTCACCGAACATCTCTCTGTAATGGGGAGTAAGTCTGTTCTTTCGAACCGTCTGGAAATTTGTTTTTAAATTTTAAAATTAACATCAACAGTAATTAACAAAATTCTATAAACCTATCTAAATTCCTACACTAACCACCTAATCAACACTAATTAACATAAAATCCGTAAACCTATCTAAATTCCATACAATAACCACCTAATCTATCCTAAACTAATCAAATTAGAGAGGAATTAGAGAGACTTACCATTGCTACGAAATAGAGAGGAAGTGGAGAGGAATTTGAGACGAAATAAAGAGTGAGCGCTCGAGAGTATATATAAGAGATTACATGTCCTCGTAATTTCCTCGTAAAGTTACGAGGAATTACAAAGGTCCGCATTTTACTATACAAGGAAATAGCGAGGCCCGCGTTTTCCGGTTACGAGGTCTTTACGACGATTTTTCCTTACGTGGAATTAACGAGTCCTTCCTTTACGAGGAATTAGCGAGGCCCGCTTTTCTATAAATTCCCACAAGTTTCCTTCTCAAATCACACACAAACTCAGAAATCACACACTGTCTCAAATCACACACTAATTACTCACCAGTTTGCTTTTCAAATTAGAAAGATTTGAAAAAAAAGAGGAGAAGAAGATATTGGAACACATGGGGGCTAGACTTACGTAGGTCTCGCCACATGTGATTCCAGTATCTTTCTTCTCTTCTTTTTTTTTTCTAGTTTTTATTCTCCGAGGAATTAGCAAGGCCCGTGTTTTCCAATTACGAGGTATTTACGACGATTTCTTCTTACGTGGAATTAACGAGCCCCGCGTTCTTTATTTTTTTATTTCGTCGTTATTTCCTCGTTAGGTTATGAGTTGTTTACGACGATTTCTGTTTACGTAGAATTAACGAGTCCCGCGTTCTTTATTTTTAGGATTCGTAGTAAGTTCCTCGTTAGTTTACGAGGAAATAACGAGGATTATGTTTAAATCCCTAAAATCCGAAACCCGAAACCCCAAACCCCATCTTCCTTATCTTCTACTTCATATATTCCAAACCCCAAACCCATCTTCCCTTTAACCTCAATCTATTCTTTAACCTCAATCTATTCTTTCCATTCCAAACCCCAAATTCTAAAACCACAATTCCTTAACTTATAATCTCAATATATCTTATTTCTAAAATAAACTCCCATTACCTTACAGAAAATCAAATACATCAATCGGATACATCGAGATTCTCGTCATCACTAGAAACATCATCATTTTCATTAAACTCGTCTTCAACAGCTTCGTCCGTGGCATCGTCGGTAAGATCTCCGTACTCGTGATTATGCGGATCAATGAGAACGATGTCATCAATTTCTTGTTCAGGTTCCTCGACTTCATTTATATGTTCTTCTTGCAATGGTGGTTATCAGTGGTTGTAGGAAAACATCCAGAGACCTTTTTAGATGGTTCGGTCCAGGTATCCCGTTGCATGCACATCTCCGGTGGCAGGTTGTATGGCGTAAGAAAGACTGGCCACAATGAATATTGTCTCCCTGACATTCCGAATGGACTAGATCCATCTGCGCATAATCCGAGATACACATTCCGGCTATTGCTCGAGATACACATTCCGGCTATTGCTAGCGAAATCCGGATGTAATTTGTTAAAATGTTTCCAGGCTCTTGCATCTGATGGATGTGTCATCTCACCATCCGTCTGAGTATGCTCGACATGCCATCTCATATTTCCAGCAGTCTGCTCTGATTGGTACAAACTTTTCAATCTGTCTGTAATTGGTAGGTACCACATCCTTTGGTACGGTACCCTATTACGTCCCCTTCCTTGCGGCTTGAATCGTGGCTTCTTGCAGAATCGACATTCTTCTAACTTCTCATTATCTCCCCAGTAGATCATGCAGTTGTCGATGCAAACATCTATCATCTCCGAAGGCAACCCAAGACTATAAACTAGTTTCTGAATCTCATAATAAGAATCAGCAGACACATTGTCTTCCGGCAAATACTCTTTAAATAAGTCTGCCCATTCATTCATGCAATTTTCAGGTAGATTGTGATCAGTTTTAATATTCATCATTCTAGCAGCCAACGACAATTTAGAGAGACCTTCTCTACAACCACTGTAAAGTGGCTGATTCGCCGCGTTTAACATTTCATAAAACTTTTTTGCATCTATATTAGGTTCTTCATCTTCATCATGAGCTACGAATGCATCAGCTACCATATCATGAACCCTATCATAATCTACCATCTCCTCCTGATGGTAACTATGTTCATTATGCAAATGATGATCAACCGGTTCTTCATGGAAATTGCTATTACTACTACTAGCTTCATTCTGATCATAATTATAACCTTCTCCATGTTGAAACCATATATAGTAATTTGGCGTGAAACCTCTATTTATTAAATGCTTCCAAACATTTTCACGGTTTGCCAATTTCGAATTGTTGCATTTCCGACAAGGACAGAACATCTTACAACTTTCTTGGGCGAGCGGTGTCGAATCTGCTTGATGCATAAATGTCTCCAGCCCCGCAAGGTATTCTTTCGTTACTCTCCCGTTAGCATCTCTATGCATATACATCCACTTCCGCAACTCGAAAATATTCTCGGAGCCCGCCATTTTTTTTTCTTTCACGTTTTTTTTGGTGTGTTTAAAATGATGTTCAAACGTCCATATTTATAGGAAACTTTCGAATCTGGTAGTTGTAATTTTTCTAGGAATTTACGATGAAAATTAGTTAGGTGGCCAAAAAAAAAACGTGTTACAACTACAAAGTTGGTGGATTCAAAATTTCCTCGCTAAGTAGACGTAAATTATTTCCTCGTAAAGAACACACTAATTTTACGTGGAATTTACGAGGAAAGCGTATTTCCTCGTAAAAGCCACGTCACTTTACACAGACTTTACGACGAAACGGTTTCGTCGTTACTTTACGAGGAAATAACGCTGATTTTATTTTTCCACGTAATTTCCTCGTAAACTCGACGTAATTATACGATGATTACTTTTCCTCGTTAATTTTTCTCGCTAAGCTTGTGTTTTCTTGTAGTGTCATAAATAATATTATTCTCTGTTTATATCATGCATATGTAATAGAAAACATGAATATAATGGTGTAGATACGTTTTGATATGAAGAACATTTTGTAAATATATGTTCAATCTATTGGTTTGCAACGGGTTAGCAGATTTTGAAACATTTCCTTATTGATTTTCTGTGTTCGGTTGGTAAAATACTAAATTTAACATTGATCTGGGCCATTAACAATTTGTAAGCCCAAAACAATATAATGGGTGGGCAAGAAAGACGGTAATATTAGGTGTAATGTTATGTCAATGAAATTGAAGAAAAAAAGAAAGTAAAACGACAGAGTTTCGATGGCAGTGGCATAGGGATGTAATTTTTGTGCAACTCTTAGGGCTAATTCCATTTTGTACTTCTGCCTTAATAGTTTAGATGCACAATCATAATACAAGACATGCATAACTAATTACGTATAGAATCTTGTAGTATGATATTTACATCCATGTCAAAACTAATGCAAAAGATCCATCTAATCATGATATGACTAAACAGGATGATTAAAACCTTGAGTGAGTAAGCCAACATCTTGAATAGTAGAATCAGTCTCAGCCTCTACAAGCAGTACTCCTTCTCCGTTGCATCGAACCTCCAACCTCCCATTCTTATCTACCACATATAAAGCAGAAAAAAAAATATTAAAAATGATAAGAGATGTGTAATCAGGGTTCTATAAGAAGTCTTACCCTTTTGTAGCCTCCCAGCGGCAGGGTAGAAGAGGAGGAGGGAATAATGAGTGACTGAGTGTTGGGAATACTGGAGGAGTGAACAAGAGTTGTAAAAGTAAAGGACGCCTGTTTGATCGGGAAACAGTACTAAACGAGGGAACGTTCGGTTTTAGATGTTGGTTACGCAAATACATCTTATTGATGGTCGAAAAAGCGTTTCGTCGGTTACAAGGAAAGGAAATGCGTAAAGGAAAGGGTGCCGGAGCTCGAAGAGCTTTACCGGAAAGATACAACACGGCGAGATAATAAAGGTAAAACCCTAATCTAGCCGCCCAGTATGTGTGAGTGATTTTGGATCCTCTTTACGTTGCACCCTTCTCCTCTTTTATAGTCGACTTGGTGCTCTCTCGTGACCTAGCTTACGTCGCTTTTGTGGGCTTTTAACTCATTGGGCCGAGAAGCCCACGCTGCTTTGAGGAGCCGTTGAGCCGGATGCGTCTAGTCTATAGGCGATCGACTAAAAGTACTCTCGCATTGCGTCGAGAGATCGGCGTTCCGGCTATCGAGCCGAGCTGTCGCTACGTCTTATATGGGCTGGGCCATCTATTCTTCGGGCTTTGAGGGATGGTTGAATCCATCCTCTACAGTAAGTCCCCCCAGTTCATCGGTGAGTGACGCTATGTCGAGCTCGATGAATTTGGAAGATTAATGGTTTGGAAGGATAGACGGGTCGTCGCAAAACGTGATGCTCGGTCGGCGTATCGCGAGATGTTGCCATGTATTTTCGTATTTCGGCGGTTTAATCGAGTCTAGGTTAAACCGGTTTCCGTCCGGTTAAACCCGATTCTTACTTCGACAGTTGGTTTGGTCTGGGTCGGAACCGGTTATCGCGGGGAATCGAAACGACGCGCCGGTTTCTTGGGCGGCTAGATATTGTTTCAAGGCCCAAGTAGGCCCATATAGACTCAATGATGACGCCTCGGGGAAGCGCCCTCATCCTCCCCTATAAATACTTGTCCACTTCTCGTTCTCTCCATTCTTCTCCGCGTTATTCAGGTACTTTCTCTCTCTTCCTCTCTGCTTGTCTCTCTAGATTGTTGTTGTAGAATAGATAGCGTTATGTCGTCTGATCGGAGGTTATCTCGCAAACAAAAAGGGAAAGAGGTTGCGACTGCACCCAGTCCTGCGAGAGACACGAGCGGGGTTCCGCTCGACGAGTTCGAACAAGTCCATCGTGAAGCGATGATGGACACTTGGAGTTTGGAGCTGTCTCAAAGAATTTTGGTTTCTGAGTCAGCTCGCTTACATCGACGAGAAGTAGGAGAAGCCCCGTTCGAGCCGCAGATTTGCGAAAGAGATGGTTCGGGCGGTGCGAGAGATGACGTTCCTCTTGTTAATTACGTACCTACGTGCTATTATCCTGGAGAAATCTTTGAGGAGCTCCCGGCCTTAGCTCCCGAACTCCTGCGCTCTCCGGATGTGAGTGGCCAGGCGTGGGAGAACGTTATCGCGACACGGTAAACTCCAGATAGCGTAAAGAAGCTCCTGAGGGAACGTCGAGGGCTGGGGGTGACTTTCCTGATCCCTTCGAAGAGTCAGAGGCCTTGGTCACCGCCGGTCGGGTTCTAGTGCGTCTACGAAACCTATTTCCAAGACGACACGAAGCTCTGGTTCCCAATTCCTCGACTAGTTACGTCGTATGTGAGGCGCCGAGGGGGCAGCGATATGCCAGTTCCTGAATGGCTCGTGGCGTATTGCGGTTGCCTTGATGGTTATGGCCGTTGAGATCGATGTCTCTCTAAGTGTTCGCGCATTCGAGGAGTTGACGTCTATTAGCTCGTTAGACGTAGGCCTTCTTTCGATAAAGATGCGACCAAACTACAATGTAGTAGGGGGACACCCTAATAAGACGTTCGACTGGCAGATGTCTTATTTTTAGGTTAAATTCGATGATTCTGCCTTCGAGGATCCTCCGGATGATGACTACCGTGTGTTGTGGAACACTTTACTCGGTAGAATATTTTGTTAACTCGCGTCATTCCTTCGCATACTAACCGTCTTTATTCTCATTGTTTTTCTCTTTTGGCAGCTAATCATCCAACTTCCCGCGAGTATCCGGTGGAATTTCTATCGAACGCCTGTGCTGTTGCGAGGCTCGATCAAGAGCATTGGGGGAACATTTCTTGGGAGAGGGTTCACCGTTGCATCGATCGTATTTCCAGGAGTAAGTCCATTCTTTTCCTCACCATGCTGCGAATCCTCGTTCCTACCTTTGAATATAAACCCTTTGTTCATGTCTTTTGCAGGGGATTGGAATTCGAGTTGTCTCCGTGCGGCTAACACTGTTAAGAGACGGATCTCGCTTTTCACCAAGGAAGAACAAAAGAGGATCAACAAAGCAAGGAGAATGAGGGGCCTTCCTAATTTAAGTGCTATGATGGCGACTCAGCTGGGTTTTCCGAGTGTCGAACCATCGGGACCTTCTAGCGAGGTAGTGGTTACTGACACAATTGATGCGACTCTTCGGTGTCAGGCTCCTTCGCCCGACGCCACCGCCGCTGCCTCTAAGAAGAAGAAGAGCAAGAAGAGATCTCGCGACGATCCTTCTGCTAGCGAGGATCTCGAGACTCTTCCCAAGGGTACTGGCGCTACCGACCAGATTGAAGCTGCTGAACCGTCCAAGAAGAAGAGAAAAAAGAAGCAGTCGAGCAATGGACAATCTCTTCCGAAGGAGAATGTTGCGACCCGAGGTACTGAGGTTGCTGGTTCCGCTGTTCAAACTGGCTCGATTGTCGAGCCACCTCTCAATCTGGTTCTAATGGATGAACCCGGGGGTGTTTTACCGGAAGTTCCGCTTCAGAGGAAGAAGTCGTCGAAGCGAACGAGTGAGCAGGGAACGACTAGTCGCCAGGTTCCTTCTGCTGCTGTTCCTAGTGTTGCTAGGGCTTCTGCTTCATCAATTCCCGGGGCGTCGACTCCCGCTACATCGGCTGGTGGTGCTCCGGTCGTAAGGAAGACTCCGAGGGTCGAGTTTCCAGATCGCGTCTTGTTCGAGTACAACGGTCCGACTCCCCTTATCTATGCTTCGAATAGATGCGCATAACTGGTCAGCCAGATCAAGTGCGGACCGAAGCCTCTTCCGCCCGTTGCGGATTTGATCTTTAAGGAAGAGTACGTTGATGCCGCTCGTACTAAACTGCTAGTAAGATTCTTCTTCGACCCTTTTGTCTTTTGCTTGTATATTATTTTTCCTTTAACTTAAGTGTCCTTGCTTCCGTGCCTTGCAGTGTGACGGGGTCTCGAACTTCGTTATTGAGAAGTACGATACGGCTCTAAAGGAAGCGCCCTTAGAGTCGGAGAAATTGAAAAGGACAGTGGCGGCAAAAGGTAGGCTCCTCCGTCGAAAGAGGGCTGAATGGCAAGCGGAATACGAGATGATGGCTGAAAAGAGAGATCGAGCGGTTGCTCGGAGGAAAATCCAAAAAGAGCGAGCTGACGCAGCCGAAGAGGAGCTTTCCATCGCTCGCTCCACTATCGAGGCCTTGGAGTTGCGAAAGGCCAATCTCATGGAGGAAATGGGGGTTAAGGCCGCAGAGCACAAGAGGGAGTGGATCGACTCAGGGACTCGCGTGTTTACGAGGTTACAAAGGAAAGGGTGAGGGTCGAGACCGAGATGATCGCGAAGTCTAACAAGCACTTCGGGAATCTGCGCGATTGGTGGGCTCGCTGCGAGTCATTTGACACAGCACCACTGTTGCAGAGTCAGGCATTCGGAACTAAGAAGTGCCTTGAAGCTTTGAAAGCTACTGGTCGCGACATTCCTCAAGAGACCATCAACATGTTTGCTGCCCGAGAGAAGCATTTTGAGGAGGAAGCTTCGAAGCTCAACCATGGCGAGATCCCTGAAGACGACTTGGCCCTATCTACACTTAGGCTCGACTCGCAGTTCGTCGACATTCGAGCCTTCGTGGGCCTTGACCCGCACGGAAACAATGCGAACCTGCTCGACCCGAAGATTGCTGCTGCTCTCCAAAGCCCTGCTAACCGTCTCGAAACTCCGGTTGCTCCTTCTTGATCCACGGGGAATGGTACCCCAGAAAGCAACGCGCCGGTTTCTGGCGTTCAGGCTATCGCCGAGGGAGCGACCTCGACGCGAGACCAGAACCGGACCACTATTTTGGAGATCTCTGATTCCTCGACCGCTGATCGAGAGGACGGCCAAGGCAGAGAATCAGATAAGGGTGATGGCAACAAAGAAGTCGATGAGGAGATAGACGACTCCCAGGTCAACCCCCCCGAGAATCCACCCGAAGTTCGTGATAGTGAGACGACTCTTCGTACTGAGAACGAAGGTGTGGACCAGTCGGTCAATGCGGACCCTCCTGGACTATCTGTCGATGGTGAAGACGTTGCGCGGGAGCAGGCCAAAGATGTCGAGGAATGACTTTGTTGCCTCTTTTGGATTTAAAAATCTATCTTTTTCTGTATTTTGACTTGGCCCGGAAGGGTCTCTGTTGTTTGCTTTTGGATTCCATCTATCTCTTTTCCTCTTGAAGAAACTTTTAGGAATTCTCTTTTAGCTGTTTAATTTTCTTAGACCTTGAATACTCAGCAAACCGTAGAACTGCTATCTGACTTTTGAGTTCTTTGAAGGATCATAAGAGACTTTTAGACTCTAAATTTTGAGAGAGCTTCGGAGGTGTTGGTCGCGACAGTGACTACCCGCTGAAGCATGCGATTCATGTTGTTTCGCGAGAACGGTATCACCATCTTTGACGTTGTCTTGTAAACGTGATAAGGTTTAGTGGGCCTGTGACCGTGTGTTGCTAAGCAGTCAGTCGTTAAGTTCTTTCGCTCGTTGGTGCAGCTATCTGTGCACTGACTAGACGTGGGCCAAAGGGGGGCAACTTGGGACTAAGAGAAAATTTTTAAATGATCACAGTTCCAGATCCGATTTCAAAGTGATTCTAAGCATCCGGTCGGCCAAACCTTGCTTAGTAAATCATGAAATGGATAGGAGTCACCATTTCGGACTGTGATACGACCAAGTTCCCACAAGTATGTGTCTGATCAGGACATACTCGATCGTGGGATGAGAGTGCTGGTACGTTTAGTCGAGAGGCCGGGGCAAGCTCGTGTGGGCATCGCAAAAGCGGTGTGAACTTCTCGAGGGAGGAGTTTTATTTTTGTTACAGCTGGACCCGTTAAGGCTGCCTACGTACCCCCTATGTGGAGGATCAAGCCATTTGTAGTTCTTTGTTTTTCCAGTAAAAGTGGCCGGGAAAGCGCATTTACTCGGTTTTTTTTTCAGACAAGTGAACGTGACCGTGGGTCGTTCACTTGCTTTGGTGCTTGTTTAGTTGTGGAAACGTCGAAGGTGCTTCGAGTTCCAAGCTCGTGGCACTGCTTCGTCGGTTGAGGTTTCGAGATGGTAAACCCCGGGTTTGACTATCTCGGTGATCTTGTAAGGTCCTTCCCAATTGGCTCCGAGTTTGCCAGCTTTCCATTCCTTGGTATTCTTGAACACCTTCCGGAGAACGAGGTTGTCTAGTTCTAGAGGTCGAGACTTAACCTTCTTTTTATAGTAGCTCTCGATGTGATGTTGATAATTCTGAATGCGAAGTAGCGCTTGGTCACGTTTTTCCTCGATGTCTTCCAGGGCGTCGAGGAGAATATCATGGTTGAGTTCGACATTCTGCGGCATTTTGGAACAGCGTAAGCTCGTTACGTTTACTTCGGCGGGTGTCATTGCTTCGATTCCATAGGCCATCAAGAAAGGGGTAGCCTTCGTTGCTCCACGCGGGGTTTTTCTATGGGACTACAAAACTCCATCTAGTTCATCAGCCAAGCAACCCTTCTTCAAGTTGAGTCGCTTCTTAAGGCCGTAGACGATTGTTTTGTTAGTTGACTCGGCTTGACCGTAGCTCTGCGGGTTTCTCGGTGTAGACA
This sequence comes from Brassica napus, assembly GCF_020379485.1. NCBI lineage: Eukaryota > Viridiplantae > Streptophyta > Magnoliopsida > Brassicales > Brassicaceae > Brassica > Brassica napus. Next base: position 29,961,179 of record NC_063444.1, read on the forward strand.
TGTTGAGAGGGATTCTCCACCTGTCGCAGAACTCTCTGAAGTTATGCGAGATAAACTGAGATCCGTTGTCAGTTATTATCTTGTAGGGGAGTCCGTGCCTGCAGATGATGTTTTTCCAGATAAACTTCTGTACCTCCTTATCGGTGACGTTAGCGTAGGCTTCTGCTTCTACCCACTTGGTGAAGTAATCCGTGAGGACCAAGATGAATCTCTTCTGTCGAGAGCTCGGCATTGGCCCAATAATGTCCATTCCCCATCGCATGAAAGGGTACGGCTCATTCAAGGTATGGAGTAATTCCGTCGGACTGTGGATGGTTGAAGCGTGTCGCTGGCACTTGTCACATTTCTCGACGTAGGATTCACAGTCTGCGTTCATGGTCGGCCAGTAGAAACCAAGGTTCTTCACTTTCAATGGGAGAGCTCGCCCCCCTGAGTGATTGCCTGCTGGGCTTCATGCATTTCGGCCATGACGAGTCTTATTTCGTCGCCGAAAATGCATTTAAGGAGTACCTTAGTTGCGGTCCATCGATGGGGTTCTCCGTCCATGACGACGTAATGCGCGCTGCGCCGCTTGAGTCGTCTTGCCTCCCACTTCTCAGTAGGCAATTTGCCATCAGCTAAGTAAGCGATGAACTCCTTTCGCCAATCGTGGAACTGACTTTCTGTTGCGCGAGGTTCTGCTTCGTCGATATGCATTGCGTCGGTGACGGATGCTGTGATGGCTAACTGCTCAGTTGTTTGACTGATGCTTGCTTTCTCGATCTTGTGTATTGGGATCGTTCTCTTCATTTGGTCGTGCAGTTTGCTTCCATGGGCTGCGAGGGCGTCTGCGCATATGTTCTCTCCGCGAGGAACCTTCGTGAGTTCAAAGAACTCGAAATCTCGTGTAAGATCCTTGACGAGCGTTAGGTAAGCGTCCATTCTATCATTCCTAACGTCGTAGTCGCCGAGATATTGGCTTACTACGAGTTGGGAATCACAATACACGCAGACTCACCTGGCTTTAACTGCTTTAGCGAGACGGAGGCTTGCAATGAGAGACTCGTATTCGGCTTCATTGTTTGACGCGGCAAAGCCAAAGCTGAACGACTGTCGAATTAGCTCGCCTGTAGGTGACTGTAGTTGTACGCCTGCCCTCAAACCTTTGTTTGTAGATGATCCATCTACGTGCAGTATCCAATTTGGGCTTGGTAGGATTAGATCCTGTTCGAGCTCTGGCCTTAACTCGATCAGGAAATCAGCGAGGACCTGCGACTTGGCTACGGTGCTATTCTTGTACACTATGTCGTGCTCGCTTAGTTCCATTGCCCACTTGGTTAATCTTCCTGATTGGTCGGTGTTTTGCATCACCGTCCTGAGGGGCTGGTTGGAGAGTATCTCGATCGTATGCGATTGGAAGTAAGGTCTAAATTTTCCCGCTGAGGTTACGACGGCGAGAGTCATCTTCTCCAGGGTTGGGTATCGCGTTTCCGGTTCGGTCATCCGCTTGCTGATGTAGAAAATGGGCTTCTGTTCGCCTTGGTTTTCTCGGATGAGAACGCTACTGACCGCTGAGGAAGTGACGGCGATATATAGGGACAGGGTGTCGCCGGCCTCGGGCTTCGACAGAATCAGTGGCGTTGTGAGATAATGCTTGAGCTGATTGAACGCTTCCTCGCATTTTTCATCCCAGACGAACCTTTTGTTCCCTCGCAGGAGTTCATAGGAAGGGAGGCATTTATCTGTGGATCTTGAGATGAACCTATTGAGGGCCGTAATCCTTCCTATTAGATGCTGGACTTCTCGACTGTTCTTCGGGCTCGGAAGGTCTAGGATCGCCGTTATTTTCTTGGGGTTCGCTTCAATGCCTCGCTGGGTGATAATGTAACCCATGAATTCCCCCGAAGTGACACCGAAGGTGCATTTCTCCGGGTTGAGCTTCATTCCGTATTCGTTCAGCGTCTTGAAGCACTCTCGCAAGTGATCGAGGTGGTCTTCAGCGCGAAGTGATTTGACCAGCATGCCGTCGATGTAAACTTTCATAGTGTTGCCAAGTTTATCAGCGAACATTCGATTGACCAGATGCTGGTAGGTCGCTCCTGCGTTCTTTAGGCCAAAAGGCATGACTTCGTAGCAATACGTCCCCCTATCCGTAATGAAGGCCGTCTTCTCGCAATCATCCGTGTGCATCAGAATTTGATTATATCCCGAGAAGGCGTCCATAAAGGTTAAGAGTTCATTACCGACTGTTGATTCTACCAAGCGATCGATGTGAGGGAGAGGGTAGCTGTCTTTTGGACATGCTTTGTTTAGATCGGTGAAGTTGACACAGATGCGCCACTTTCCATTCTTCTTCTTTACTACCACAGGGTTTACCAGCCACTCTGGGTACCGAACCTCGGCGATGAAACCTGCGTCGAGCAGCCTGTCGACCTCCTCATTCACTGCTTTAGACCGTTCGGGCCCGAGCTTCCATCTTTTCTGTCGGATAGGTTTGAACGTCGGATCAACGTTCAACTCGTGGGATGTTACTGCGGAGTCTATTCCCTTCATATCAGAAGTTGTCCATGCGAAAGTCGAGGCGTTCACTTTAAGGAAGGAGATGATCTGTGATTCCATCTCGTCGGAGAGAAAGGCTCCGACACGCACAGCCTTTGACGGGCCAGCTTCATCAATGGGGACTTCACGGATTTCCTCCTTTTGAGGATATATCTTATGGATGGGTTTGGTAACTGAGTTGACGAGAGAAACTGACTGTTGTAGCTTAACTGCGGTGATAATCAGCTCTCTTGCGGCGCGTTGGTCTCCACGGATCATTAAGAGGTAACTGGAGAGCAACCTTTCTCTTTAGGTCCTAGCATCAAAGTGGTAGTGGAACCCTAGATAAACCTGATCGCAAGGTGGATACAACGCCTTAGAGTACTTGTCAAATTTGACTGGGTTGTTCCATGAGAGGAACCCTGCCCAAGCGCCGGGAACACTGCTGCTCCGCCTCCTGCAAAAGAGCCAGAGAAAATGCTAACTCTACAGCAAGGAGTGTTGGTCTTCATACCCTCTACTCATTTGGAGCAAAGGGGAGTAAAAGAAGCCGGAGAACACATGTTCCTGCTACAATTCATCCAAAAGAAAAAGCCAAACCTCTGGGTCCCGGGTCCCAGCTTCCAGGTTCCGGATCCCAGCTTCCAGGTTCCAGATCCAAGGTTCCGACCACCTTACTACCGTTTTTCCTGGCCATGTACCTTGATATACCTCTGAGGAAGACACGACCACAAGGAAAGCATGGCAGATGAGCTAAGCGCTAACCCAGGGGTCTACACGCATCAACAACTCCCATCAGCATGCCCGTGGCAAGGGAGATTCAAGAAGAGGCGACGAGTCATCGAATGACGTCTAGAAAACGCTGAGAGTGGCTCACCCAAGGGGAAGCAGAGAGCAGCCTGGACGTTAAATGACATCGTGAAACGCTGAGAGTGGCTCACCCAAGAGGAAGCAGAGAGCAGCCTGGACGTTAAATGACATCGTGAAACGCTGAGAGTGGCTCACCCAAGCGGGGGCAGAGAGCAGCTATAACGAGTCATGGAACGATGCCTACAAAGAAGGAAATCCAACGAATATGAGCAAATCAATATCCTTGGATGATCAACAGCAGGAGTGGACTAATGATGTCCTAGTATGCATTAGAAAACGCTAACCCGTGTGAAGCAAGAGAAGAATCACCTCATCCTGGAGAACTCCTGCTATCTAAACAACCGATTCTGGCTCCAAACCTAGGTCAATTCCTGCCTATGGACCAATCTGAGTCAAATATCACATGACATCATGTCAACCCACACTCTCCAAGCCCAGGGACAGAGAAGTACTATCACTTTACCTGAAAAATAAAAGCACACAGGGAGTGCCGTCCTGGCGCAAAAAGCAAAAATATTGCTCCATACGCCAGAGGTATAAAGGTCATTGGCAAGGCAGACAGAGGTGCTCGCCAACATCCGAGAACCTCCATGTTTCAGAAGGGTCTACCCCAAAACCTTTGGGTTCCAAGCGAACCAGTTCCACAAGCCATAGTATGCGGTCAAATATAGTACTCCTGCTTAAGAGCCTATTCCCATGCGGGATACGGTGTACATATAATGCAAAGTACTGCCTAAGGAGCTTATACGCTTACTCTTAGGCAGGGAGCATATTACATATAATGCAAAGTACTTCCTGAGGAACTTATACGCTTACTCTTAGGCAGGGAGGATATTACATATAATGCAAAAGTACTGCCTGAGGAGCTTTCACGCTTACTCTCAGGCAGGGAGCATATTACATATAATGCAAAAGTACTGCCTGAGGATCTTACACGCTTACTCTCAGGCAGGGAGCATATTACATATTATGCAAAGTACTGCGTAAGGAGCTTACACGCTTACTCTTACGCAGGGAGCATCGTACGAAACATGTCAATTCCTGCAACAACGCAGGAGGCATAAGTACAAACGCAAAGTACTGTATTCAAACTCAGAGTTTGTACAAGGAGCAAAAATGGGTATGAGACATAAAGCATGAATGGGTATGCATAAGCCCGAGTATGCTGTCAAAACTACCTAAAACCCCTGTGCAGCCTAACGCTACGTGCTACACAATACAGGGAACACATGGTATAATTATTGCAAAAAAACTGTGAAATACAGGGAGCAATTAAAACCCTACTTCTCCAGACGTGGAAAGCAGCGAAGCCTGGCACTTGGGTCATAACACCCACACCAGCACCCTCTAAGCCTGTCAGTGACTTCCTGCAGAAGTAGAATACAACATTAGAACTCGATAGTGGCCAGCTTCCGAGTGGCAGAATGCGAAATCCGAACAGGTACCGGGAGTAGTCTTGCCTAGGAAGGCGGAGTACGGTCCCTGCAAAACCAAATATTCCGGGTTCTTACTCCGGTTCTAAAGATAACCTCAGGGTTATTAGATCAGAACCCCCGGGTTATTAAGAACCTTAGGGTCCCCATGTAGTCTCCGGGTCCTGAAAACATCTCAGGGCCTTGAAAAGGTAAACCTTCAGGTTCTTATATAACCTCGGGTTCAAAACGACCTCCAGGTCTTGAGGAACTTCCGGGTTCCCAAACGACCTCCGGGTCTAGAGCAACCTCCGGGTTTGAAACGACCTCCGGGTCCAAAAGAAACCTCCGGGTTCCCAAACGGCCTCCGCGTCCAGAAGGAACCTCCGGGTTCCCAAACGGCCTCCAGGTCCAGAGAAACCTCCGGGTTCAAAACGACCTCTGGGTCCAAAAGAAACCTCCAGGTTCAAAACGATCTCGAGGTCCTAAATACGACCTCAGGGTCTGAAGGAACCTCCGGGTTCCCAAACAACCTTCGGGTCCTTACTCAACCTCCGGGTTCCAAATAAGATCTCAGGATCTAAAAAAGAACCTCTGGGTTCCCACATGACCTCCGGGTCCAGATACGATCTGAGGATCGAAAGGAGAACCTCCGGGTTCCCACATGACCTCTGGGTCCAGATACGATCTCATGATCGAAAGGTAAACCTCCAGGTTCCTACATGATCTACGGGCCCAGATATGATATCCAGATCTAAAGGAGATACTCCAGATTCCCACATGACCTCCGGGTCCAAAAGTGACCTCCGGGTTCATAAAACACCTTCGGGTTCATAAAACACCTCCGGGTTCATAAAACACCTCCGGGTTATAAACGGCCTCCGGGCCAGAAACGAAGGTCCATGGACCCTTTGTAGGGGAATTTATATCGATAGAAACCAACCTAAGGGAGGTGGAATGCGATACCCGTCTGAAAGTTTACGAACTTATAGACAGATGTTGATAGTGGCCTACTTACGAGTGGCAGAATGCAACATCTAAAAATGACATTGATAGTGGCCTACCTACGGGGGCAGAGTGAATGTCGCACACGATTAAGAGAAGCCTACTCACATGGGCAGAGCTCGATATAACACCTTAGGACCTCCGGGTCCAAAAGGGCTACATCCTAAAACCTCCGGGTTTGAAGAAGGGATTCACCCTACAGCCTACGGGTTCCAGGACGAGAGTCCATCCAGCCTCCGGGTTCCATAACGAGAGTCCATCCACCCTCCGGATTCGAGGACGATAGTCCATCCAGCCTTCGAGTTCCAGGATGAAAGTCCATCCAGTCTTCAGGTTCCTGGACGAAAGTCCATACAACCTCCGATTTATGAAGAATCGCACCCACGAGCCATGAGTTTCAGAAGGATGTATCTCTAAATCTTCAGATTCTAGGAAAACATGCCCAGGATCCTACAGGAAAGCACAACACAAGGCCATCCTAGCATTGCTTGTTGCCTACCTCCGGGGGAAGATTGCAATATTTCATAGTTGAGAGTGGCGAAGAATCAATGGCAGAGTTCAACTAGTGGTTCCACCTTCTCCATTCGGCATGGACACTACCGCTCAACGCAAACAACATGTCTAAGAATTCTACTCCGGTACCAAGAGTCAACTAGGTTATCTCCGAGTACCAAGACGAACATGCTGAACGTCCCCCCTGCCAAAAGTCAATGTACAATCCCGAGACGAGACAAGAAGCTACAGCTACAACATCAAAACCTCAAGGAGCATCAAGTATGCTAAACACAATAAGGAGACCGGCACGAAGACCTGAATGAAAGTTCATTACAACTTTCACAAGCTCAAGAGACACAACCAATGCTAGTAGAATCAAGCATGAGGATCCTCAGTTTCGGCCTCCAGGTCTTATTAAACCTCCTCATCCCCCTAATCCTTAGCCTCGCCAAAATTCTCCCTCTTAGAATTCTTGGGTCCTGACCCATACACTCCTCCACACAATTCATGGAACCAGAGAGCCTCAAGAAATGCAAACTGAAGTCCTGCCTAAACTAAGGCCGAGTATAGCTACAAGAGAAGTATAAGAATCTGGGGTATGAGCAGAAACATCACCCTTTATGCAGACGTTCCCGGTTTGTCCATCAAACTTTCAGCCAACTCCGACCAATCCCCACCATGGGGGCAACGTCCCATCCTTATAAAGGAGAAGAAGAAAGTCTTACATGCTCAACTTGACCCTGTGTGACAGTGATGTCCTCCCTTAGAGCATTTACTAGGTCCTACATGATGGTTCTTCCTGATTATCCACTTCCAGGCCATCAAAATCAAGGGTACAACTACATCCACGTGACCATCCTCATTCAGACCAAACACATGCCCATTGAAGCATCTCTGTAAGTCTATCTACATTCGTCCAGGCCGTGACATCATGCCCATTGGGTTCACCGACGAATACACCACCTGATCTAGACCACGTGTCTGTATCGAATCAAGGATTATTTCCCATTCTCCAGGCGATTTATCTCCAATCAGGCTGTGAATCCTTTCAGACCGACCGCAAGTACATCCGAGCACTATCGACAAGGGAGTTTGATGGCCCAGGCTACGAGCCGACGTCCTACTCCAAATTCAACAAGGAGCTTGATACCATGGTGAGACTCACGAAGTCCTATGAAGAAAATCATGTTATTTCCTGCCTTTAAACATGAAACCAGAAAATAAGGGGCAAACTGTTGGGGAAAAATATTCCATGAAGAGATTACTCCAGCTTCCGGGTTCCTGCCTTCAGGTTCCGGGTTCCTGCCCCCGGGTCTGGGTTCCTACCCCCGGGTCTGGGTCCCTGCCTCCGGGTCTGGGTCCTGCCTCCGGCTTCCAAGCTGAGTGATATATCCCGCCTTAGGATAAATGAAAATCTTCCTTTAATAAGGTACCAGCTTGGACAAGAAGGAGTCTCCCTAAATCCGAGAAAAATTGGAAGTATTCCAATACATATGACCTCGCTTAAGAAAAAAACAAATATTTTATTATCTAAGGATATAATGAATATTCCCATATCCTAAGAGGGAGGCACGAACTCCACTATAAATATAGGTTTCTAAACCTAAAGAAAGGGGTCGAGGACGTCCATGACCAGAGCTCATCAACTCTACAGCCGCCAAGGCAAGGTTTCCCACCTAGAGGACCATCTTCAATAACAAGCTCACAACCGATGAATCCCTGCGATTACTATCAACCAGATGAAGAGATATGCTCACTGCAGCACGTCTAGAACTCAACTCTCTAGCTCAGTCCACGATCTCCAGCTCATCAGCGGGGTCCCTCCATGCTCAGTGAAGCACCTCGACACATAATGCTCACTGCCCCCTAGAACAGATGACTCCTACCAACTACAGAGCTGCGTGCTCCCAAGGCTACGTACCCATTAGGCCATGTGCCCATTAGAGCCCCGTGCTCCCAACGCTACGTGCCCATTAGGCCATGTGCCCACTAGAGCCCCGTGCTCCCTAGGCCAGATGCATCCATTAGGCTACGCGCCTCCATCAGGCTATGTACCATCAGGCTCCGTGCCCATCTAGTCTCCGTGCCTCCATATACATGAAGTACGAATGGCTTGATCCCTCACTGAAGGGCACGTAGGCAATCCTCACTGTAGGATGCAGCTATAAACCCAAACACCTTCAACAGTTCCACACCTAGACGCTCAGGGACCGCCCCTAATGGTCAAGACCATCAACTACAGATTAGGAGGCACCCAAGGACCGACCCTGGTAGTCGGAACCATCGATCATAGATCAAGAAGACCCTGGGATCTTCACTGTCTGTAACGGCCCCCGCATAACGACCAATTTCCCCTGCTGCTAGTAGGGCACCAACGACATATACTGGCCCATACCCATATGGCAGTATCCTAAGAGTAGAATCTCCTGGTTTATCAACTATCGAAGCAAGAGAATACACTCAATGACGCGTCTCCTTCCTCCTATCATTCCGTAAAGCTGAGAACGGATCGCTTGTACACAAAAATACCCTAACACCTGGCTACGAAGAAGGAATACCTCGCCAGTAAATTTCTGGTAAGCGTCCACCAGAAGGTCACGGTTAGGCAAAATCTCGGCACTTGTCGATGAGATGGAAGACAGAACGTTGGCCGACAAAGCAGCCCTCGCTAGTCTTAGGGGAGGAGTATAAGAAAGATGCCACTTCCGCACTTTAACCTTCTGATACTCGTCATAGACAACCGATACCGGGAGCCTCGCCACGTTCCCTGGAAAAAGTATTGTAAGAAATAAACAAGACAAAGTCTTACCGGGTAGAAAGGGAAGGCTTACCACAAACACGACTATGAGGCAAGGCTTCCCTTCTCATCAGAATGGTCACCCAGCGGAATCGTCGAGGAACTCCCATTATAAGCTTCGCTACTGCTTCTCCAGCAAAGTAAACCAGGCGGGACACATCTGACAAAGCAAGAGCTAAAATATCAAAATCGGGCTCCCGAAGGGACGGTAAAATTCGAAACTCAGAAGGAGAACTTACCAATGGTACGCCAAGACGTAGGATAACCCACTGGCTTCTGGATCTTCAAGAACACGTTCCTGATGTTCCAACTGTCCCCAAAGGGGTGATTACCCCTGACACCCCTCGAAGGTTCCTCGACCAGAGGGGCACCATCACGGGATCGAAGGTGGTAGAACCCCTCTTTGTTCGCCAAGGGAGCAAAGTAATAAGAGTATAAAATCTCATGCACCCCGACAGAAAATCCGTGGAGTTCTCCAAGTACTTGGATGGCCATTAAAGTCCTCCAGGTCAGAGGAGTAAGGTGAGAAGGACAGAAACCAAAGAAATATGACATTTTGCCAATAAGAGAAGGGATAACGCCCCGGAAGCCTGCCTCCAGATATGCCTCATAGACAGGCCACCTCACCCGCTCCCCTATCTGGAGCACGTTCGAATTCAGTCGAAATCCTCATCCCCACTGAAAAATGAATCACGTACTTCCTCCTCATGTTAGCCAGGTCTGTAGAAACCCGTTAAAAAAAAAAATAGGGAGATTGCTCGAGTATCTTTGTGGTGGTCGAGTCTTTGGCGATAAGGATCGATCGAGAAGCTTTGAAGTATGAGTTGGGCGAAAAAGTGATCTTGAGCGAACTATGATTCGAATAAGTAGATCGACCATAGTTAGAAGATGTCTTAGATTGATCAGACGAGTGTTCTGGAAGCATAACATTTTTGGAAGCACGACGGTTTAGAAGCTCGACGTTTTAGAAGAACGACGTTTTAGAAGAACGACGTTTCTTCAGCACGAAGTTTTCTGCCAAACTTCGTATCAGCGGAATAGTATTTTTAGGACATTGGAAGCAGGACAGGACTTAAGCAGGACGGGAAGCAAGCACAACAGGATCGAAGCACGACAGGAAAAGCCGAAATTGGAGGAAAACCCTAATTTCGTTATTATGGAAGTCTTCGATGAAGCCGAAGGATCGGGAAATATTTACCGCCAAGGTCAGAGTTCAAATTGGAGTTTATTAAAATTATTCAGATCATCAGAACAGGATCAGAAAAATATTCGGGATTGATCGCGGGTCAGAAATTTGCCGGAAGGACCGAAATCAGGCCAATGGACCGAGAAGCTCGAGGTGGCTCGTTGCATGGGTTCAGAACGTGGTGTCAACAATCTAACAAGCTGAGTGTCTCCAGAAGCTTGAGGTGTCACCATGCATGGAAGCTGTACATGCAGCCTGACATGTAGAAGCACGAGGTGGATCGACCATGCACGAGGTGTCTCCGCGCATGCAAAAGAAGCATGCTGATCGACATGTGTGTGCTGCTGTGGCGCCTTTCATGAGTTCTAGTCATGCCGCCTGACATCTGGGAGGATTGGTGGCGTCCTTCATGTGTCCTGGACATGCAGCCAGCCATGTGGAGCACGAGGTGCCGCCGCGCATGCGTCCGGAGTCATGCGAAGCGACACACGGGCTGCCACCAACCTGAAGCTGATTGGTTGCTGTCTCCTATGAATATCCCACGACCCCAGATCATTTCTTCACATCCAGAACTGTCCAAAACAATTTAAAACGTGAGAGAAAAGTAGAAAAAGAAAGCAAACGATTCCGAGCTATTTCGAGAGTTTTAGAGTGTTTTCGAGATCAGTTCTCTATTGATTTCGAGTCAGCGCCTTGGGAAGGTTCTGTCCAACTGAAGGTTAATCAAGTGAAGATCAGTTCAGATGGGAATCAAGTCAACGTGGCTAGAGAGAGAGAGAGAGAGAGAGAGAGAGAGAGAGAGAGAGAGAGAGAGAGAGAGAGAGAGAAAATGGTCGATTCTGAAGACCGATGCTCCACCGAGAAGGCCAGTTCCATCCAATAGACGATTCTTTACGACTGTGAGGTGGAAGCTCTGTCCAGATCATTCCGTCCAAGCCACTCAGTTCCTTTGATGATCAAGTGGAGATGCTGTCCGGAGTTAGTTCAGTTCTACGAGTTCAGATCAGTCGAAGTTCTGCTCGATACTCCGCCGGGAAGTCCGAAGAACTATCCAGAAGCTAGAGGAGGTTCTGTCTGAGTCCAGATCAGCCTGTCGAGGCCTGTCAGTTTCTTCATGGTGAAGCCGAAGTTCTGTCCTAGACAAGATCAGTCCAGTCCACTCCAGTCATGTCGTCAATTGGGTTTTGGCCAAGTCTTCTCCGATCAACCAGCTGCTTATCGGCAAAGAACACTTTGAATATGATCAATTGATTGCTGACTTGTTTTCATGCAGGTTCCCGTTACTTGGAAGTTGGATCATGGCAAGGGGCCGGGTCTAACTGAGTAATAGTTTAATTAGTTAATTGTTGAGGTTTGGTTAATTGAGTTGATAACATGCTTAGTTATTGCTTGAGAACCGTAGTAGCATGCTAATGGTTAGGTTGATTGGTTAGTTAGCGAATGCTGAATGCTTAGATGATATCGCTAAGTTGTGGATAGTTAGGTATTCTGGAATTAGTCTTTATGCTAGATTCTAGAATGTGTTTGATTGGGGTTGTGATTACTACTTGAAACCTTGTGTTATTTTACCGGGTTTAGTATTAGTCATGTATTGGCCATATAGCATTTGTGTAACCCACAATGCTAGGCATGTTTGAGGTGGATTAGTGTTTCCTTGACCACGTACCCAGGGGGTTTATTATTCGCTGGATCGAGAACACTCAGAGAGACGGGGTCATGGCCTATGGCTGAGTGGTTGCACGACGGGGTAGTGACCAGCAGTGACCCGAACGTACTGTGGGCTGTCTTGCGGTGACCCGAACGTACTGTGGGCCGCAATTGTCGTGTGACAACCGGCAGTGGCCCGAACATACTGGGGCTGTCGCGCGGTGACCCGAACGGACTGTGGGCCGCGTTCGGTTGAAAGTTCCTTCTTCTGGCCTTTGTGGTAGGGAGATAGGATATTGCCGAGGATAGAGGAGGAACACTAAGTCACAAAGGGCCCTAGTGATAGTGTAGATGGTGTAGAGGGTTGTTGAACCCTAGATTGAGTTGAATTTGAGTTTAAATGGTTAGCAAGTCATTAGCGGTTATGATTTCATATCATTGATTATCTTGCTGCGTATTTCTGATATTGCTTATCTATTGAATTGAATTGATTTATTGTTAGGTGAACCTCTCGCTTTAGATTGTTTGGGGTGGGATAGCGAGGGGTTGTATTTGTTAGTTGGGGATTCTAACTCACTGAGTAACATTAGGTTACTCATCCAACTCTGTTGTCCTTTTTGCAGGTAGCCTTAGGTAAGGATGATCGGATCTTGGATGCTTGACGTTAGGACCACCGGAGTTGATTTCATGCCTTTTGTTAACGGTATTGTGGATTTGTATATAGTTGACTCGATTTGGCATTAGGCCGAGACCGGTCTCGAATTATATCAATGTATGGATATTTCCTCAATCAATAAAAGTAAATGTTTTATATGCGCTTCATGAGTACTCTGATATTTGACTAGTCCGGTCTAACACAACGTTAGGTCGTAGTACAGGTTGAAAAGCCTTAGGCCTCGATCTAACGGAAAACGCTAAATCTAGGTACGGGTTGCAAAGCCTTGTGCCTTGATGTCGCAGGACGAGTTAGTGGATGAACTGGTCTAGGTCGTGGAGTAAATTTTGTGACTCTGACCGGATCATCCCTAACCCGTCACGTAGCGCTTCTGGACCATGGTGTTGGGTTGGACGGTCAGTCATGTTCTTGTTTGATTGTTGGCTGGCCGGTTGGCCTTTCATCTCCAACCCCTTGGTGTGGGTCGTCCGTCAGTCATGTTCTTGTTTGATTGTTGGCCATTAGGTCGACCTATGCCTAGGACGGTTCGGGGGTGTTACAAGGTCCCCCTCTCGAATCTCAGAACGGGGACCATTGTCGAAGAAACAAGAACGGAGCCTTCTCAGGGGCGCCATCGGAACCACTTCGCTATCGGCCTCCGGAACGTCTCCCAAAGAGGGAACGGGGGATGAGAAATGATCGGTAAAAGGACGACGCGGCCTTTACGACAACCCACAAGCAAGGACGGAAACGAAAGCAGCTCGGGGTTCATCTTTCTCAACTAGGAATCAACGCTAGAGTTGGGTTGAGGCCAGTTAGGAGGTATCGCGAATCCTTATATATGTCCGGATCATTCCCTTTTTCGCGGATGAGAAAAGGAAGTAAGGATGCTTCCAAATATCCTGAAGAATCTGCGGGGAGAATTCAGCCACGAAGTCTGCTAGAACCTGTGACTTTATAGCCGTGGCGGGTCGAAATATTACGTCGTACTCCCCTAGTTCCACGACCCATTTGGTTAAACGTCTGGAGACTTCTGGTTTGTGGAGGACCAGCTTTACAGGGAAGGAGGTAATGACAATGATTGGATGAGCCTGGAAGTAGGGTCGGAGCTTGCGAGCGGAGACTATCAGGGCTAAGGCCAGCTTCTCTAGATGGCTATAGCGGGTCAATTCCTGGAGAACAACTGCTATCTAAACAACCGATTCTGGCTCCAAACCTAGGTCAATTCCTGCCTATGGACCAATCTGAGTCAAATATCACATGAGATCATGTCAACCAACAATCTCCAAGCCCAGGGACGGAGAAGTACTATCGCTTTACTTGAAAAATAAAAGCACACAGGGAGTGCCGTCCTGGCGCAAAGAGCAAAAATATTGCTCCATACGCCAGAGGTAGAAAGGTCATTGGCAAGGCAGACAGAGGAGCTCGCCAACATCCGGGAACCTCCAGGTTTCAGAAGGGTCTATGTTGGGGTCAAAATCGGTCACGAAGGAATCGATGTCCGAAAGTCCTCAGAAAAACCGAATCTCGGTCAAAACTTCAAAAGCCGAGAAAACGAATAGCGGAAATGGATCGCCCGGCGAGCTCGGCCGCGACACGAGCCAGCTCGCCCGGCGAGCACGACCGTGTTGCCGGTCGACCCGCCGGCGAACTCGGCCGCAACACGAGCCAGCCCGCCCGGCGAGCACGACCGTGTTGCCGGTCGACCCGCCGGCGAGCTCGGCCGCGACACGAGCCAGCTCGCCCGGCGAGCACAACCCTGTTGCCGGTCGACTCGCCGGCGAGCTCGGCCGTGACACGAGCAAGCTCGCCTGGCGAGCACGGCCAATTCTCCGTGGACCATTTCGAACCCGGTCCCATCCCATAACCATGCATCTTCGTCCAAAGTTTCCGTAACTCAGTCTTCGGGTCCGTGGATACGACACCAATGTTCCGTCTAAAAAACATCGTCGAAAGTATTCGGGAAGTTGGGAAGGTTATGTCTCTCGAACGGTTTCCTATTCTTCGTAGTAGAGCAGGTTACGGTTAACTTAACACCAACTTCCTCGGCTATGCGAAGAAACAGGGTTCCGTTGGAAGAACTATGCCTATAGCAACGGCTACTTCGCGAGTAAAATCGTAAAAACGCTTAAGTCTCGATACGGCCCAAAGAGGGTCCGAATTGCGGACAACGGCCCATCTATGGTCCCAAAAGACTTGAGCCCAAAGACTGGTATGACGGTTTATCTCATCCGCGGGAACAGATAAATGTCAAATTTCCGAAGATAATCACAAAGAAGAAGGAAATATGGAAAAGCCCGCTTCGCGACAAATCCTGCCCAAGAAGAGGTAAACCGACCTAAGGAGGAGTATATAAGGAGAACCTAGGACGAAGAGCACATCAAAGCAACTTAGCACTTAGAGCTATTTAGGCATCTTTTTCCGCTTTTACTATTCGAGCTGCGACTTAACTAGTTTAGATTTAGGTCGCTAGACTAGCGAACGTACCGACAGCTCTTGTAACTTAGGTCTTTACTTCTTGTTCACGCTCAAACGCGAATTCGGAAATGAGATCCTCTTATTCTCTTTTTCTGCTTATTTTCATTTTATTTTTTCATATTGGTCGTGTCGTGTGTGGCCCAGCAGATAACCAAGACCTTCAGGGAAGGTTAGGTTAACTTGGCTTTCCTCCGATTAACAAAACTCGACGGTGTGAATTTTGGTTCCCACAGTTTGGCGCTAGAAGGAGGGGGGGGGGTACGGATCTATCTCTCTCGCAACCACACACGCTCAGTCCGATATGACGACCAACGCTGACAAAGACCCGCAAACGCATGACGGGACTCCCGTCGATGCCAACGCTGATAAAACTCCAACTGGAAACGTATCAACGGTCACTGCCGACACCGCGATACTAGACCAGATGAAGGAAATGTTCGCCTCCGCTCAGAAAAAGTCGGACGAACAAGGAAAACTCGTTGCCTCCCTCGTAAAACAGGTGGAAGACTTGATTTCGAGACTCCGGGCAATCGAGCTGCACACGCGGACAAGGTTTCCTTAGGCCAAAACCCTGATGAAACGCTCCAGCCAGGTGCACAGCCAACTGCGGAGAACCTTCCACCTCCTACCGACAGCAACGAAGGAGAAGAAATCGAGCGCATCGACCTGGATATATGCAACCAGTCCGATCACTCGGACGACGGTGCTGACATCCACCCAAGAAGAACGCGAAGCCAGTCCGCTCGGCAGGACGCGTCCTTCGAAAGACCCATGACCGAGGAAGAAGAAAACCTCTATTGGGTAGAACAAGAGGAGCTGGCCGAAAAGCAGGCCAGGATCCACCGCAGCCAACAGAGACAAGCTTGCAAGGCTGCCAAAAATCCTGATAAGATCCACGATCTCCGCGAGTACATCGCGAAAACCGCAGCGGAGGTGAAAGCGGTGAAATCACAAATCCGCCACGCGACAAGCGCTGCGTCCGAGATCGACAGACTTCTCGAGGAAGCACACAAAACCCCGGTCACTGCCCGGATTACTGAGACCAACATCTCTGACCCAGGGAAGATCAAAATTCCCATCTACGATGGCACCACCGACCCGAAAGCGCACCTGCAGTCTTTCCAGATCGCGATGGGGAGGTGCAAATTCAAGGAACGCGAACGAGACGCTGGCTACTGCCTCCTCTTCGTCGAAAACCTCAAAGGAGCCGCGCTTGAATGGTTTTCTCGCCTAAAACAAAATTCCATAAGGCAACGGACTTCATCGTAATGGAAGAGGAGATGAAAATCCTCTCCCAAAAGTACAACCCGCAGAAGACGCCCACAAAAAAGAAAAGCTCTCGAAACGACAAGTATGTCCACCACAAGGGAGAAGACGTCCAGGGCGAGCACAACTACACTATCAATTCCGAACAAGGAAAGACCTTCGGAAACACGTGGACCAGGAACAAGTACAAGGATAACTTCTACTGCGAATTCCACCAGCCCAAAGGTAATTCCACTACGAACTGCAAAGTTCTCGGCGCAAGGCTAGCCGCAAAACTCCTCGCTGGCGACCTCTTGAAGGTTACTAGCATAAAAGACCTCATCCTGGATTCCGACCGCCCTCCCAGGACTGATAAAGAGTCTCCCGAGAGGGACGCACGCGCAAACCAGTCTGGCGAGAAACGCGGAAGAAGGCAGGATGACCATGGAGACAATAGTACCCGCCGGAGGATAAACATGATCATCGGAAAATCGCAATTCTACCGCGACTATGTTTCATCCGTCAAGGCCTACGGAAGAAAGGCGAAAACAAGTTCTAACTGGATGACTCGGTCCCTGACCGACAATGCTCCAAACGATATGATTGTTTTCGAGGAGGAGGAAACCGTCGGACTCGATAAAACTCACTGCGACCCGCTGGTCATCGACTTGGTGATTCGAGACCTCGAAGTGGGAAGAATCCTCATCGACACAGGCAGCACGGTCATTGTCATTTTCCGCGACACTCTCCGGAGAATGAACATCGAACTCGGGGAAGTCTTCCCAGAATCAAAACCCCTGACCGGTTTTTTGGGCACAACATCAATGACCCTCGGATCGATCAAACTTCCGGTCATGGCAAGGGAAGTCACGAAAATTGTTGACTTCGCCGTAGTCGATAACCCGGACATCTATAATGTTATCATGGGAACCCCATGGATCAACGCAATGAAGGCGGTACCGTCGACTTACCACCTTAGCATCAAGTTCCCAACACCAAACAGAATAGCAGTAATCTGGGGATGCCATAAACAATCTAGGCTCTGCTTTTTGGCCGAGCATAAGCTACGACAAACTCGGAACACCCCTGCGATTAGCCCAAAGCGAGTCAAGAAAACTCAGAGAACTCCCGAAGGTTCCACAAAGAGCGATTCGGAATCACTCGCCCAGGCAACGGCTCCGGACAGCGACGCGATCCCGGAGTCCATCGCCCTACCAGCGGAAAACCCGACTCACGAAACGGCCGCCGATTTATCCAACGAGTAGGAACGCCCGCAACAACAAAGCAAAATTACGAGATGGCTTGATCCTCGAAAGAGGTACGTAGGCAGCTTGTCCTATTGACAAGTTCAGCTATCCCCCTCTCCAAAAAAGGGGGGGGGGGAGTGGGTACGTATACTCGTATACTCCCACAAAGTTCGGAATATCCACACATTTAACTCGATATTTTCGAAACTTTTCCAATAAAACTCATTTTATTTCGGTCTCCCGATTCACTTGCAATAAGCCACAACAATCGGAGATTAACCTGAGAAACACCCAAGACAAGGGTCTCCAAACACGCATACCTTTCAAGCAGTCCTTGGATGGGAACTAACTTAAACAACAATCACTGCGTATCAGTGGTCAAGCAAGACCAAGCGAGACGTCGTAAATATTTTCGAGAGATATTATCCAAACACACGGTCCGTCCGCGACTCTAAAAAAACAAATTGCCCGTCGATTGGCCCCGACGGACAAACCCAAAACGTTCTAAAAAAAGAACTCGTAGTCTAACCTTTCGTAAAAGTAAAGGTTCTCTTACATCCGACGAGGATACCATAGCGCGCTATACAAGAAATCCAAAATTTTGGTCAGCACTCCAGACGGTCTCTGGAGAGAGTGCTCAGTTCGTTCCATACAAGTCATATAAGCCGGCGCCAAGTCGCGGACTTTAAATCGGAAAGAACCAGGTGGAAATCGCCCACAGCCAAAACGTGAGCCGATCAGTCGTCGCACAGCCTTAGAGCCGGAAATAAACCTAGGTCTTGCCCTAATCCCAGTCCAACTGGTCCACTAACATCTCAAGACATGATACGAGATCTTAAAAACATGTCCCATCATCTATATCTAATACGCTTACGAAACTTCGCGAAACTCCTACACGTTTCCGAACGCCCTCGTTCAGTAAGAGCAAACGAACAAGACGATAAACTAAGAGTTAAGATACGAAGTGACTACTCGTATCTTTCCCTCACACTTGGCAGAAGTATAAACTAAAACGCACAAAATGTCAATTATTCATCATATATATAGAAGCCGCAAAAAATGGAAAGGACCCAAAGCCACCAAACGGCCGGTCTCAAACACATAGTTCACATAGCCTCGCAAGGCCATAACACAAATACGGCCACACTCGGCCTAGATACATCAAACCTCGAAATAAAACTAAGGGAAATAATCCCAATAATCCTCAAAGCTCAAAGTCGAAGAACCCGGACATGGAGACCCCGAACGAGCTCGCAGGCTGGTCCACCTCTCTGTCCGCGACTCCGGCACCTTCATCACCAACACCGGTTCCCGCTTCCGCCGTGTCCTCCGAGACCTCGATGGAATCCCAAAGCTGTCAGACCCTTCCTTCGATCGGAGGAACCAAGGATTCGGCATGGGCACACCCGTTCATAAGACCCGACATCTCAGCGACCTCGGCAGGAAAAGAGAAGTCCTCGTTCTGCGACTTGTAGAGGGTAGCAACCGAGCCACGACACTCGCAAAAATCGCCCACGAATTCTTGAGCATCCTTAAAGCTCTCGAATTCGGTGGCAAACAAAGCAACCCTCCGCTTCATTTCGGCGACAATCGCTCTCTTTCCTCTCCTCTCCGCACGGACCAGGGCCCGAGAATGGACCTCAGCCTGTCTCCGGCTCTGTTCTTCGACCTCCTTCTGAAACTGAAAAAGTTCTCTTTCAGCCTCCTCGGCTTTGAAGTGAGAGATACGCGACTCCCGAAAACTTCCGTCGAGCGCCGCATTGAACACCGTCATCCCCGGTACAAACTTAAGATCGGAAAAGGAAACAAAAAAATATATAATTTAGATCAAAGTTCAAAGGATAAACCTCGTTGATTAAGCTGGAGCCTTCGGCGACTACTTTCCTCCTCGACTCTTTGTCCAGCGACTCATGAGTAGTAAAACCGGGAGGGAACCTCGCTGGTTCCACTCCTTTCCCCTGGGGAGAAACTAGGGTTCCATTCTGGCAGCGGAGGGTTTCCCAAGACGTTCTCAGAGGCAACTCCCTTGCCTTTCCGAGACCTGGTTCTCTGCCTCTGAGCAGGCAAGACATCAATGACCGGTTCTACGTCATACGGAACGTCAAGAAGCTGAGAGACGGCTCGAGATCGATGGAGCTCCACCGCGCTTCGAATCCGTTCAACGGTGAAGGAATTCCAGAAGAACGGCCTGCCGCAGAGAAGATCTCGCTTGGCAAAAAGATCGGTAGGAGTCGGCGGAAGGATCCTGTTCACTGCAAGATAATAAAAAATCATCTTCGCTTGTTTTCAAGGTATCAAAACGAAAAACATAGCTATTCGTATTACCACGGGTGAAGTTCCACTCCCGACGGAATAGGTGGAGGTAGCTCTCCTCGATAGACTCCCCATCTATCCGGACAAAGAAAAAGCGCTCGAACCATGTCTTAGGATGTGAAGTGTGCCCCTGAATTATAGCCATGCCCTTCTTTGGCGCCATACGGTATGAGCCATCGATCCCCGCTCCTCTCGTAGACCAAAATACCTCGAAGTCGCCAGGGTTAAGATCCATTCCTAGCTCGTAACTCGAGATCAACATGCCGAGCCAATGCTGCAAGGCCGGAACGCTTAGCTGGCTGATTGAAAGCCCAAAGTGGTGAAGCGCACGGACGATGGTACCAGGGATTGGAAACCACATGCGGCAATACACCAGGAAGGCCTCGTAGCAAGTAAAGAAACCTTCCAGAGGGTTCTTCGCACTCTCGTTGCCACTCGGGATCCGAAATACGACTCCACTTGGAATCTGGTAAAAGACCCTGAGAGTCGTGAGGTAGTCGGGAGAGACCATGCTCGGCATGAGGGGTGCGTTTGGCGACCTCACGGGCCTCTTAGGATCCGAAATGTCTTGCGAAGGCGGAGGCGAGCCGCAAAGAGCTTTGTAGTATGCATCCTTTGCTTCTTCCTCAACTTCAAACTCTTCTTTTGGGGCGATCACCTCATTGGCAGAAGAGTCACCCGAAGATGAGTGTGAGGAAGAATTCCTCTTTGAAGATCCTTTTCTTGAAGACATTTTCTTTGAGCAAAGAGAGATCTTGGAGAAAAAATTTCTATCTTGGAGGAATCTTTTCTTAAGAGAAGAAGTGAGTAAAGAATTTGAAAAACTTACTTCCCTTACTTATACAATTTTTTTTTTACTATTCACCTTCAATCTTTCGACAAACGATTACGTCTAATTCCACCTAGAACAGACCATACCGCAAGCTATAACCTAACACCCAGGTCCACGGATCCTAGCTAGCTGGGGGGCTAACTGTTGGGGTCAAAATTGGTCACGACGGAATCGATGTCCGAAAGTCCTCAGAAAAACCGAATCTCGGTCAAAACTTCAAAAGCCGAGAAAACGAATAGCCGAAACGGATCGCCCGGCGAGCTCGGCCGCGACACGAGCCAGTTCGCCCGGCCAGCATGACCGTGTTGCCGGTAGACTCGCCGGCGAGCTCGGTCATGACACGAGCCAGATCGCCCGGCGAGCACGACCGTGTTGCCGGTCGGCTCGCCGGCGAGCTCGACCGTGGCACGGATCAGCTCGCCCGGCGAGCGCGGCTAATTCTCCGTGGACCATTCCGAACCCGGTCCCATCCCATAACCATGCATCTTCGTCCGAAGTTTCCGTAACTCAGTCTTTGGGTCCGTGGATACAACACCAATGTTCCGTCTAAAAAACATCGTCAAAAGTATTCGGGAAGTTGGGAAGGTTATGTCTCTCGAACGGTTTCTTATTCTTCATAGTAGAGCAGGTTACAGTTAACTTAACACCAACTGCCTCGGCTATGCGAAGAAACAGGGTTCCGTTGGAAGAACCATGCCTATACCGATGGCTACTTCGCGAGTAAAATCGTAAAAGCACTTAAGTCTCGATACGGCCCAAAGAGGGTCCGAATTACGGACAACGGCCCATCTATGGTCCCAAAAGACTTGAGCCCAAAGACTGGTATGACGGTTTATCTCATCCGCGGGAACAGATAAATGTCAAATTTTCGAAGATAATCACAAAGAAGAAGGAAATATGGAAAAGCCCGCTTCGCGACAAATCCGGCCCAAGAAGAGGTAAACCGACCTAAGGAGGAGTATATAAGGAGGACTTAGGACGAAGAGCACATAAGAACACATCAGAGCAACTTAGCACTTAGAGCAATTTAGGCATCTTTTTCCGCTTTTACTAATCGAGCTGCGACTCAACTAGTTTAGATTTAGGTCGCTAGACTAGCGAACGTACTGACAGCTCTTGTAACCTAGGTCTTTACTTGTTGTTCACGCTCAAACGCGAATTCGGAAATAAGATCCTCTTATTCTCTTTTTCTGCTTATTTTCATTTTATTCTTTCATATTGATCGTGTCGTGTGTGGCCCAGCAGATAACCAGGACCTTCAGGGAAGGCTAGGTTAACTTGATTTTCCTCCGATTAACAAAACTCGACGGTGTGAATTTCGGTTCCCACAGTCTACCCCAAAACCTTTGGGTTCCAAGCAAACCAGTTCCACAAGCCGTAGTATGCGGTCAAATATAGTACTCCTGCTCAAGTGCCTACTCCCATGCGGGATATAGTGTACATATAATGCAAAGTACTGCCTCAGGAGCTTATACGCTTACTCTCAGGCAGGGAGCATATTACATATAATGCAAAGTACTTCCTGAGGAACTTATACGCTTACTCTTAGGCAGAGAGCATATTACATATAATGCAAAAGTACTGCCTGAGGAGCTTACATGCTTACTCTCAGGCAGGGAGCATATTACATATAATGCAAAAGTACTGCCTGAGGATCTTACATGCTTACTCTCAGGCAGAGAGCATATTACATAACATGCAAAGTACTGCGTAAGGAGCTTACACGCTTACTCTTACGCAGGGAGCATTGTACGAAACATGCCAATTCTTGCAACAACACAGGAGGCATAAGTACAAATGCAAAGTACTCTATTCAAACTCAGAGTTTGTACAAGGAGCAACAATGGGTATGAGACATAAAGCACGAATGGGTATGCATAAGCCCGAGTATGCTGTCAAAACTACCTAAAACCCCTGTGCAGCCTAAGGCGCATCGGGGTCCCTAGAGTACCATTGTGAAAAGTACCTATATTAAAACGCTACGTGCTACATAATACAGGGAACACATGGTATAATTATTGCAAAAGTACTGTGAAATACAGGGAGCAATTAAAACTCTGCTTCTCCAGACGTGGAAAGCAGCGAAGCCTGGTACTTGGGTCATAACACCCACACCAGCACCCTCTAAGCCTGTCAGTGACTTCCTGCAGAAGTAAAATACAACATAGGAACTTGATAGTGGCCAGCTTCCGAGCGGCATAATGCAAAATCCGAACAGGTACCGGGAGTAGTCTTGCCTAGGAAGGCGGAGTACGGTCCCTGCAAAACCAAATATTCCGGGTTCTTACTCCGGTTCTAAAGATAACCTCAGGGTTATTAGATCAGAACCCCCGAGTTATTAAGAACCTTAGGGTCCCCATGCAGTCTCCGGGTCCTGAAAACATCTCAGGGCCTTGAAAAGGTAAACCTCCAGGTTCTTATATAACCCCGGGTTCAAAACGACCTCCAGGTCTAGAGGAACCTCCGGGTTCCCAAACAACCTCCGGGTCTAGAGCAACCTCCGGGTTCGAAATGACCTCCGGGTCCAAAAGAAACCTTCGGGTTCCCAAACGGCCTCCGGGTCCAGAAGGAACCTTCAGGGTTCCCAAACGGCCTCCATGTCTAGAGAAACCTCCGGGTTCAAAATGACCTCCGGGTCCAAAAGAAACCTCCGGGTTCAAAACGATCTGCGGGTCCTAAATACGACCTCAGGGTCTGAAGGAACCTCCGGGTTCCCAATAGACCTCCGGGTCCTTACTCAACCTCCGGTTTCCAAATAATATCTCATGATCTAAAGAAGAACCTCCGGGTTCCCACATGACCTCCGGGTCCAGATACGATCTCAGGATCGAAAGGAGAACCTCCGGGTTCCCACATGACCTCTGGGTCCAGATACGATCTCAGGATCGAAAGGAGAACCTCCGGGTTCCAACATGATATCCGGGTCCAGATACGATATCCGGATCTAAAGGAGATACTCCGGATTCCCACATGACCTCCGGGTTCATAAAACACCTACGGGTTTTAAACGGCACCCGGGCCAGAAACGAAGGTCCATGGACCTTTCGTAGGGGAATTTATATCGATAGAAACCAACCTAAGGGAGGTGGAATGCGATACCCGTCTCAAATTTTACGAACTTATAGACAGATGTTGATAGTGGCCTACTTACGAGTGGCAGAATGCAACATCTAAAAATAACATTGATAGTGGCCTACCTACGGGGGCAGAGTGCAATGTCGCACACGATTAAGAGAAGCCTACTCACAGGGGCAGAGCTCGATATCACACCTTAGGACCTCCGGGTCCAAAAGGGCTACATCCTAAAACCTCCGGGTTTGAAGAAGGGATTCACCCTACAGCCTACGGGTTCCAGGATGAGAGTCCTTCCAGCCTCCGGGTTCCTGGACGAGAGTCCATCCAGCCTCCAGGTTCGAGGACGATAGTCCATCCAGCCTTCGGGTTCTAGGACGAAAGTCCATCCAGTGTCCAGGTTCCTGGACGAAAGTCCATACAACCTCCGATTTATGAAGAATCGCACCCACGAGCCATGAGTTTCAGAAGGATGTATCTCTAAATCTTCAGATTCTAGGAAAACATGCCCAGGATCCTACAGGAAAGCACGACACAAGGCCATCCTAGCATTGCCTGTAGCCTACCTCCGGGGGAAGATTGCAATATTACATAGTTGAGAGTGGCCAAGAATCAATGGCAGAGTTCAACTTGTGGTTCCACCTTCTCCATTCAGCATGGACACTACCGCTCACCGCAAACAACATGTCTAAGAATTCTACGCCGGTACCAAGAGTCAACTAGGTTATCTCCGATTACCAAGAAGAACATGCTGAACGTCCCCCCTGCCAAAAGTCAATGTACAATCCCGAGACGAGACAAGAAGCTACAGCTACAACATCAAAACCTCAAGGAGCATCAAGTATGCTAAACGCAATAAGGAGACCGGCACGGAGACCTGAATGAAAGTCCATTACAGTTTTCACAAGCTCAAGAGGCGCAAGCAAGGCTAGTAGAATCAAGCATGAGGATCCTCAGTTTTGGCCTCCGGGTCTTATTAAACCTCCTCATCCCCCTAATCCTTAGCCTCGCCAAAATTCTACGTCTTAGAATTCTTGGGTCCTGACCCATACACTTCTCCACACAATTCATGGAACCAGAGAGGCTCCAGAAATGCAAACTGAAGTCCTGCCTGAACTAAGGCCGAGTATAGCTACAAGAGCAGCATAAGAATCTGGGGTATGAGCAGAAACATCACCCTTTATGCAGACGTTCCCGGTTTGTCCATCAAACTTTCAGCCAACTCCGACCAATCCCCACCATGGGGGCAACGTCTCATCCTTATAAAGGAGAAGAAGAAAGTCTTACAGGCTCAACTTGACCCTGTGTGACAGTGATGTCCTCCCTTAGAGCATTTACTAGGTCCTACATGGTGCTTTTTCCTAATTATCCACTTCCAGGCCATTAGAATCAAGGGTACAACTACATCCACGTGACCATCCTCATTCAGACCAAACACATGCCCATTGAAGCATCTCTGTAAGTCTATCTACATTCGTCCAGGCCGTGACATCATGCCCACTGAGTTCACCGACGAATACACTACCTGATCTAGACCACGTGTCTGTATCGAATTAAGGATTATTGCCCATTCTCCAGGCGATATATCTCCAATCAGGCTGTGAATCCTTTCAGACCGACCGCAAGTACATCCGAGCACTATCGACAAGGGAGTTTGATGGCCTAGGCTACGAGCTGACGTCCTACTCCAAATTCAACAAGGAGCTTGATACCATGGTGAGACTCACGAAGTCCTATGAAGAAAATCATGTTATTTCCTGCCTTCAAACATGAAACCAGAAAATAAGGGGCAAACTGTTGGGAAAAAATATTCCATGAAGAGATTACTCCAGCTTCCGGGTTCCTGCCTCCAGGTTCCGGGTTCCTGCCCCCGGGTCTGGGTTCCAACCCCCGGGTCTGGGTCCCTGCCTCCGTCTTCCAAGCCTAGTGATTTATCCCGCCTTAGGATAAATGAAAATCTTCCTTTAATAAGGTACCAGCTTGGACAAGAAGGAGTCTCCCTAGATCTGAGAAAAAGGGGAAGTATTCCAATACATATGACCTCCCTTAAGAAAAAAAGAAATATTCTATTATCTAAGGATATAATGAATATTTCCAAATCCTAAGAGGGAGGCACGACCTACACTATAAATATAGGTTTCTAAACCTAAAGAAAGTGGTCGAGGACGTCCATGACCAGAGCTCATCAACTCTACAGCCGCCAAGGCAAGGTTTCGCACCTAGAGGACCATCTTCATCAACAAGCTCACAACCGATGAATCCCTGCGATTACTATCAACCAGATGAAGAGATATGCTCACTGCAGCACGTCTAGAACTCAACTTGCTAGCTCAGGCCACGATCTCCAGCTCATCAGCGGGGTTCCTCCATGCTTACTGAAGCACCTCGACACATAATGCTCACTGCAGCATATCGACAGGTCTACCGTCTGTTCCGGCCATGTGCCCCCTAGAACAGATGACTCCTACCAACTACAGAGCTACGTGCTCCCAAGGCTACGTACCCATTAGGCCATGTACCCATTAGAGCCCCGTTCTCCCAACTCTACGTGCCCATTAGGCCATGTGCCCACTAGAGCCCCATGCTCCCTAGGCCACATGCATCCATTAGGCTACGCGCCTCCATTAGGCTATGTGCCTCCATCAGGCTCCGTGCCCATCTAGTCTCCGTGCCTCCATATACATGAACTACGATTGGCTTGATCCCTCACTGAAGGGTACGTAGGCAATCCCCACTGTAGGATGCAGCTATAAACCCAAACACCTTCCACGGTTCCACACCTAGACGCTCAGGGACCGCCCCTAATGGTCAAGACCATCAACTACAGATTAGGAGGCACCCAAGGACCTACCCTGGTAGTCGGAACCATCGATCATAGATCAAGAAGACCCTGGGATCTTCACTGTCGGTAGCGGCCCCCGCCTAACGACCAATTTCCCCTACTGCTACTAAGGCACCAACGACATATACTGGCCCATACCCATATGGCAGTATCCTAAGAGTAGGATCTCCTGGTTTATCAACTATCGAAGCAAGAGAATACACTCAACGACACGTCTCCTTCCTCCTATCATTCCGTAGAGCTGAGCACGGATCGCTTGTACACAAAAATACCCTAACACCTGGCTACGAAGAAGGAATACCTCGCCGGTCAATTTCCGGTAAGCGTCCACCAGAAGGTCACGGTTAGGAAAAATCTCGGCACTTGTCGATGAGATGGAAGACAGACCGTTGGCCGACAAAGCAGCCCTCGCTAGTCTTGGGGGAGGAGTAAAAGAAAGATGCCGCTTCCGCGCTTTAACCTTCTGATACTCGTCATACACAACCGATACCGGGAGCCTCGCCACGTTCCCTGGAAAAAGTATTGTAAGAAATAAACAAGACAAAGTCTTACCAGGTAGAAAGGGAAGGCTTACGGGAAGGCTTACCACAAACACGACTATGACGCATGGCTTCCCTGATCATCAGAAAGGTCACCCAGCGGAATCGTCGAGGAACTCCCATTATAAGCTTCGCTACTGCTTCTCCAGCAAAGGAAACCAGGTTGGACACATCTGACAAAACAAGAGCTAAAATACCAAAATCGGGCTCCCGAAGGGATGGTAAAATTTGAAACTCAGAAGGATATTATTCAATAATGATATCGATTGACGTGCTTCTAGTTAAGCTTTATGCGCGGGTTGAATGAATGCTTACTAAGCTCACTAGATCAGCTCTCGCCTTACTCATAGCAAGAAACATAGCTCAGTTAGAATGTTTTCAGAATGAGAATGAAGCTCTCGCTTTTATCTATCAATCCTAGGGCTGGTTCTACGTAGCTAATCTAGAGACAGGGATTAATGAACAATCCTAATGACACTTACCACAACTCAACAATCTATAGTTTGGGCTAAACCCTCCTAACCTACTTAAACCCTAAAATCTAACAATGGAACTACTCAGACATGGCTAAGCAATTCATAACAGCAATTAGGTAAGAAAACTTCATTAGAATAGTAAATAGATATTAATGGAGTTCCAATCACAAATTATAACTTTGGATCTTCTCTCCATTTTATCAAAATCCTAGAAAACCTTGCTGTGAAAATAATAAAACTAGAAAAGCACACTTTGCCTCTAACATGGTGGCAAGGCTTATATAATTAGGTTAAAACTCATCAGAGGCAATCTTGTAAATTGGTGAAGACTGGGGCTTCAAGTCGGCTGTGACCAAACATGCTTTCTGCGCGCTTCGTTGTCGATCGATGTCATGATATGAACATCAATCGATTATTCCTCTCCAATATCGACCGATGGTCGAGCTCGATGGTCATCTCGCGTGCTTGCTCCAAATATCTCCAAAATGCTCCAAAATCATCATTTATCTCCAAATCACTCCTGATCTTATAAATATAATAAATAGACTCTATAATATAATAATTATTAGTAAAAACACCTATAAACCATGGATGAAAATTGATCAAATCGATGGTCTATCAACTCCCCTAGACTTACCCTTTTGCTTGTCCTCAAGCAAAACAAACAGGCAGTCTCTCTAAAAGAGGTTTTAAAATAGCAGGGACTCACATGATTTAAAACTTAGAATCTTAACCTCTGCAATATTGCAATCCACATCTAAAAGTCCTAATCACAAAAGCACATTATACCATATCCTAGCTTCGCAACCAAATTCATCTAGCCAACAACTTAGTAAATCTTGTCTGACATTCCCCTCTACCAACCTCATTTCTTAGCATAAATAAAATGGTAGGCTTTACCTTGGGGGTATCGATCACAGGATGCAAGGACTTTCAAACAAGTATCTGGACCTGTAGGTAAACATTAGTTTATATCCTCTCTCTCTATTAATTTTCTCTCTTAGTCAAAGTCTGCTTATATTAGCAAGATCATTGACCAATATTGGATAGGCTTCCATGAATCAAGCCTTAATGGTGGTTGTCACCAAGTTCCGTTCACTTCTTTTTGACCCATATCCTAGGATTATTTGTGAAGCAAGCCTTAATGATTGTAGCCACCAAGTCCTGTTCTAATCCTTTACCTGTAGAATTCTTATGAAGCAAGCCTTAATGGTTATAGCCACCAAGTCCTGTTTGAATTATTTTCTAATAAATCTCTAATAGATATATATACTAATAATAATAATAATAATATATATATATATATTTTTTTTATCTATCTATAATTTCGAAAATAGAGAGAGAAAGGGTGATTAATCTATCTACACAAGACTTTACCTTCCAGACTTGTTTGAAGAATCTGATTCCATGCATACCAAGCCCCAAGACAAGCAGTTGTGTCAAGTTTAGTGTTCTAGGTCAGCTTTGGTTCCTTCAAACAATCTCAGCAAGTGTGAATAGTTGACAGGTTGATCCACTTTAGTATCTTTAGTACTATCTGCAATCAGTAAGTCTAGAATTGTGCTAAAGAGTGGTTAAATAACAAGCAAAATCTATAAGTTTATTATCCCCTTCTTGATTCAATAAAACTTTTTGAAAAACGTATTAATAAAACTCATAAATAAATTACTATCAGTAAATCTCCCCCCAGACTTAAACTACACTGCCCCCAGTGTAAATTCAGTCAGAGTTATGGTGAAACCTAAATCATAAGGACTCAATGTAACAAGTTAGAACGATATACCAGACTGGAATGGATGTCAACCGATGTAGGGATGTAGATATCGGTCGCGGCAGGTTAGACAATGTCGATCGATGTCGATAGCTTCTCGTCGGTCGATACTTACGGCAATCGCGTACTCGGATCTCTTTTTGAGTTTTTTCTTATGACCTGGAATAATTAAAAACCAACAAAAATAGTATATCAATAAAAAATAAATAAATATTAACTAGTAGTGGGTTGCCTCCCACTCAGCGCTTTGTTATAGTCATTTAGCTTGACTTTGGAGGTGATTGGGCTAGTAGTGTTGAAAGTTGGAACTTGTTGGAAAACAAGTATCCATCTCTTCTTTGCGCTTGTTGAACCATGTACCAGTGAAGTCTCTCATAGCTTCATCCCCTCTACGCCATTTTTCTTTCATTGTTGCAATTGTGTTTTCAATCCTCTGTAATCTTTCTTCAAGACTCTCCAGGTTGAACTGATGTCTCCTAAGTGTGGCGTAAGTGTCAGCTGAGATCTCCTCTTCATGGTAATGTGTGTCGGACATGTCTGATGTCATCTTTGGTACTAGCCGGCCTCGGTTTGTAGCGTTGTCGACCGATGTTCTATGATGAATATCGGTCGATTTGTGGTTGTGTCTGTCGATCGATGACGATGCTTATGGTCGACGGGCAATGTAAGTCTGAATCTCCACCAATTCCCCTTGCATAGCTTCAATTTTGGAAGTCAAAGCACTGATGCTAAGATCCATTGGGAAATAGATGTCATCACATCTCCCATCAAGCCTCTCTTCTGTAGTTTCCAGAGCTCTATAGATCTCTTATACCAACTGATCTATCTCTTCCCTGGTGTGAAAGTTTTGTTGAGACTTCATCGTATGTTGGCGTGGTGGATCGTTGTCGACCGATGTTGGCATCTGATTGTCGATCGATTTGACTAATGTTGATCGATGCATGTTGATCTCTATCGATCGATGACGATCGAGCAACGTCGGTAGCATGCTGAATTCTGGCTATGTCTTGCTTCATCTCCTCCATGCAAGTAGTTAGCCAACTGATACTCTCATTCAATGGATAATAGACACCATCAAGCTTCATCTGGAAAGCTTCTTTGTTCTTCTCTTGTTCTCCACAGACTCCATAGAACATCTCATTGATTTCGTCCTTGGTGTAGATCTCTGGTGCAAGCTTGGTCTGTGTGAATAAGTTAGCATGTTCAGGAAGAGATATGTAGCTTGGCTCATCTCTTGAAGCTCTCTCCATTAGCTTTCTGATCTCTATGTTGTGAAGACGAATGGTGTTTCCATATAGATCTCTGGCGTATCTCTGTTCATCTCTGTAGACTCCATATTGATCCTTTTCTTCCCAGTAGAATCTCCTGGTACCGCGGAATCAAAAGCTCTGATATCACTCAAATTACCCTTAGGAGTGATTTTACTCTCTCAAATAAGAGGTTCAATTGTAGTACTTAGGGATCGAATCCAAAGAGAGCTAGGGCACACAATAGACTAGAAATCAAGATTAAGCTAGGCAAACAGTTTATAATGCAGTAAATAAATGAAAGCAAGGTGAACAAAGTATTTGTTCGATTGGTTGATTGAGGTTGTAAACAGTTAGGAGAAATAGCTAGACCTAGGGATTTATCAATCAAGAGATTCAAAACTACAATTCAAGGATGCTAATGGTTTATAGATTCAATTCTAGAACTCGATTTTAATAAGTAAGTAATCCAGCTTTCGCATGCAATTGCTGATCAGATGTCTAAGTCCAGTCTCAGCTGTCGCTTGCTGACTTGGAGCGAGTGTCGATCGATGCTATGGCCTGAGCGTCGATCGATACTTCCTCAAACAAGCATTAACGACCTAATCGATTAAGTTCAACTAGATTCCTAGACCAACTCTCGCATGACCTAGGTATCTAATCCAACAGAGTTCGGGTTCCATTAATTGATTGCACTTTCGTGCCTCTCAACTATCCTAAGATTCTAGGTTCAAACAATTAGTCACACTGTCGTGCTATTCTAACTAATCCAGATCCTAGTATTACAAATCACCCTGGTGTAGAGATCTATAGATAACCTAGCAATCCTAATTGATTATCAGTTTGACATTAAGTTCATGAAATCCCTAAACCTAACAAGATGAATAACTCAGACATGCAAGCAATAACACAAATCATAGTCTGAATAATATAATAGATAAGAAATCAATGATAAAACCAATGGAGTTACAATCAATCTCTGAAGGAGAATTGATCTTCTCTCCAAACCTAAGTTAAAATAATAGAATAGGATAATAGAAAGCGCGTAGCCGTCAACAATGGCTTAGAAATACATAAATAGGATTTCTGGTCGTCCAAGGGTATTTTGGTAACTTTGGGTAGCTTCTGGGCTTCACTCGGTCATAAATTACGCTCAGCCCATATTCTGGCATCACTGTCAACCGACACCAATGCTGTGTTATCGATCGACAGTCCTTCATCTCCTCGACAACTTCCTTTTGCGAGGCAGACTGAACACTATTCAGTAAAACGGGCATAACTTCTGGTACAGGATGCTGATTGACCTCAAACCGGTGGCATTGGAAAGCTAACTAAAAGGTCTATTTTGTGTCAAAATATAGGCTCAATATAACGAAGGGAAGATCTCCATCCATTGCTAAACATATGACACGTCTGTGCAGCTCTTCACTTAAAAGGCTCCAGAATCACCATATTTCTCCAGAACGTACCTGAACCTGTAAACACTCTAAATAGACTCTATATCGTAGTAAATATATCTTAAAACACTTATAGACCATGGCTAAAAGTGGGTAAAATCCATGGTCTACCAAGCTCTTCTGCAGAATTCTGGCTGTCTGTCGACCGATGTTGGGACGTCAACGTCGATCGATGGTCGAGTGGGATGGCGAGACCTTAGTTTGAAGCTTTTGTCTATGCCACCATCTGCGTCATTGAACTCTTTTGTCGACCGATGTTGGTATTCTGGAGTGTTGCGTTGATGTAAGAACAAGTTTTATGCTCCATTGGCTATCTGAAGGATGTCTGCAATATCTTTCCAAGATACATTCAGTATACGTCCATCTATTGCTCTTGCGTGGCCATCTGGGTCCCTGAAAATACCAAATTAGTCTGGAGTTAGATACTCGTTATTAAATTTATCTCTCTCGCTTACAGTGGTTATTGGTTTGGAGCGGATGTCGATCCATGTTAAAGGATTTATATCGATCGATGTTGAAGGGTTTATGTTGATCGATGGACGGTGTGCTCTGTCATTCGGATGCGTGTATCGTGTTCTTCCCCAAGCAGTTTCTGATTGATGTTGAGCTGTTTCATCTTGTCTTTGCATGTTGAGAAGTTCCTCACAAGTGAAACCTTCATGTAGTTCATCTCCTCCTGGCTCATATATTGCTGTTTCTACTGCATAGCTTTCGTGATGGTGATCATCTGCCCAACTGCCAATCGAGTAATCTCCCTCTCTCACTCGATTCACTTCTCCGTCGATCGATGAGTAGTTGGCGATGTCGGTCGATGCGCGTTTCCGGTTTCTCTGAGGAGGTTGAGTATCGATCGATGGTGAGCCAGGAATGTCGATCAATGTTGCATTCCTTTTCCAAGAGGAATGATGTAGATGTGTATCCTCCTCATCAAGGATGGCTTTGTACTCAGTAGCTCTTTCATCCTCATAGTCTTCATCATACTCTTCTGTATGCATGTGTTGTCTGGTGTATGCGGAAATAGTGGGGTTGTAGTAGTCGTTTTCCCAATCATCTGGACGACTATCGACCGATTCTTCATGTGGTGTGTCGGCCGATTTCTGAAGGCCACTGTCGATCGATGTTGCTGTGTGAGTCTCGATTGTCGCTGAGTAGTATGTCTCGTACTCGGCTCCACAATAGAAAGTTGTAATGAATCCTGGATCATTGATTCTTCTGGAGAACATCTGTGGCTTCTTGACTGGAATGGGGTCATAGTGGGCATTAGGATCTATGAGTTGTTGGGGTCAAAAACGAACACGGCGAAGTTAACATCCAAATATCCGTAAAAATCGGCATGAACGCTTTTACGAAAGAGCAATCTTCGTAGAGAAATTTTTACGAAGAACCTTGCGGTGAAATCTTGCACTAATCTCGGTTGATCCATCGAAAATAAACACCCATAGTCCAAGAACACGTTCATTAAACATCGGAATAGGATCCGAACGGTCAGGAACGAGCCATTCAAGTCATTCATTCGGTCGCTACGTAGCAACAGATCCAGCGCGGATCAGGTCGCTACGTAGCAACCGAACGGTCTCAAACGTCGATCAACGGGTACGATCCAAATCCGTGCATTCGCGTCTGTTCCTTAAATGCTAGCTCCTATGTACCGCAGCCATATCATTTCTCACCCCCATCGATTGGAGTTATCACTTAAGCTTTACGATAAAAATCGCGGAAAGTTTAGTTATATTGATAAAAATCGTAATAAACGTTTCGAGTCGAAAGAAGGCCCAAATTGGTCTAAAACGTGATTAGAAACCCACTTACGATTTTTTAAGTAAAAGACCATAGATACTATCGCGGTTTACACTCAGTCCGTAAGAAAAGTTAAAATGTCAAATTTCCGCAGATAAATGTTAAGTTTCTGTGGATAATCATGAAGATCGAGAGAAACGGAATATTTCCATTTTCGGGTTATGACAGCTTAAGGGTAGAAGAGGAAAGCTCAAACTGACATTGGAGGGAGTATATAAGGAGTCCTAGGCGAGAGGCACAAGGGATAACTTTTTCAGAGAAAACTTAGCACTTAGAGCAATAAGGCAACTTTCCGTTTTTGTTATTCTGAGCTCCGACTCAACTAGGTTCTGCAGTCTTAGGTTATTAGAACTTGGGAACTCACCGACAGCTCTCGTTGCCAGGCTCCTACCTTGTTGTAAACGCTCATACGCAAATTCGGAATAAGACTTCTTTTTGCTCTCTTTTTACGATTTCTTATTTTTCTCGTCTTTATTTCGTGTTCTGATTGCTTGGCGCGGGGTTTAGAAGTTCCGGGACCTCTGGGAAATTAGGGTTTTCCTAACTTTCCTAATTTAAACAGAAATTGACAGTGCGAATTTCGGTTCCCATAGTTTGGCGCTAGAAGGAGGGGGGTACGGATCAATCTAACTCTCAGCCGCAAGACGCTCAACCAGAGATGACAACTGACGACATCAATAACCTGCAGACTCCTCTCAACGGAGGAAGCAACACCAATCTAAACACTCCAGCAGCGGATGTCTCCGCGGCCAACGCACCAGACAACGCCAAAACGCTCGAGGATTTTGAAAAGATGTTCGCCACCTATGAAAAAAGGTCTGAACAACAGGATAAACTCGTGAACACCTTGACAAAACAGGTCGAAACCTTAACAGCAAGGACTCGAGCAATCCGTCCCCGCGGAACCACAAAGATTCGCGGGAAAATACTCGACTTCACAACTCCACTCGATAGGCCGGGAACATCGCGGGAACGTCCTTCGGGTCAAAACCCCAGAAAAACATCCCCTGCTGAGAAACGGAACTCTGGAAACCCTCTATCTCCCGTAAGGGACACAGAGGTCGATGAAGTCGAGCCTGTCAACTTGGATCCCAACGACGTTTCCGACGATACGGAAGAGGACGCTGACTTACATCCAAGAAGAACCAGAATCCGTTCGGCCCGGGAAGATTGTCCATTCGATAAACCTATGACGGAAGAAGAGGAAAACCTCTTGATGTGCCATGGGGTAGCGCACGGGGCAAAACAGACATGCATGGCTTGATCATGGAAAGCAGTAAAGATATATGTTCATTGTTTGACTCATATCTTCCAAACCACGAGGCTTCTACGCATAAAATTACTTGTAGAATGTTCTCAACTCAATTACGGAGCTCCTCGAAGAAGAATCAGATCAAACGGAGTTCATATGTGATAGTTATGCTCTTTACAAATCAGGTGATCTTGAGTTCTCGCGAATTCAGACCACCCGAGAAGCTCGAAATGGCTAACCTTCTTTCTGATGAACCATCGGCCAATTAAATCATGCCAAAGATTATTATTCATGTTCTAAATGTCCAAGAAAGCATTGGGCATGATGGTTTTCAAAAAGATTCAAAAACGAGCTTGTTTGGGCCAAATGGAGAAACCGATAAAATATTGGCTAAGGGAAAAGATGGATTTCGACCAGGCCTCAAAGAGATATGTCTTTGCCCATATCAGGAGCATATTCTTCACTTTTCAAAGTCTTGGTCGTGGCTATATCAAGAGGCAGTCCAAGTTTCAGTCAAAGACTTTATTTAGTCAAGTCTTTGTTTTTATTTTCAATGCCTTGTTTTTAACACATTCTTCTTTGGATTTCTGCAACTTGTAATCCTATAAATAAGGCCTAAGAGCCACGAAATAAAGCATATTGTTTTCCTCTTTTTATGAGTTTATCTCATTGTTCTTTGTTTAGAACACCTCTTAGTTTCTTGGTGAGGTTATCTCCAAGTTTCGATCCTTCTTTTGTTGGACCGGTGCGTCACATCCGACAACGATCGAAGTCTGGTAGTATCAAGAGGTCTTTCCGCAGCCTTTTGTGTCACCATTAATCCCATCCAGTCTCCTTTGGAGTTCATATCCATTCATTATCAATCCGGTTGAGTGATCGTTCCTTAGGGTTCTTCACCTCTACTGGGTCGAACAGGAGGAGTTAGCCGAAAAACAGACCGAGATTACTCGCAGCAAACGCCGACAGGATCGGAAAGCTGCTGGCAAAAAATCGGACATACGCGACCTTCGCGATTACATAACTAAAACTGCAGCAGAAGTAAGGGCCGTGAAGTCCCAGATCCATCATGCTACCAGCGCTGCGCCAGAGATCGACATATTACTTGAGGGAGCTCGGAAAACACCTTTCACTGCTCGCATCTCTGATACAAATGTATCTGACCATGGAAAAATCAATGTACCAATATACAATGGTACGACTGATCCTAAAGCGCATCTTCAAGCCTTCCACATCACGATGGGAAGGGCCAGGCTGAAGGAGAGCGAAAAATACGCCGGCTACTGCTGTCTGTTCGTCGAAAATCTGGAAGGACCGGCGCTCGAATGGTTCGCACGGCTTAAACGAAACTCCATTGGAAGTTTCCGCCAGCTCGCATCGGAATTTCTCAAACAGTACTCTATGTTCATAGATAGAGAAACATCCGATGTCGATCTCTGGAGTGTATCCCAGAGAGAGGACGAACCCCTCCGCGAGTTCATAAGCCGATTCAAGCTGGTTATGTCAAGGGTTAGCGGAATAAGCGACAAGGTGGCCATAGACGCACTCAGAAAAACGCTCAGGTACAAGTCAAAATTCAGAAAATGGATAACCCTCGACAAACCACGAACGATCCAAGACGCCCTTCACAAGACAACAGACTACATCATAATCGAGGAAAAAACCAAAGTTGTGTCGCAAAAACATAAGCCGACAAAGACGTCCTCGAAAGATGCAGACCACAAGACTAAAAAGAAAAACTCTCGTAACGACAAGTCCGTCCATCACGAGGGGGAAGAACTCCAAGGGGCGCATAACTACCCAGTCAGTTCGGAACAAGGCAGAACCTCGGGCAATACATGGACTCGTAATCCACGATACGACGAAAACACCTTCTGCGAGTTCCACCAGACCCGAGGACACTCGACGACTAACTGCAACATCTTGGGAGTGAGACTCCCAAGTCTGGCCGCAAAGCTACTAGCTGGGGAGCTCTCCGAAGTAACCAGCATTATAGATCTCATCCTTGAGACCGATCGCCCTCCAAAAACCGACAAAAGTCCACCCGCAGAAAATTCTCCTCGGATAAACGCAGAAGGAGATCGGACGACAAAGGAAACGATAATTATCGTCACAGAGTGAACATGATCATCGGAGGATCACAGTACTGGAACGACACGGTCTCGGCCATTGAGGCCTACCAGCGAAAGGCCGAGTCAAGTGCAAATTGGCCTACATGGTCTCCTCCCCGAGATGGTCAAAGCAACTCGATAACTTTCACGGAATCGATCAGCCTCACTGCGATCCACTCGTCATAGACCTCGTCATACGAGATCTGGAAGTCGCAAGAGTCCTCATTGACACAGGGAGCACGGTTAATGTTGTCTTCTGTGACACTCTCAAGAGGATGAACATCAAACTCGGGGAAATTATCCCGATACGAAAACCAATGACGGGTTTTTCAGGCGAAACGTCAATGACCCTCAGATCAATCCGGCTACCAGTCATGGCCAAGGAAGTCACCAAGATCGTCGACTTCGCGGTGGTAAATCACCCTGCCATCTATAATATGATCCTGGGAACCCCATGGCTGAACGCCATGAAAGCCGTTCCGTCTACATATCACCTGGGCATCAAATTCCCGACCCGGGAGGCGGGGGGTTGCTGCCATCTGGGGTTGTCAGAAACAGTCGCGACTTTGCTTTCTCGCAGAGCATAATTTAAGACAAATCACAACCACCGCGATGGTAAGTTGCAAACGCACGACGTTAACTCAGCCTTCGCCCGAAAACACTTCAAAGAAAGACGACCCGAGATCGTCTGCATAAGCAAATGCCTCGGATATCGAAATTCAGCCTGATTCCAAAGTCAACGTTGTCACTCAACCGGACAAAGACATTGATCCTGCCACAGTCACCACGATTAAGGCGGTCATCAACACAGCACCAACCGCTGAGTAGAAACACTCACGGCATAAAATAGAACTACGAGATTGCTTGATCCTCGAAAGGGCTACGTAGGAAGCTCGTCAAAAGACGAGTTCAGCTATCCCCCTCTCTAAAAAGGGGGGGGGGAGTGGGTACGTATACTCGTATACTCCCACATTTTAAAACATGCATTATTGTACTCGAGCTTTTTAAAACTTTTACTACAATACGCATTTTATGAACTCTTACGCTTCAGCTACGCAAAAATCTCTACAAACATTAAATTCTTGTCAACGGCCGTATATGGTCCAAGTCGCAAAACATTCGCAAACCTTTCAGAACTTAAAGCGAATTTATAGCCTTCGAAGTAACAGCGAGACGTCGCCAAAGTTAGAATCAAAACTATACGAACAACTGTCCAAACGCGACAATAAATTTTACATCATGCTCGTCGATTGGCCCTGACGAACACATCAGCCGTCTTAAACAAACACACCCTGATCATTCTTATCCTCAAACATCCGACACAAGGATAAAAGCGCGCTATTTAAAAAATCCAAAATTTTGGTCAAGCACTTCTAGTTGGCTTAAAAAATGTCTCTGGAGAGATGCTCGATTCACACCATACAAGTCGTATAAGCCGAGAACCTATCACAGACTTTAAATCGGTGATTGAGGTTGTTCTTGATTTGGCCGGTACGCATGAGACTCTCGAAACCGTGCGAGAAGGCTACTACGGAGCCTATCTTTCTTTCTTTCACTCTTGTGGTCTTATCTTCCCGATCCCTGAGCCAATACTTGAGATTCTGGCGGAGCTTGGGTAATCGCTTACTCAGATCCTCCCAAACTTTCTTAGGTATCTTATCGCCTTCTTGGTTATGGATAGGGAGGAAGGTCTTTCCTTTGGCCTTAGTGAGTTCTGACAGCTCGTTCTGGTGAAGCAGAACCAGCAGAACCCTGGTACCTTCTTCGTGTCTCCGCGCCCATGTCGCCACGTCATCGAGGACATCCCTTATCGCGATAAGAAGTGGCACAAACTGTTTTTTGTTTTCAAGATGGATCGAGCATCCATGGGTGAATTCGACTTCTCTCGGCTTCCTCGGCGTTGGGCCGAGAATATCGGTTAGTTTTGTTTTATCTATGTGTCGATTTTTCTCTTTGGGGAATTGGTGACTCAACTTTTCGTTTTTCTTCGATCGATTCAGCTCCTTCTGGAAGCTCGTCGATGTCAGACGAGATTCGTGGTCTGGTCGGGATTCTTCGTAGAGATCGTTCGAACTGGTGAACGTTTGACCAAGCTCG
This sequence comes from Brassica napus, assembly GCF_020379485.1. Lineage (NCBI taxonomy): Eukaryota > Viridiplantae > Streptophyta > Magnoliopsida > Brassicales > Brassicaceae > Brassica > Brassica napus. The sequence continues at coordinate 30,000,536 of NC_063444.1, forward strand.
GATTCGAGCTGTTTTTGCTATGCCGGAGGGGACCGACAGGGCTCCTTTGGTTGGAGGTTCTGAGGACGAGGCCGAACACTCCCAGGAAGTCATAGCGACTCCTTCCGTTCAGCCCAGTGTTCAGATCGATTAACTAGACAGCTTGTGAGGAGGTCGTCGTTCCGCACTTCCGGGTCTGCATCGAGGGGCCGATCTTCTGGAAAATCTCCCTTGATCTCGATTCACGACTCTGACGATGAAGATGGTTTGGGAGAGAGGTAGCCTCCTGTCTCGTTGAGCCCTGGCTCGGAAGACGAGACCGTTGCGGCGACTCGCAAACGACGCCGATCGTCGGAGGGTGCCTTGCCCGGTTCATCTCGTCCTAGGTTTGTTCCTGAGGGAGATGGTTCTTTGTTTGCGGCCCAAAGTGGCCTAATTTCCCTCGCTGGTCGTATGAGGTCTGCGGGTTGCCTTCTCCCATCTCTTGCTTCCTTAGCTGAGAAGGAAGCCTACGCCAAGGTTGCGATGGCGAGCTCTAAGGTTCGTCTCTTGCCTTATTTTCCTTGACAACTTGCTTCGAGGTATTCGCTCGCTTATTTTGACTTCTTCTCAGGTGATGGAAGCTTTTAACGAATACATTGTGGTGATGGAAGATCACGTCATGGCTTCTCGGAACGAAAAAGTGATTGAGAGCATCGGTTCCGAGATCAAGAGGCTTTCAAAGGAGCTCGAAGCCACCAAGCGAGAAGGGAAGAAGGATGCCGAAAAGATCGAGGCATTGACTGAAGATTGGAGGAGAATTTACCTGGAGAATGAGGCTCTTATGACCTAGATGGTTTGATGCGCCTCAGATCGTACAACCCACGTCCTGCTCCTTACCGCCATGCACCAGACTGGTTCGGATGAACCTTGACAGTAGGCAAAGGGTCATCTTGACCAGATCGCATGGGAAATGTAGTCTTTGACTATCTTCAATATCTGATCGCATGGGAAATGGAGTCTTTGACTATCTTTAATATTTTCAGTCAATCTTTATATTTCCTAGGCATGTTTTTCCTCAATATCTTAATGCCTTTCTTTGACTCATTCTAGAATAAATATGTAACACATCTCATGGAATAAAATAATTGATTTCCCCTTTATTTTGTGAGTTTATCTGCTTTGTTCGTTGTAGAAAACTTCTTGTTTCTTGGTGAGGTTATCTCCAAGTAAACATTCTCTATTTCGTTGGACTTGTGCGTCATATCAAGCAACGTTTAGAAACCCTTTTTTTGTTGGACTTGTGCGTCATATCAAGCAACAACTGAAGTCTGGTAGTATCAAGAGACTTTCCGCCCCTTGTTTGTCACCATTCAATCCATCAGTTCTCCCTTTTGGCGAGTTCATATCCCCTTGGTCCGGCTGAGTGATCCTTTCCCTAATTTAGGGCGAATCATGGTTGCTCAAAAGGCAAGAATCGCGACGCTCGAGGTCGAGAGAGATCGGGACATTCGTCGTGCTTCCCGTATCGCTCGTCGTGCTATTGCGACCCGGTACCGGGAAATCCTTGAGTCCTTGAAGGATAAATAGACGAGCAAGAAGAAGGAAGTATCCGCTGAGATCCAGCTGCAAGAAGTGATCGCCAACATCGAACTTCTGAACGAGCTCAAGGATGGGGGCCTGACTGTGGACGCAGAGCTTGCTCGTTTAAAGGAGATGGAAGGAGATTGTGAGAATTTCGTCGCTTCAGCCGCCGTGCCGGATTGGTCGATCTCCAAGCTCGATCTTCCTCAAGTCGGGTGATCGTCTGTCCCCGATGATTCCGCTTCTAGTTAAATTTTTTCTTTTCTTTTTTTTTTTGTTTAATGTCTTTTGTTTTTTGCGATCTATGATCGTGGTATCTTGGATATTCTTAACGAATAAGCATAATGTTTCGGAACATCTTTGTTTCTTTAACCTTCGAGATTTTCTTTGTTTGGGTCATTGAGATATGGCGAGGCCTTGATCCTTATAAAGCTTTGCTTTGTTCTGGGACTTACCATAGTGTGACATTTAATTTTGTTTTTTGATTCTCAACGGAACATGGCTTCGAAAAGATAAAACCCCCGTGATTCCGATAGGGTGCGAACTCGAACTTGTGGTGCTAATGCGGAACGCTTTCGAACCGAAGACGTGAGCGAAGCGCTCACAGAATTTCTTCGTGAGGAGACCCGACTTCCGCAGGCTTCAACCCAAGAGGCCAAGGACCTCGAGGGTGAAAAGTCTGTTGCTCGTGTTAAGTCGAGTAGCCCAACAAGTTCGGAGGGGCGTGACCGCTCCCCGAAGAAGGCGAAGACGAATGGCTCGGACCATTGTCTCGGTGTCTCAGGTGAAGCGGCTGTTGCTAAACCATTTCATTGCCAGTTCGCACACTCTAATGATTGCCCTATTACGGAAGATCCGGATAGTGTTGCTCACTTAGTGAGGCACTTCAAACCTGCTGGATGTCCGCTTCCTTCTTTGCGAAATATGACGGAACGCGAGGCTTATGTAAAGATGGTTGTGGCTCATGCTAAGGTCGTTCTTTTTGACACTCAATCCATGTTGAATCTTTGGTTCGTTTTGTCTGTGCTGATTTGCTACATTCCAGGCTATGGAGGCTAACAACGAGTTCGCGGCGACTTTGGAAAAGCGCATGCAAGATGTCCCGCGCTCTGATGAGCTTTACGAGATAAATAAGGTCGTTCGAGATCTAAAGCACGGTTTGAATATGGCTCAAGATCGGGAGCGTGCAAATGCCGCTCAACTGGCCGCTGCTGAGAAATTGGGGAATCAGGCTGCTTCGCTCGAAGCTCGTCTGCGAGTTGTGAGTAACGAGAGGAAATCGGCCCTCGAGCAAGTTTCCGTTTTGGAAGCGAAGGTTGTATCCTCTGCTAATAAATTCTCTGACGACCTTCGTCGCGCAACTTATGATGCTAAAAAGGCTTTGGCGGACAGCTACTTGGACGTGTTGGTATCTCTGAAGGAAAAGTGGGAGAAGAAGAAGGCCGCAACTGATTGTGAAGCTCGTCTTACGGAGGTTATGGCAAATATAGATCTCTTTAAGGAAATCATGAACAACAATCTTTTGGCCTCAGACGAGTTGTTGCGACTACGAACGAAGGAGGTCGAGCTCGGGTCCGAGCTCGAAGTGATGGCGGTTTCGGATTTTTCCGTTGGGAAGCTCGATTTGCCTCAAATTTCGGAGGATCTGCCAGAAGATTTCTTTGCTAGGGACTCTTCCGCGGCGAATGGTGCGGATGACGTGACGAAGCGCTTGGGTGGTCAGTTCGAGGATGGCGAATTCGGCAATGAAGAGTAGCTTTAGGGGTTTTTTGTTTTTGTTTTCCCTTTTCGCTTTTGTTGCTTTATTTATTATTTATTAATAAAGAGTGGATCGTGAGTCCCGATTTGTTTTGCTGTTATTTTTGTGTTTATGCGAGGCCGATCTATTGGGGCCGCGAGTTGATCTTCTGTAGATACTTTTATCGACTGTTTTGGTGTAACAAAAGATTTTGTTATCTAACTTTGTCGCGCTTGTTGGCGGAGTTGGCCGCAACCGAAGACTTGATCAAGGTCTTGGTTTTTGGTCAACTGTAATGTTTTTGCGATTTGTAGATATAGGGAATCTGATATGATCGAGCTGCGATATCTAAGAATTGTATTTATTAAGATGTTGGGTTTTGTTTTATTACAGATTTGGGAAAAGAAGACAGTTTAGTGTTGTCGTGTGGTTGTTCCCAGGGTGCTGTGGTATGCTTACTCCGAGGTTTTGTAGTTGGAGGGTGACTGGACTCGTGTCGTGAGTTGCCTACGTACCCTCAACGAGGGATCAAGTCATAACGTAGTTCGATTATTTTCCCAGGAATAGGGTCTGTTGTTCGATGTTTCGTGTACATAGGTACGTTTGTTGTTGATTTTGGATGCCTGATTAAGGGTGTTGCTCGATGTCCTTAAAGCTCGCGAGGTAGCATGTCCTGGAGCTCTTCTGGCTTCCTCTAATAGTCTCGACTCCTTTCGGGGTTGGAAATTTCAGGCATTGGTGATATCTTGAGGGGACTTGATACGTCCTAGATTCGGACAAGGATCACTCACCAGGAAATTGGATTTGAACTCGCCAAAGTAGGGAGATTTGATGGTTTGATAGGCGACACACAAGGTTGCGGAAGGGCCTTATGATACTATCGGCTTCGATTGTGGATTGGAATGTTATGTCAAGACCAACAAGGAAAGATCTGTTTAGTTGGAGAATCACTCGACAAGAAACAAGAACTGTTCTAGGCAAAGAACAAAGAGATAAACTCATAAACTTTAAGGAAAAATCCATTTTTTGATAATGAAGAAGAGTTTACCTATTTATTGTACTTGTGGTAAATGAAAGACATTAGTAAAAATACTTAGGAAATAACAAAATTGACTGAGAAGGTGGAAGTCAACAAAACTCTTCAGCTTCATATCTGGTCGATGTGACTTTTCGGCTGATGTCTAGATTCATTCGCCCAAGTTGAAGTCGCCGCGGTAAGCAGCTGGACGAACGCGGGACGGTTTGGACAGTCCGTGGCCTGATCAAGCAGTGTACTGATGCGGCCTAAGTCTTCAGATAGTTGGATGATTCGTGCCTTAGAGAAATCTGAATGATAGAAGTCCAAGAGAGAGTCGGACATGAGGGTTAGTCCATCGGCTTGATCTTCGGAACACTCGGTTCGCGTCAAATGGACCATTTTGGGAAACCTCACGATCCAAGTCAAGTCTGGCACGATCCAAGTCAAGTCTGGCTCGGCTATTGGCTTTGGCTTGTCGAGATGGTTGGGAAGGACGCGTACTGGCTTGGTAAGATCGGTCTTCAAGATCCGGACTTGGTCGAAGCTCCATCCCGGATGTAAGTGTGTCGAGGCGGTACACGGCTCGATCGTTCTGGGCGGTACGGCTAGGAAGGCGAGCCTCGGCTGAGCTGTTCTGAACGGCCTAATCTCCATTCTTGTACGGTCCTATGTACTGATCCATGGACTGAGGCGTATCATTCCCTCTCTCTTCAAAAGGATTTGTCCACAAATCTGCATCATCTGCAAAGAAAGGAGATAGATCAGAAACATTGAAACTTGGAGAAATATCATTGATTTTCTTAAGGATCTGGAATGGTCCATCGACCCTAGGCAAGAGTTTGGACTTCCTTTCCTCCGGAAAGCGTTCCTTTCTCAAATGAATCCAAACAAGATCGCCCTCCTCAAAAACGACCTTGCTTCTTTTCTTATTTACCTTTCTCTCATAGATCTTTGTCTTGGCCGTGATTTTGGCACGGACTTTCTCATGCAACTTCAGAATGGACTCGGCTTTCTTCTTCCCATCTGTACTAACTCTTTCACTCAAAGGCAAAGGCAAAAGATCGAGTGGAGACATAGGGTTGAAACCATAAACAATTTCAAATGGAGAGAACTTATTCGCAGAATGCACAGAATGATTGTATGCAAGCTCAACATGTGGCAAACATTCTTCCCAAAGCCTAAGATTCTGATTAACCAAATACCTAAGCAGTGCAGAAAAAGTTCGGTTCACAACCTCAGTTTGACCATCGGTCTGAGGATGACAAGTAGTCTAGAACAACAGTCTAGTTCCTAGCTTAGACCACAAAGTCTTCCATAAATAGCTAAGGAACTTAACATCTCGATCAGACACAATTGTTCTAGGCATGCCATGCAATCGGACAACATCTCTAAAGAATAGTTCAGCAACATGCACAGCATCATCAGTTTTATGACAAGGTATGAAATGAGCCATTTTTTAAAACCTATCAACTACCACAAAGATAGAATCTCGTCTGGCCTTAGTCTTAGGTAAGCCAAGCACGAAATCCATAGAGATATCTACCCAAGGATGAGATGGAATGGGTAAAGCTGAATACAAACCTTGGTTTTTCACTTTGGACTTGGCCTTCTTGCACACCACACATCGGTTGCATATCCTCTCCACATCTTTCATCAGACTCGGCCAATAGAAGTGATCATAAACTCCCTCAATGAACATTGGGGAACACAAAGTCGGTTATCAAAGAATAAGAATTCAGAGATTTGATAATACTTCCCATAGGCAATCTTGGAACATTTTCTGAAAATTTCCTTGAAGTCTGGATCAGTTGCATATAAGTCTTTGATAAACTCAAACCCAAGCAACTTGGTCTCAAGAGTGGACAGAAGAACATACCTTCTGGACAAGGCATCAGCCACCACATTTTCCTTACCTTGCTTGTATTTGATCACATAAGGAAAAGTCTCAACGAACTCGACCCAACGAGCATGCCTTTTGTTCAACTTCTGCTGGCCCTTAAGATGTTTCAGAGACTGGTGATCCGTATGAATGACGAACTCCTTAGGCCAAAGGTAGTGTTGCCACGTCTGAAGGGCTTGAACCAAAGCATACAGTTCTTGGTCATAGGTGGGATAGTTGAGCGTAGCTCCTCCAAGCTTCTCACTGAAATAAGCAATATGTTTCCTATCCTGCATCAAGACAGCACCAATACCTACACCCGAGGCCTCACATTCGATTTCGAAAGTTTTAGAGAAATCAGGAAGAACAAGTAATGGGTCTTGAGTTAACTTCCCTTTGAGGATCTGGAACGCCTCTTCCTGGGCTTGTTCCTACTTGAACCCAACTTTCTTCTTGATCACTTCAGTGAGAGGGGCGGCTATAGAGCTGAAGTTCTGGACGAACCTTCGATAGAACCCGGCCAGGCCGTGAAAGCTTCTCACCTCGCCCACGGTCGTTGGACTAGGCCAGTCTCGAATGGCCTTGATCTTTTCCTCATCCACTCTGAGTGCATCTGCACCTACAATAAAGCCTAAGAAGACCACGTGATCTGTTGCAAAAGAACACTTACCAAGATTAGCAAACAAACGTTCTCTTCTAAGAACTTCAAGAACAGATTTCAAATGCAATTTATGATCATCAAGATTCTTGCTGTAAATGAGAATGTCATCAAAGTAGATAACAACAAAATGACCAATAAAGGACCGCAAGATATGATTCATCAAATGCATGAATGTACTAGGTGCATTGATAAGGCCAAATGGCATGACAAGCCATTCATACAATCCTAGTTTAGTTTTGAATGAAGTTTTCAATTCATCACCTTCCTTCATGCGAATTTGGTGATAACCACTTTTCAAATCAATTTTAGAAAACACAGAGGAACCATGCAACTCATCAAGCATGTCATAAAGCCTAGGGATTGGATGCCTATACTTTACTGTTATGTTGTTGATGGCTCGGCAGTCCCCGCACATGCGCCAAGAACCGTCCTTTTTGGGCACAAGGAGAACAGGAACGCCACAAGGGCTGAGGCTCTCCCTGATGTATCCCTTCTCAAGAAGCTCTCCAATCTGTCATTGAAGTTCCTTCGTCTCCACTGGATTGGCTCGGTAAGCTAGCCGGTTTGGAAGAGACGCACCTGGAACGAAATCAATCTGATGTTCAATGCCTCGGACTGGTGGCAATCCCTTAGGATTCTCATCTGGAAACACATCAGAGTATTCCTGCAACACATCTGTAAGATCACTCGGAGTTTCCGGTGCAATGTTAGAGGAGGAAGCCATTAGAGTTTCCTTATAAACGAGCAAAAGAAACGGCTGTTCTGAGTATAAGGATTTCTTTAGCTGGCTTCCCTTGATAAAGAAGTTAGAGTTCCTAGGAGATACCTCAGGTTCGGATGGCTTTGGCTCTTTGTCTCGTCTCTTCTTTAGCTGGAGCTGCTCTTGGTGGACTTCGGCCGGTGAGAGGGGAACCAAGGTGATCATCTTTCCCTTATGATCAAAGGAGTGACGGTTGGTGTGATAACCCGCCCTTCGGGATTAAAATAAAAAAAAAAAAAAAAAAAAAGAATGTGGAGCCGAGCATTTGGGAGTCTAAGTATCAGGAGGAATGTTGAGTTTTGATCACATAAAACTTGACATGATTCGAAGAAAAGAGAAGACTGGTCGAACATCAACTTGGTGGTCGAACCGCGGGCGGTAAGGATCGATCGGCAAATTTCGAAGAACGAGGTGGTCGAAGAATTGTTTGCGAGGGAACTATGAGTCGAATAAGCTGCTCGACCATAGTTAGAAGATGTCTTAGATTGATCAGACGAAAGTTTTGGAAGCATAACATTTTTGGAAGCACGACGTTTCAGAAGCTCGACGTTTTGAAGACCGACGTTTCTTCATTACGGAGTTTTCTCGGAAAATCTTCGTATCAGTAAAATCTTATTCTGGAGACATAATAAGTTGGAAGCAGGACGGGAATTAAGCAAGACGGGAAGCAAGCACGACGGGATCGAAGCATGACGGGGAAAACCCGAAATCGGGTAAAAACCCTAATTTCGATATTATGGAATTCTTCGAGGAAGCCGGAGGCTCGGGAAATATTTTTACAGGATATCAGAATTCATCTGGAGTCTATTAAAAATATTTAGAGCATCAGAACGGGAGCGGAAAAATATTCGGGATTGATCACGGGTCAGAAATTTGTCGGAAGGGTAAAAAATCGCGTAAACCGACCGAGAAGCTCGAGGTGGCTCGTTGCATGGGTTCAGAACGTGGTGTCAAGCATCTAACAAGCTGAGTGTCTCCAGAAGCTCGAGGTGTCGCCGTGCATGGAAGCTGTACATGCAGCCTGACATGTAGAAGCACGAGGTGGATCGACCAAGCACGAGGTGTCTCCGCGCATGCAACCGAAGCATGCTGATCGACATGTGTGTACTGGTGTGGCTTCTTGCATGCACTCCAGGCATGCATCCTGACATGTGGGAGGAGTGGTGGCGTCCTGCATGTGTCCTGGACATGCAGCCTGACATGTGGAGCACGAGGTGCCGCCGCGCATGCGTCCGGAGCCATGCGAAGCGACACACGGGCTGCCACCAACCTGAAGCTGATTGGCTGGTGTCTCCTATAAATACCCCACGACCCCAGCTCATTTCTTCACATCCAGACCTGTCCAAACCAAGTTAAAAACGTGAGAGAGAAGTAGAAAAAGAAAGGAAGTGATTCCGAGCTATTTCGAGAATTTTAGAGAGTTTTCGAGGTCAGTTCTCTACTGATTTCGAGTCAGCGCCTAGGGACGGTTCTGTCCAACTGAATTCGTCCAGGCCACTCAGTTCCTTTTATGATCAAGTGGAGATGCTGTCCGGAGTTAGTTCAGTTCTACGGGTTCATATCAGTCGAAGTTCTGCTCGATACTCCGCCGGGAAGTCCGAAGAACTGTCCAGAAGCTAAAGGAGGTTCTGTCCGAGTCCAGATCAGTTGTCGAGGCCTATCAGTTTCTTCATGGTGAAGCCGAGATTCTGTCCAAGTCGAGATCAGTTCAGTCCAGTCCAGTCAAGACGTTCATCTCGGGTTTTGGCCAAGTCCTCTCCGATCAACCAGCTACTTCTCGCCTAGAACACTGTGAGTTGGTTTTGTTTGAATTCCACTTGGAATTTAGGGTAGTTCTGTGAGTTGGCTTGTTTGAATTCCACTTGGAATTTAGGGTAGTTTTGTGAGTTGGTTTTGTTTGAATTCCACTTGGAATTTAGGGTAGTTATGTGAGTTGGCTTGTTTGAATTCCACTTGGAATTTAGGGTAGTTTTGTGAGTTGGTTTTGTTTGAGTTCCACTTGGAACTTAGGTAAGATCGAGTATTCATATAGAGTAGAATGCTCACATTCTTGCATGGTAGAGTCCTTGGGGTTATTTATTAAACCGGACTCAGTTTAGCACGGGCTAGCTGAGATGAAATGGAATTAAGACTGAGATAATAACCTGACTAGGACTAGGATGCATCATGGTTTATATTCTTGCGTGTTGATATGGTTGAGTGCAGATTCCCGTTATCTTTAAAGATAGTGTCGTAGCAGGAGGCCGAACTATCTGGGTAACGGTTTGATTGAGTAGATTGATTGAGTAGATTTAATTAAATGCTTGTTCGTTTAATTAACCTTGTTGAATAAGGTTAGTCATCTCTTGGTAAGGGAGTGACTAACTGGTTGAGTTGTTTAGTGATAATGTTGTTGTTTAGGGATCTTGGCCATATAGGCCGATCTCATGGTTGTGATGTTGATACTACGGGTCCTATGCCATATAGGCTGGACTACGAGTATTAGTTGATATTTTCGTAGACTCCTATATATTGTTTAGTTTTGGGTTGGAGTCTTGTGTCGAGTGTGTGTTATGCCGACAGCAGGTGCGAAACCCGCCCATGCTAGGTATGTTTTGGGGTGGACTAGTGTTTCCTCGCCCTCGTATTCAGCGGGTTCAAGGAAACCCCTTATTCGCAGGATCGGGAAGACTCAGATAGACGGGGTCATGGCCTATGGCTGAGTGATTACACGACGGTGTAATGTGGCAGTGACCCGAAGGACTGTGGGCTGTCGCGCGGTGACCCGAAGGACTGTGGGCCGCGGTCGGTTGAAAGTTCCTTCTTTTGGCCTTTGTGGTAGGGAGATAGGATATTGCCGATAGAGAGGAGGAACACGAAGTCACCAGGGCCCAGGTTAGAGTGTTGTGTTAGTGTGTCGTAGAGGGTTATAAAACCCTCGAGTTAATGTAGCACCGATATACGGTGTTACGAGTAAGATCGAGTCATTGGTAGTTACTATCTTATTATTGTTGTGGTTGTGGTTGTTGATTGCTTTGTTTGCAGGTTCTGACATTAAGTCCTAAGTCTGGCTTAGGTACCGGATTAGGCTTGGTGTGTATTTTGTTAGTGTAGGCCTGACGTTGGCCTGTATGTGTTTGAGGGATTACTTGTGAAGGGTGGTGGATATTAAAGCTATGCGGTATCATTGGTTGGCCGATCATGTTCTTGTTTTATTGTTGGTCGACCGGCTCATGATACTTGTATAGTCTAAGTGTCTAACACTACATGAGTACTGAACTCAAGCGTATATATGGTTAACTAGGGATTGGTTGTTGACTTGTTTTAATGCAGGTTCCCGTTACTTGGAAGTTGGATTATGGCAGGAGGCCAAGTCTAACTTAGTAACGGTTTGCTTAGCCTTAGCTTATATTGCATGCTAGGGCTAGATTGATTGTTATTTTGGGTTGTCTGGGTTAGAGTCTAGGTTGCGGGTAAAGGCCGCCAGCTCACTGAGTAATACTAGATTACTCATCCAACTCCGTTGTCCTTTTTGCAGGTCGCTTTAGGTAAGGATGATTGGATAGCATGGTGCTGGACGTTAGGACCGCCGGTGTAGATTTTCATGCCTTTTGTAAACGGTATTGTGAATTGTGTTATGTTGACTCGATTTGGCATTAGGCCGGGCCCAGTCTTGAATTATTCAATGTATGAATATTTCTTAAATCAGTAAAAGTAATTGTTTTATATGCGCTTCATGAGTACTCTGATATTTGACTAGTCCGGTCTAACACAACGTTAGGTCGTGGTACGGGTTGAAAAACTTTAGGCCTCGATCTAACGGAAAACGCTAACTCTAGGTACGGGTTGCCAAGCCTTGTGCCTTGACGCAGCGGGACGTGTTAGTGGACGAACTGGTCGAGGTCGTGGAGTAAATTTTGTGACTCTGGCCAAATCGTCCCTAACCCGTCACGTAGCGCTTCCGGACCATGGTGTTGGGTTGGACGGTCAGTCATGTTCTTGTTTGATTGTTGGCTGGCCGGTTGGCCTTTCATCTCCAACCCTTGGTGTGGGTCGTCCGTCGGTCATGTTCTTGTTTGATTGTTGGCCGGTGGGTTGACCTATGCCTAGGACGGTTCGGGGGTGTTACAGTTGGTGTATCCGTCATGTATAATCTTTTTATCAAACTGCCATTGTCGTCCTAACAGAATATGGCATGCGTCCATGGGCAGAACGTTGCAAAGGACCTCGTCCTCATATCGTCCAATAGTGAGAGGGACCGCGACCTGTTCCCGGACGTACTATTCCCCAGTGTCGTTCAACCATTCCAATCTGAAAGGTCGAGGAAGTGGTTTGGTCACGAGTCCTAGCTTCCTGACAAGGGACTCACTAGCAACATTAGTGCAACTACCACCATCAATAATCAAAGAACAAACTTTTTCTGAAACTAAACATCGAGAATGAAAAAGATTCTCCCTTTGTTCTTGTTCATTGGTTTTGGGTTGAACAGTCAATGTTCTTCTGGTAACAAGAAGTGGACCGTAAGCTGGGTAGTCGAGATGTCCATCCTCCTTATCATAGATCGGCTCAAGTGTCTCATCAAAGGCCGGTTCTAGATCAATGTCTGAATGTTCTTCAAAGATCGGAACAAGTCTTTCGTCTGTGGCTCTCCTGGCAACTAGAAGTGGCCCTTGGTGTGGGTAGTCGAAGGACTCTTCTTCCTCATCAAAGATAGGACCGTGGTCTCCTTTGTCCTCTAGATCGTCCTGATCATCCTCGTACTCAACCTTGCCATTCTCCATGAGGATCATCACTTTCTGGTTCGGACACTTGCTGGCATAGTGGCCAAGGCCTTGACATCTATACACCGAATGTCTCTTGCCCTGTTGTTATTCTCATCTGCTTTGCCTTTGTCAACACGAGCCGAGGCATTAGTTTTAAAAGTATTATTTGTTGTGATCGGAGACTTACCTTTGTCTTGATAGCTAGGCTAGGGAGCAAAGGCCGGTTAAGAGTAGCCCTTTCTCTTGGCTTGTTGCTCGATCAAAATAGCCTTGTGTAGCATTTGCTCCATACTGGTATACTCCTGAAGCTCCATCCGATCTTGAATGTCTCGGTTGAGACCGGATAGGAATATGGCCATAGTGGCATCTAGGGGCTCGTCCACATCCGCCTTTAGCTTCAAGACCTCTATCTCTTGGTGATAGTCCTCCACGGATTTGGTTCCTTGAAGCAGCCGTCTGAGTTTTTGATGGAGTTACCGGTGATAATGTTCAGGAACAAAACGTCTCCTCATCATGGCCGAGAGCTCATCCCAAGTAGAGATTGGTGGTCCGCCATTCCTTCTCCTGTGAGTCACAACTTGATCATACCAGTTAATAGCATAGCCAACAAGCTCAGCGGCGGCCAATCTAACCTTTTTCATTTCAGAGAAGTTTTGACAATAAAAAAAAAGTTCAATTTTTCTTTCCAGTCCAGGAAAGCATCTGGATCGTTTTTACCATCAAAAGTAGGGATCTTAAGTTTTACTCCTCCTAAACCCTCATCAGTTCGATCAATTCTAGCAAAAGGATTAACATCACCTGGGTCATGGTTTTGGGCTCCTCTCCTAGGGCGGTTGTTGGAACGATCGTCTTGGTTCTCATCATCTCCGACTTCTTCATTCGGCAGGCTGTTCCTCCGTGGGCGATCTCGCCTGGTTCTAGATCTGGCCAGTTGGCTACCTTGGAACTCATCAAGTCTGAGATGGATCTGTTCTAAACCTGCATTCATAAGGTTAATCATAGAATCATTGAGAGCTCTCATCTGCAAGTTAGATAAGCCAGCATAAGAATTCCCAGTTTGGTTCCTATCATCTTCACTCTCCATAGTTCCTGAAAAGTCTAACACAAAAGATTAGTTTAAACCACAAAATTCCTCACACACTCAAGTGTTTGATCTCGCCCACTCTTAGTGTTTCTCTCGGAATTTGGATGGTCACTCAATAAGTTGTCTCTCAAAGCTCTAAGAGAACGAGACTAGTAACAACTCCAAGCAAATGGGGGTAGTTAGATAGAAAGATAAGAACTTTTTTTTTTTGGTTTTGAAATCTGTATTAACCACTCTAAGGCTGGATTTCTCTTCAGCCAGTAGGATTTCTCTTCCACCACCTAGCCACTAATCAAACTTTTGATCTTTTTTTTTTATAGATCTCTTTTCTCTCTTTTTTTTTTATATGGATCTAGTTGCTGGTAAAGAGATGGCCCGGATTTGAGATAGATAGAAGAAGATGAGCAGATTTAGAAAATGGGAGATGAGAAGATGAAACGATGAGAAAGATGAAAAGATGATACCGGTTGAGTGGATCTGATACCACTTTGATACGTCCTAGATTCGGACAAGGATCACTCAACAGGATTTTGGATATGAACTCGCCAAAGTAGGGAGATCTGATGGTTTTATAGGCGACACACAAGGTTGCGGAAGGGCCTTATGATACTACCGGCTTCGATTATGGTTTGGAATGTGACGTCAGGACCAACAAGGGAAGATCTGTTGACTGAGAAGGTGGAAGGTCAGTCAAGAAAACTCTTCAGCTTCATATCTGGTCGATGGGACTCTTCGGCTGATGTCTAGATTCATTCGTCCAAGTTGAAGTCGCCGCGGTAAGGAGCTGGACGAACGCAAGACGGTCTGGACAGTCCGTGGCCTGATCAAGCAGTGTACTGATGCGGCCTAAGTCTTCAGATAGTTGGATGATTCGTGCCTTAGAGAAATCTGAATGATAGAAGTCCAAGAGAGAGTCGGACATGAGGGTTAGTCCATCGGCTCGATCTTTGGAACACTCGGTTCGCGTTAAACTGACCAAGAGAGAGAAGTCTCGATCATTTTGGGAAACCTCACGATCCAAGTCAAGTATGGCACGATCCAAGTCAAGTCTGACTCGGCTGTTGGCATTGGCTTGTCGAGATGGCTGGGAAGGACGCGTACTGGCTCGGTCAGATCGGTCTTCAAGACCCGGACTTGGTCGAAGCTCCATCTCGGATGTAAGTGGGTCGAGGCGGTACACAGCTCGATCATTCTGGGTGGTACGGCTAGGAAGCCGAACCTCGGCTGAGCTGTTCTGAACGGCCTGATCTCCATTATGGTACGGTCCTATGTACTGATCCATGGACTGAGGCGCATCAGGACTGCCTTCATGCTATATAACCAAAGCCTCCCAAGGATTGCATTGAACGGGGCAGGATAGTCTATCACGATGAATTCTACGAGTTTCCTAATTTCTCCAGCAGTTACCGTGAGCTCGATCGATCAGAGGAAGTAAGTGGTTTCTCCTGCGAACCCGATGAGGGGAGTTCGCTCTTGCTTTAGGAGTGCTTTGGTGAATCCCATCCTTTTGAACGCGTCGTAGAAGAGGACATCGGCCGAGCTTCCGGGATAGTTCACAGCCGCCGACGTCGAGTCATATCACGAGAGCATCGTCGTGTGGTTTATCGAGATCTGTGGTCTCGTTTTCGTCGAAGGTGATTTCATGATCGGGACCTGATAGGGGTTCTCTCACTCCTACGTTGTTTCCGGCTCTCCGTTGGTACCCTTTGATTGAGTTGACCGAATTGCAGAACTTGGAACCCCCGTAAATGAAGTCGATCTGTTTTTTGCCTTTGTCGTGGGCCGGAAATTTCCATCTCTTAGTCAGTGCTGGTCGGTAGTGTCTCTGCCTCGCCCAGACAGATTGCGATTAAGGGTCTGCATTCTGTCTGTTTTCTGAATCTGTAGGGCAATCTGTTTTTCTAATAGCTCGCAAATTTTGGTCATTTTTTTCTTTCGTTTGAAGTTGGATATTTTTCCGCGAGGGGACTCTGTGTTTGGGCTGTATTGAATGACACTGGAGGAGGAGTGGTCTCATCGGGTTTTTTTCAATGTGCGGATTGCTACCGTGATGTCCAAGCGAATTTTTCCTTCGGTCTGGCTCTTGATTTCGTCGGTTGCGTTGTTGTTTGGCCCCCACGAAATCATGTCGACTATTTTCTTCGGAGCTGGGGTGGAGAGCTCGGTGATTCCTGCTCGATCTCCCTGCCTCTTTTGTTTGTTGAGATTTTGGCCTTTCGGTTGGATGTTGTAGTCACTGGCTCTTCTTCTTCCTCTCCGGCTTCTTCAGTGGTTTTCTTATTTCCGTTTTGACTGCGAAGTGCGGCTCGACATTCTTCGGTCGAGTGGCCCATGCTATCATGGAAGGCACAATATTTGCTGAGGTCGTATGTTGAAGGCTTTTCCGGCGAGTTATTTATTGCATAGGAATGTTGCCCTTTGGTGGTTGGCTCTTTAGGAGTAGCAGGCTTTTTGGTTGCGTTATTCTTGTTCGCGCTATACTGTTCTTTCAAGGCTGCGACCTCCTCTTCATGGGTGGCGAAATAAGAGGCTCGGTGTAGGGCGTCATCCAACGAGATAGGTGCTCGTACTGCCAATTCTTCCCTGAATTTGGATGAGAACCAGACGCCATTCTTTAATGCTGCTAGGGCGACGATCTCGTTCGGATGCGAAATCTTGGCCTTGATTTCTCGGAACTTGTTTATGAACGCTCTCAACGGCTTGAAAGGTGCTTGCTTGAGATTCCAAAGATCTGCCTCAGTAACTCTTGTCTCTATGAAGACTGAATACTGTTTGAGGAACGTAGATACCAACTGAGTGAAATTGTCAATCAAGTTTTCTTGTAGTCAAGCGAACCATTCGAGGGTGGCCCCCGTGAGGTTCTCGGTGAAGAAGCGGCAGTAACCGGCCTCTTTTTCGTCGTCGGTGAGGTGTGTACTCGATATTGCTAAACGGAAAGCTCGTACATGGGCCTTTGGTTCTGTGTTTCCTACATATTCGGGGAATTTTAACTTCCCAGCGTGATGCAGTCTGACGCTGGCGATTCTGTTTGTAAATGGAGTCCTTCTGGTTTCGTCGGTGACCATGTCGATAACTGGGGCAGAGCTTGTTGCCATATGCACGATCGCATGTATCCTTTTGAGCTCGGCATCGTTCCTCTCGATGTAGCGTCTGGATCGAGCGCTTGGGATCTCTGGAGTGCCGAATAGACCAGTGCTTTGGGGGTTCGACGCCGCTTTTAACGGATCGAGTGGCGTTTGATTTCTTTCTCGAGTGTCTGCAGCCCGATGCTCTGCGAGTTCCCTCTCAGCCTGGTCTAGTCGGTTAGTGATGGTTTGATTGGCGATCCTTTGGTTACAAATTTTGTCGATCAGAGATAAGAGCATTCCTCGAAGTTCGGTCATTTCTTCTCGAGTTTGTGCTAGAGGGGTCGGCAAAATTGGTCTGGATTGAGATCGGGTCAGGTCATCGGTGGATTGTCTGTCCCCGGGACGGTTCCAGACTCGAGCCCCGACTCGTTCTAGGATCGATGTCTGATTGATCGGAAGAGATCAATCTTGACTTGAAGTCGCGATCGGAGGATTTCGTTGCGTCTGGCTTGTTCTGGTCGCGTCATTGGCTCCCATTAACCTAGTTGGTGTTACTTTGGTCGCCGAGTCGGATCCGATGGGATCGATGTCGTTAACTCTTGATGGTGTGGTTCCGGTGGTTTGGGTGGGATCCATAGTCACGCTTAGGAAACTTAGATCAGTTTCTTAGCAAAGATGTTTATCGTTTATCTGACCCACGGTGGGCGCCAAAATGTAGAACCTAAAATCTACACTAAATATTTGATAGTGATCGGGGTTTGATCTAGGGAAGACATATGATGTAGGCAACGATATCTATACAACACAACGATATTAAACAGTTTCCAGTAGACAAAAATGGACTTTATTGATGAATAAGATCGAACACAATGAGTTGAACTAGATCGAATGATACAAGTGAGATCCGTAAAGAAAGAGTCTAAGGTTGGGAGGAAAACAAGGTCGATGTTATTGTGTAGCTCTCTCTAGGGTTTTCAACGTGTCCTTCTTCACGTCCCTTCTTCTTCCTTTATAGTGTGTCAACTTCGGGATCTTCGTAACATCTCTGAGATCTCCGTCTCTTGTTCCACGATCTGTGCGACCTCGACGACTCTTCCTCGAGCTCGACTATTTGCTATGGGCTTCAGCTCCATAAGGCTCATGTCTTTGATCGCGGCCCGTTAAGGTATTACCCAAAACTGGGTCCAACAATAGGCTTCTGCAAGAAGTGAATCTACTTCCACTTGTGCCTGAATCTCTGGTCGTAGAGGGCGCAATTTGTGGACTAGAATTCCTTTCTATCTGTATTCTTCATCATACAAATCATCAGGGGTCTCAGGTGGTGCATCGTTTACTGCCATGATGGGGGTTGTAGTAGTCGTTCTCCCAATCGTCTGGACGACTATCGACCGATTCTTCATGTGGTGTGTCGGTCGATTTCTGAAGGCCACTGTCGATCGATGTTGCGGTGTGAGTCTCGATCGACGCTGAGTAGTCTGTCTCATACTCGGTTCCACAATGGCAAGCTGCAATGATTCCTGGATCATTGATTCTTCTGGAGGACATCTCTTGCTTCTTGACTGGAATGGGGTCATAGTGGGCATTAGGATCTATGAGTGTTAGACACAACTGGTTGGTTTGCAAGTTGCACACTGCTCCCACTGTTGACAAGAAGGCCCTCCCAAGTAGTAGAGAAGAGTTCCAGTTTAGCTTGATGTCCAAGACATTGAAATCAACTGGAACTAGGGCATTACCAATCTGCACCTCTAGGTCTCTCACAATTTTTTTTGAGTTCCTCTAGGAACAATCCACAAAAGTGAACAGTTCCTGCGAAGGCTCCACCTGCAGACCCAGAAGGTCTGCCATAACCCTAGGTAGGATGCTGACTGATGCTCATGTTTCTTACAAGGCATGTGTAAATTCAATACCCTTCACCGTGCATGGTATTACAAATTGCCCATGATCACTCTTCTTCTTAAATGTAATCCCCATCCTCATCTTTTCTCTAGCTCCACAGAACATTCTCTTGATGTCGTCTTCTTTCTCTCTAGTTTCTCTGAAGAAAATCCATAATCTATGGGTATAATAGGCATCCTCGAATGGCTTATCTATAGGAATCTTGAAGACTCTCTTTCGGAAATTTTCCTTTTCCTTTTCATTAGCCACCCTCTTCAAATGGTTCACCACTTTTTCCTTTCTTCTCCTTAGGTTTCTTCCAGTAGGAACCCTATCCTCTTCCATAGGATCTTCTCCATCATCTGAAGGTGTCCTGACGGGCTCTGGTGGGTTTGCGGAAGGTTTGGGTTTGGGCCTGAGTGCATTAAGACGTGCAACATCTATCTTTTGTATCTGCACTCGGTAGGTAATAGGTGCTCCTTGATCGATATGCGCTGGAGGTTGTCGATCGATGGCGGCCTCTGTTTGTCGAGCGATAATACATTCTCCATGTCGATCGATGGAGGTTTCAGCTCGTCGAGCGATTCTTACTTTATTAGGGCTGGGCGGATGTGGGTGTTTCGCTGCGAACTCCTCGTGAGTCAGGATCCTCACGGCATTGCAAGATGTGGTTGACTCCGTTGGTGTCATCGGTCGATGCTCTGGAGATCCTGTCGATTAATTCGGACTGGGCGACGTCGATCGATGTTCAAAGTCTGGCGTCGATCGACACCAATGCGATCCGCCGAAACTCATCAAACTTTCCACTTCGAAATCTCCTTCTTGCAGCTTCTCTTCCTTCACCACTTGCCAAAAATCATCCTCAATGATGGCATTCACGTGATGTTTCATCACATCATCCCCTACCACTCTTGTCGAGGATTCTTGCCTCTTGACAGCATCTCCTGTCTGCACAACCTGCGTCTCCAGCTTCTTCACATGAGTGCTCAAAGTCTCAAACTTTGTGTTCAGGTTGGTGTAGACAGAATCAATCTTCCCATTGAAGTCCACTGTCATTCGCTGCTGTGTCTCAAGAACCCTATCGAGCATCTCTTCAATGTTGCTCTCTTGAGTAGGCGGCAGAGGCTTCCGGTAGTAGGAACTTCCATAATTCATGTTGTTGTTGTAGCTGTTGTTGTAGGGTTTCTGGTACTGCGAACTCTGGTTGAAATTTCCCTTATTTCCATAGGAATTTCTGTTTCCACCCTGGTTTCCAGAACCTTGGAATCCATTTCCACCAATGTAGTTCACCTCTTCTTCTTCCTCTGCTCTACCCTCTGTGTCTACAGATTCTGCATCTTCAACCAAGCAGACCTGCTTCCTTAGAAGCTTGTGAACACTATCCAGCTTTGCGTTCACCTCATCCATCTGATCATTCCCAAGGATGGTGGCAGACTTTTTCCTCTCAAAATCAGTGTTCTTGGTGCTGTTGCTAGATGCTAGGTTTTCAATCACCTTCACTGCCTCTGCTGGATTCCTAATGTTGAACGAAATCGAGCGACAAACAGGTGTTGTTGTCGATCGAAGAGGAGCACGCTTTTTTGCGGATTGAACGCTCCAAACTTGTAGGATCTGGTGAGAATAGTAGTTGGGTTTCCTTGTTGCTTCTAGTACTGCTGGCAACAGCACCAAATTTGATACCACTCAAATTACCGTAAGGAGTGATTTATACTCTCTCAAATACGAGGTCGAGTTGTAGTACTTAGGGATCGAATTCACAGGGAGCTAGTGAACCTATGAAATCTAATATGATTTGTTAAGCCAGATGGTTTCGGAGATTTAAATGTAAATTTCAGTTTTATATTGAACAAGTGTTTGTTCAATAGATTGATTGAGGTTTTGGTGCTTAAAAAGGAAATAGTTAGACTTAGGGTTTTTATTCAGGAAACTTGGGATTATAATCCTACAGAAGCCTAATGAGTTACATGCATGATAATGTAAAGCTCAACAACTTAGTTAACAAGTCCATCAGCGTTCCCAATGTTTGGACTTGTCAATTAACTAGATCTAATGATCTCAACTATCGTATGTCGACCAATAGAAAGTGTCGATCGACGATCCTATAGGGATATCGATCGATACACATTTCGTTCCGTCGATCGATTATTCAATAATGATATCGATCAACGCGCTTCTTGTTAAGCTTTATGCGCTGGTTGAATGAATGCTTACTAAGCTCACTAGATCAGCTCTCGCCTTACTCATAGCAAGAAACTTAGCTCAGTTAGAATGTTATCAGGATGAGAATGAAGCTCTCGCTTTTATCTATCAATCCTAGGGCAGGTTCTAGGTAGCTAATCTAGAGACATACATTAATGAACAATCCTAATGACAATTACACAACTCAGCAATCTATAGTTGGGGGTAATCCCTCCTAACCTATTTAAACCCTAAAATCTAACAATGGAACTACTTAGACATGGCTAAGCAATTCATAACATCAATTAGGTAAGAAAACTTCTTTAGAAAAGTAAATAGATATTAATGGAGTTCCAATCACAAATTATAACTTTGGATCTTCTCTCCAATCCATCAAAATCCTAAAAAGCTTGCTGTGAAAATAATAAAACTAGAAAAGCACACTTTGCCTCTAACATGGTGGCAAAGCTTATATAATTAGGTTAAAACTCGTCAGGGGCAATCTTGTAAATTGGTGAAGACTTGGGCTTCAAGTCGGCTGTGACCAAACGGGCTTTCTGCGCGCTTCGCTGTTGATCGATGTCATGATATGAACATCGATCGATTATTCCTCTCCAATATCGACCGATGATCGAGCTCGATGGTCATCTCGAGTGCTTGCTCCAAATATCTCCTAAATGCTCCAAAATCATCACTTATCTCCAAATCACTCATGATCTTATAAATATAATAAATAGACTCTATAATATAACAATTATTAGTAAAAACACCTATAAACCATGGATGAAAATGGGTCAATTCCATGGTCTATCAATGATGAACCAAGCCCTTGACGCGAGCAACCAGGAGGCTCACATGGCTCAGTTTAGGGCTGAGGTGGCTGATAAGGAAATTGCTCGTCTGAGGGATGAGTTAGAGTGTTCCCGTCGTTGCGAGGGAGAATTGACTGCGAAGGAAATTTGTCGTGCGTATAGGCGAGGAAAGAAAGAGATGGTCGAGGTAATGAAGAACCGTCGCGCCCAATTCACGTGCGAGTTTAGGGAGTTTAAGGAGAGTTACCAAGATCTCGGGGATTATCGCGAGTGTCGCGGTACCGTGGGCGGATTGTATCTCATGCAGATTCCTGATTATTTGTTTGCTTCCGAGGATGCGAAGCAAACTCGGCGTATGAAGGAAAGAGACGGAGATTTCGCGCTTCCCCAGATCGAAGAGAGGAATTGGAAGCAGTGGGAGCTGATTCATGTTTCTCCCGATACGGTGGAAGTTGAGACGGGGGCCCATGATGAGATGGGTGAAGTAAACCAGCCGTCGGTTCCCCATAATGTCGATGACTATTCCATAGGGGGATAGATGGCTTGATACTACGAGTTTGATGGTTGATTGTTACGCCTTTCGCGGCTTATAGGGAGAGTGTATTCCTTGTAATATATGATATCACTCAAATTACCCTAAGGAGTGATTTATACTCTCTCAAATAAGAGGTCAAGTTGTGGTACTTAGGGATCGAATCCACAGGGAGCTGGGGCACACAAAAGATCTAATAGTTATACGATTAAGCTAGGCTAATAGTTTATAAAGTAGTAAATATAGATAGCAAAACAGTAAACAAGTTGAACAAGACTATTGTTCGGCTTGGCAAAGATTTGTTTGATGGAAGGATGGTTTGCTAGATCTAGGGTTTCTATTCAGGTAATCAGGATTATAATGATATATAGGCTAATTGTTGCTTGCAAGATATTATAGAACTCAAACAATAACAATAGTCTACCAGCTCTCGCATGTCTAGATTATCTATCACTAGATCTAAGATCTCAGCTCTCGCATGTTGATTTGTAGAAAATGTCGATCGATTATTCTATAGGAATATCGATCGATACACCTTTCACAATATCGATCGATTAATCTATTGGATCATCGATCGATATTGCTTCTAGCAAGCTTTACGATCGGGTTGAATATGTGTTCACTAAGTTTCCTAAATCAACTCTCGTATGTTTCTAGCAATCCTGGCTCAATAGAATTCAGTTCAGAGAAAAGACCAAGCGATGGCATTGTGCCTAATGATTCTAAGATCAGGGTTCTAGTTCATGACTCTAGAACACAAGCAGTAAGAACAATCCTATGATGAATATCACAACTTAGCAGTTCTATATTTTGGACTAATCCCTCATAACATATCTGAACCCTAAACCTAACAGGTGGATCTATTTAGACATGAAGTTTGTCACAGAAATCATGGATAGAATAGATGAAATTGCAATAGATATAAAAACCAAAGACAATGGAGTTCCAGGAGGACTCTTTCTCTCCTAACTAAGAACAATGAATTAAAGAAAGTTTAGATAGCGTAGCCGTCAACAATGGCTTATAAATAACATAAATATGGTTTCTGGTCGTCCAAGGGTATTTTGGTAACTTGGTATGGCTTCTGGGCTTCAAACGGTCTTTAAATATGCTTGATCCACGTTCTGGCATCACTGTCGATCGACACCAATGCTGTGTTATCGATCGACAGTCCTTTATCTCCTCGACAGCTTCCTCTTGTGAGGCATACTGACCACTCTTCAGTAAAACGGGCATAACTTTTGCTACAAGATGCTGATTGACCTCAAACCGGTGGCATTGGAAAGGTAACTGAAAACTCTGATACTGGGAAGGTATCCATCAATAGCTAAACATCTGATGCTTCTGTGCAGTTCTGCACCTCAAAAGACTCCAAAATCACCATTTTTCTCCAGAACGTACCTTAACCTGTAAATACTCTAAATAGACTCTATATAGTAGTAAATATATATTAAAACACTTATAGACCATGGCTGAAAGTGGGTAAAATCCATGGTCTATCAACTACCCCAGACTTACCCTTTTGCTTGTCCTCAAGCAAAACACACAGGTAATCTCTCTGAAAGAGGTTTGAAAACAGCAGGGACTCACATGATTTAAAAAACTTAGAATCATCACCTCTACAATATTGCAATCCACATCTAAGAAGTCCTAATCACAAAAGCACATTGTCATGTCCCCGATCCTGGATAGGATCGTCTAGACGGACTGCGGTGCGAGGAAACGCACCAGTCAGGTCATATGACCTAAAGACAAGTATATCATGGCCTGAAGGTAAGGTTAAGGGTATCAGGAAGCTAAGACATTGCTAATCCAAGAAGGAGACAAGCTCAAAGGAGCTGGACAAGCGAGCTGGTATCTGGACAAGATCCAGGTGAAGCTCGATGAAGTGAGTGATCAGAATGGATCATGGGGAAACTAAGTCTAGGTCTGGAAATTGACCAAGGGACTTAGAAGGATTGAAGAAGATAAAGGAAGCAAGCTGGACACAGTGTATAACAGCTGGGCGATGCAGTAAGCAAGCTCGACCAGCTAGGTGAAGTGTAGTGCAGCTCGGTGTAGCTCACTGAAGTGTAGGTCATCTCCCTGAGCTGGATGGTCTAGCTCCCTCAGCTGGATCAGCTGGGGATCAGCTCAACTCAGCTGGACTGAGTGTTCAGATGTTGGGCAGTTGGGCCGGGTCTGGACAGTGGCCAGGCCATGTGGATGACCCATGTGTACCAATGGGCTGGAGGGCTCTTGTGGTTGGGTCATGGGCGTGGGCAATCATTTTGGGCCTTGTTTGGCCTTTTCCAGGAGTGGATTGGCAGTTCCAGGGCGTGTGGTAACTGCCATAGGCGAAAGGGTGCAATCTGTACCATTGATTAAATCAATGGCCAGAAATGATACCGAAGGGATGCAATGGTTAAGAAGTAACCACCCCTTCTCCTATATAAGGAAGGCAAGTCCGTGCCTTTGCAGGCACGCCAGTGCTTCCTTCTACACCCTGAAACACAAAGAATCCAGAGAAAAATACAGAAAGTTGGTCGGATTCCCAATCCAAGACCCATGGTGGTGTGAAGGCCATAAAGAAACAGTTTTGGGGCATATCAAGGGGGAAGTTGAGAACGACCCTCTGAACGGTTTTGTTCATTGTCGACAACACCCAAAGCCTTATCTGGAGCCTGTGAACACACGTAAATGGTGAGGAAAGGAGGGAGTTGGCCGGAATCCATTCCCAAGGGCCAATGCAGCCTTAAAGGGAGATTGGTGTGGAAAGCAGTTTCATGGGGAACAAAGAGGGAAGTGATGCACGACCTTTGGATGGTGATTGATCATGGATGATCATGTCTAAGGCTTCCTCTGTGTCTTGGGAATACACGCAATTGGTTAGGAGAGAAGGGGAAAGGCTTGACTCCACTCTCAAAGGCATGAACAGCCTTGAAGATGGATGCAGTATAGAAACTGGTTTCATGGAAGTTCCATGGAAGGAGTGATGGGCACGAACCATGGTTATATCTTATCAATACTGGAAGTATGTGATAAGGTTTTGATGAAGGCATGCTAGGAGGAGAATGGACGCCCCTGATGAGGTAACAGGTGGGGACTGCAGACCATTGGACATAGTCTGGTACACTATGGGCTGATCTGGTCCTGCAGTTACACCTTACTCTGTTTTATGATTATTAATCATATTATTTCTTCTTCTTATGATTAAGATTGATGATTAGACATAGTAGCACTGAACCATGGCTTGGCCGGTTCAGAAGAACCCTCCATGGCCTTGGTTTGGTAGCTAAGTCCGGATCTCCTACTTCCTGATGGATTTATGGCGATCTGACTTTGGAATCCTCTTAGTGGTGAATTATCATGAATTATCATGATATTTGGGGATTTTTATCTGATTGATCTCGAGATGGTCAAGGTGGCCGGTGGGGCTGTTCTAGGTCGAGATCCATAGGATCGAGATCGGTTCTTGGAATTCTGACTTGACCATTCTCTTAGTTAAGATTTATCATGAATTATCATGAATCCTAATGAGTTTTTAGGGATTGATTTAGAGATGGTCCTTTGGGCCGGTTTGGCTGATCTTGGCCGCGATCTATGGGATGGAGGCCGGTTCTGGGAAATCTGATTGGACCATTCTCTTAGTTATGATTTATCATGAATTGTCATGAATTTTAATTGATTTTTGGAGCAGGTTTGCTTGGGGTCGAAATTGCACCTGAGGGCATATTGGGGTCCGATCCGTGTGTTAGGATATCTGATCATATGTTTGTGTGCTGGAACATACTGTCACTTATGATATTGATCATAAGGAATTGCTGGTTATCAACCTTGGTGTTGGTAAGGCAGGCCGTGTGTGATCTGGTCATGGGCAAGGATGGACGACCTGATCCTTGGATGATGAATCAAGGTGTCTGATCTGATTGATCAAAGGATGCACCGATGGTAAGAGCAACACTAATCAGGTTCAGTGGGACATGGTTCCATGACTGATTAGGAAGTATGAAGACTCATCAGTTCTGAGTCATGTGGGGTGATTGGTTGATTGACTCAGGATCTGATGGGCATTGTTAGTCTTTGTGAGGACTTGATCTGGTTAGTCCATGAGAGGACTTGGTATGATTAGTCCATGAGAGGACTATGTATTATATTCTACAAAGCATACGGGAATGTGGCAAAGGTATGATCTGTCAATGTTGCATAGATCTAGATAGAATGGCTTAGGGGAACGGAACCTCTGATTGTATGACTTGGTCCAGGTTCAGGATTGACCTTGGAGCTAGCTGGCAGTTGTGTTTACTGACCAGTAGCTGAGGTGATCTGACCAGACAAGTGTTAGATTGGTTTTAGACCATTGGTTAAGTAGATACTATTCCGCTGTGCATAAGTTGAAAGGATCTAGCTAGGGAATGACTAAGGTAGTCTTGAGCGAGGATCTGAGTTAGCCCTCGCCAATGGGCGATATTTTAAATAAAGGGCAAAATTTATAGAGGTTCGGTCCGGGTATGGACTGAGCGACATGAGGCATCGACCGCGGCCTAGTCGGCCGGGATCGGGTCTTACACACATTATACCATATCCTAGCTTAGCAACCAAATTAACCTAGCCAACAACTTAGCAAATTATGTTTGACATTCCCCTCTACCAACCTCATTTCTTAACATAAATAAAAGTGCATGTTTACCTTGGGAGTATCGATCACAGAATGCAAGGATTTTCAAATAAGTATCTAGATCTGCAGGTAAAAGTTAGTTTCTATCTTTACTCTCTACTAATTTCTCTCTTTAGTCAAAGTCTGCTTATATTGCAAGATCATTGACCAAGATTGGACAGGCTTCCATGAATCAAGCCTTAATGGTGGTTGCCACCAAGTTATGTTCACTTCTTTCTGACCTATATCCAAGAATTCATGTGAATCGAACCTTGATGATTGCCGCCACCAAGTCCCATTCAAATTCTTTTTGTTGGAATCCTTATGAAGCAAGCCTTAATGGTTGTAGCCACCAAGTCTTGTTCGGATTCCACCAAACTAACACCTATTATATATATATATATATATTTTTTTTTTCTTTTTTTCCCTTTTTTTTTTTTTTTTTTTTTGAAAATAAATTATTCTACCTATAAATCTAGGGTCGAAATAGAGAGAGAAAATGTGATAAATCTACACAAGGCTTTTCCTTCCAGACTTGTTTGAAGAATCCGATCCCATGTATACCAAGCCCCAAGACAAGCAGTTGTGTCAGGTTTAGTGTTAGAGGTCAGCTTTGGTTCCTTCAAACAATCTCAGCAAGTATGAATAGTTGACAGATTGATCCACTTTAGTATCTTTAGTACTATCTGCAATCAGTAAATATAGAATGGTGCTAAAGAGTGGTTAGATAACAACAAAAATCAAATAAGTTCATTATCCCCTTCTTGACTCAATAAAACTCTTTTGAAATTTTTTTATAAGACTCATGAACACACTAATATCAGTAAACATCCCCCAGACTTTAATTACACTGTCCCCAGTATATATCTAGTCGGAGTTATGGTGAGAAATAATCATAAGTAAATAATTTAACAAGTAAGAACGATGACCTGCTCAGTGTCGATCGACACAATGAAGTGACAATCGATCGTTGTTGATGAAGTGTTGTCGACTGATAGCGACATGGTCTCAACGGTCGATGGCTAGAGCAATCATTCGACACAATGAAGAGACAATCGATTGTTAAATCTGAAGTGCTGTCGATTGATATCGAGCTGGTCTCATCGGTCGATATGCTGAGGAATCGTCTACTCCGATCTTTTTTTTTTGTTTTTTTTTTCTAAATAGCTAACTAAAACACAACATTAGTAGAACCTCCCCAGACTTAACCAACACTGTGACCAGTGTTATATATTCTAAGATTGGTGGGGAAATAAACCATAAGGACAATATTTAACAAGGTGAAACGTTATGCCTGATCGCTGATGGTGAGCGTCGATCGACACAGTTAAGTGGCGATCGATCGATACTCGTGATGCTCTGTCGACCGACAATGACCTGTTGTCGTCGATCGCTTCTGGTATATCAACTCTTCTTCCTTGGATCTTTTTCCTTTTAACTATCATAAACATAACACTAAAAGTCAGTAAAAGATAACTAATAAAACATAACTTTTTTTTTTCTTTCGATGAACAGTGTTATGCTACAGTAGCGCTGTTACAGTAACTCTCGGTTTTCTGATACAGTGTCGATCGATTTGTTTGCTATAGTTTCGATCGATTTCCTTGCTACAGTGTCGATCGATGCTACAGTGCCTCTGCTACAGTATCATAATTACTGTTCATCCTCTTTTTTTTTTTTTGGACCTGCATAAAAATAAAATGAAAATCAGTAACAATTTAGCATAAACTGAATGAAATTACCTAATAGTGGGTTGCCTCCCACTCAGCGCTTTGTTATAGTCATTTAGCTTGACTTTGGAGATCTGATTTAGTCTGGATGAGGATGCGAACTCGCTCCAAAACAAGTCTCAGTTTCTACTCTCTGAAGCTTTATCATTCTTGTGTGAAAGTCTCCTTCATAGACTCTTCAACTTTGTCTATCATCTCAGCAATAAGGAGTGCTCGAACCTTTGCAAATGGCTTTGAGAAGCATCTGCTGCGCACTCTAGATTTCCTGAAACCATCGGAGAAGTGAGGAATCAATGATAACTGAGAATCACCGATGATCCTTTTTCTGTTCTTCCAATTCCTCCTCTTCTTTCCCCCAGACTTGTCTGATCGCGTGGTGGTATCTCCATCCCTAAGATTTCCACACACATCGAACTCCTTCTTTTCTGATATGCGTCCAGTGTCGATCGATGGGGAAGTGATAGCGTCGATCGATGATCGTTTGTTGGTGTCGTTCGATGGTATCCGGCCGGTGTCGATCGATGCTGCTTCTGCTGGGCCCTTATCCACTTCATCTCTAAATCGCAACCCTTTATGAGAAGCTTTTACGTGCTGATGATCATCCAATACCTCAATGTAAGAATTGAACTGCATACTTCTATCAGGTGGAATAGGAGATCCAGCTTCAAATACAGCGCATGGAACCACAATCTTCACAGGATCACGTATCCTTTTCACTCTTTTGTGAAACCAAGCAGCTTCTTCTGTCCAGATAGGTGGTCTCTGTTGTTTAGGGACAACCGGTATCATCTTTTCATCTTTCTCATCGTTTCATCTTCTCATCTCCCATCTCAATTATGCAACCTGTCGGAACACCTAGCAGTGGGCATCGATCGATATTAGGTGGGTGGTGTCGATCGATAAGTGGTTGGCAGTGTCGATCGATCTCGGGTGGGTGTAGATCGATGATGTGGGGTGGTTGTTGATCGATCTCATCAGGTTGGTGTCGACCAATGCTAGCCTTTGAAGTTTCCAGATCTCCTCTCGAAGTATGCTGATCGTCATCAAGATTCTTCGAATTTTGATCCATATCTTCAAGCCATTCCTCCAGCTCTAAGGAGTCTTCCATGGTGATTTCTCTGTCTACATCGTCGATCAACGTTGAGGTTGTGATGTCGATCGACTTTGAGGTCGTGCCGTCGGTCGACATTGAGGTCGTGCCGTCTGTCGACGTTGAGGTCGTGCTTTCGGTCTACATTAGGGTCGTACCGTCTGGCGACGTTGAAGTCCTGGCGTCTGTAGACGTTGAAGTCATGCCGTCTGTAGACGTTGAGGTCCTGCCGTCGGTATACGTTAAGGTCGAGTCTTCAGTACCAGCTTCCTCTACTCTGCTCAACTCTCCAGACACATGTTGTTCATCCATTTTTTCCATAATGTCGTCGAGCAGCTGTATTAGAATCATATACTCCTCATCTAACGATGCCAAGAACCTGTCCCATTTATCATTCTTCTCCTTTTCTCGAGTTGCTTCAGCATCATCAAGACATTTTTAAAGGAAGGCTCTTTCAATATCATCCCAGCTAGTTAGAGATCTTAGTTGTAGTTGACTGAACCATCTGAATGCATCCCCAGAGATAGAATAGGGGAAGATCTTGCAGAGCATGTGGTATTCAGACACTTCATTCTGCTCACTCCTTGACACGAGATCCTCAAGCTCTTCGATGTGGTTTCTAGGATCTTTGTGAGGAACACCCTGGAAGGGGTCTTGACCTACCCAATCATACCACTCTCGGCTCAGGTCAAAGTAATTCATCTCAGCAACATCAATCACACCAGGGATCACAGGGCCCTGAGCATTAATCAAGTGTTCTGCGCTGTTGCGAGTGCGACCTTCTTCGTCTCTCAACATCTCATTCTCGTCGACTTTAAGTATGAGCACTTCGATCTTCTCTGTCTCCCCGCAAGTGGTGTTGTTTTTCACCGGATGAACAGTGTCAGGATGAACAGTGTCGGGATGCACAATGTCGGGATGAACAGTGCCGAACGACGCGGGATGAACAGTGTCGATCGACGGGAGATGAACAGTGTCGATCGACGGGAGATGAACAGTGTCGATCGACGGGAGATGAACAGTGTCGATCGACGTGGGATGAACAGTGTCGATCAACGTGGGATGAATAGTGTCGAGATGAACAGTTCCTCGATGAACAGTACAGGGGTAAATAATACCGTTGTGAATAGTGTTGTCTGACACAAGTTGGATAGTGTCGATCGACGTAGGTTGAACAGTATCGATCGACATCGGGTGAACAGTATCGATTGACGCGGGATGAATAGTGTCGATCGATGCTTGGATTTCTACGCTGCCAATCGCTGCTTGGAGGGTGTCGACTACCCTCTTAGACTTATGGATCACGCGTTCCAAATCCAATGGCTCTACTAGAAAAAAAATTATGAGTTTTTTGTGAACAGTAGTAAAACCTAGACTAAAGCTAACTAGACAAAATCTAATGGGGATCAAAGATCCCCGGCAACGGCGCCAAATTTGATATCACTCAAATTACTCCTTAAGAGGTCGCCAAATTTGGTATCACTCAATTTATCCTAAGTAGTAATTTATACTCTCTCAAATAAGAGGTCGAGTTGTAGTACTTAGGGATCGAATCCACAGGGAGCTAGGGCACACAAAAGATCTAATAGTTATACGATTAAGCTAGGCTAATAGTTTATAAAGTAGTAAATATAGATAGCAAAACAGTAAACAGTAAAAAAGTTGAACAAGACTATTGTTCAGCTTGGCAAAGATTTGTTTGATGGAAGGATGGTTTGCTAGATCTAGGGTTTCTATTCAGGTAATCAGGATTATAATGATATAGAGACTAGTTGTTGCTTGCAAGATATTATAGAACTCAAACAATAACAATAGTTTACCAGCTCTCGCATGTCTAGATTATCTATCACTAGATCTCAGCTCTCGCATGTTGATCTGTAGAAAGTGTCGATCGATTATTCTATAGGAATATCGATCGATACACCTTTCACAATATCGATCGATTAATCTATTGGATCATCGATCGATATCGCTTCTAGCAATCTTTACGATCGGGTTGAATATGTGTTCACTAAGGTTCCTAAATCAACTCTCGTATGTTTCTAGCAATCATAGCTCAATAGAATTCAGTTCAGAGAAAAGACCAAGCTATGGCATTGTGCCTAATGATTCTAAGATCAGGGTTCTAGTTCATGACTCTAGAACACAAGCAGTAAGAACAATCCTATGATGAATATCACAACTTAGCAGTTCTATATTTTGGGCTAATCCCTCATAACCTATCTGAACCCTAAACCTAACAGGTGGATCTATTCAGACATGAAGTTTGTCACAGAAATAATGGATAGAATAGATGAAATTGCAATAGATATAAAAACCAAAGACAATGGAGTTCCAGGAGGACTCTGAAGGAGTTTCTCCTTTCTTTCCTAACTAAGAACAATGAATTAAAGAAAGCTTAGATAGCGTAGCCGTCAACAATGGCTTATAAATAACATAAAGAGGGTTTCTGGTCGTCTAAGGGTATTTTGGTAACTTGGTGTGGCTTCTGGGCTTCAAACGGTCTTGAAATATGCTTGACCCACGTTCTGGCATCACTGTCGATCGACACCAATGCTAACTCAAAGCTCTATCTTGTGTCATAAGATGGGCTCAATCTAACGGTGGGAAGGTCTCCATCCATAGCTAAACATCTGATGCGTCTGTGCAGTTCTACACCTCAAAAGACTCCAAAATCACCATATTTCTCCAGAACGTACCTGAACCTGTAAATACTCTAAATAGAATCTATATAGTAGTAAATATATATTAAAACATTTATAGACCATGACTGAAAGTTGGTAAAATCCATGGTCTATCAATATATTTCCGCAGTCTGTTTATTTCTGGCCAGGTGTGGCCGTGATTTATGTATCGGGACTGGCCGTATGTGGCCTCAAATCCCCACCGTTCATCGGCTTTTTATGAACCATGCTTTATAAAAAGGGGTTTCAAGAATGTTCCAGTTTTTGTTAAGTGTAGGGAGAAGGATCTGAGTTGTTATCTCGTTCCTTGTTGATGTAGTCCTAAGCTGTCAAAGGATTACAAGCACCTTGGATCAAAGTGATGATCGATCCAACAAGAAGGGTGGTTGTTCTAATCGATCTAATCGACTATAAAACCGGCTGGATGGGAGTGATGATGATGATCTCGGATAGAATAGGGTGTTGACTGATTCCACAATCAACCACGAAGAAGAACAGCCTGATTCCACAAGCAGTCTCAATCGCCAATCACTAGGACAAGTGAATCCACACAAATCTTGATGATCAATATAACTCAAAGACACAAAGACTTAGGAGAAAAGAAACTAAGAAGTTTATTATTTCTTGGGTAAAAGATTTGTGCCTTCTAATGAGGGACCTAATGAGCTTTTATAATGCTCAGTACAAAGACTTAGAAAGCTAAACAAAATGGAAACATGCAGAAATTAAGAAACTAGCCGTTTGGCTTAAATGAAAGAATCTCAACCAAAATGGGAAATGTGTTGAGCTGCTTGTATCTGGACAACTTGGGGAAGATCCTAGGAGCCTTTGGGGTCTTCTGGTTGATAGAAAAAATCGCCAAAATGCTTGCAATCATGGAGAGAAAGAGCCGTTGAGATTTATTGTAAATATGCTCCAAAAATGGCAAGTTGAGATGGTGAAGAATCTGGCTGATCCAGTGAGGTAAAGTGCATTGTATAAACTCTCCAAGTGGTCTTAGATGTAATGAATGATCTCCTGGTTCCACACGTGAGTTTGAGTTGCACACTCCTTAAGCAAAGAACTAGGTGATAATCCGCGCCATGCGCGGTGTAAATGACCAAAAGATATTTTTTTAAAACAATTTACAGATATTAGAAATTTTAAAGTTATAGGCACAAATATTAGATCTAATGATATATATGGAACGAAAGTGTGAATGTATATATAATGTAAGCTTAATTGTTTTTTTTTTTTTTAAGATTGTTTTTTTTTTAAAAATATTTTTTGGTGTAGTTGGTTATGTGTAAATTAAATATATTTTATGTAAAAAATATATAATAGTATGCAATAACTTTTATTAATTTATTATGAATTTAAGACAAAACAAAACATAGGAAATAGAATTTCTTATTTCATAATAAAAAATATGATTATAATATTAAAAAAAAACATAAGTAATAGAAAAATATAAAATACGAAAGAAACAAATTATAAGGAAACAAATAAAAAACTGATAAAACCAAGATGCCGCGAAAATGGTCTTCAGAACTCCTTGTTTGAAATCCAATAGAGAGAAATAACTAAGAATTAGTTTACCAAACTAAACATACCTGCTAAAAAATTCACTAAACGAACTGATATACCACTTTCTGAAACGGAGTTAAAGCCAGTCATTTGTTTGCTTAAGAGAATGTTTTGATAATTAGGAAGTTGAGAAGAAGTGTGTGGTGAGTCGATGAATTGTAGAGAACATATATTTTTATTAAGAAGTCAGCGCCCATGTGACTAATGATACACAAAATAATGGCTGTAATTAAAGATATTATTACATATTTAATTTCACATAACTTGGGCTCCAATCGTAATCGTAACTTACCTTAATTTTGTAGGCACTATAATTGAACTTCTTTTTATAAATTACAATTGAACTAAATGAATAAAATTCATGATTATTAATTGATTCGAATAATTTGAATCCATAATCTAAATTCATTATATACAACATATTAATAGTTGACAAAATTTTGTAACCATAATCGACTCCCTATTATTACCAAAAATTTATCAAAAATAATGGCGGATTTGATTCAAGTATTATTACCAAAACGTTTCAAAATTCGTAATTTAAAATATATTAAAGTTATTAGAAGTTTCCTTTTAACAATCATTAGTCACGGTTGTCCTTGCAAATCACATTTCATTAAGAGATAAAACAATTAAAATAATTAGAAGCTTCCTTTTAACTTTCATATATATTGCAACGTTATTAGAAGTTTCCTTTCAACTTTCACCCAGATTTAAACAAAGTTATTGCAAATGACATTTCTTTTTAATATTAATAGTTAGACATCGTGATTTCGTAACAATCGTTAATCACGGTTTATGATTACAATTCTGATAAGTCCTTAAACGGAATTATATGGGCCATCGTGATTTGATAATAGTTAGACATCCCGTTGTTACGATAAGTCCTTAATTTGTAGACACTATAGTTAGACTTTTTTTTTTGAATTAGACTATATAGTTAGACATTATATATAGATTTCGTTTATATATATAATGTCTAACAAATTATAAAATGATATATGATGAATACTTGTAAAAACGTGTGCATTTATTTTTGTCTCAATCTATTTAACTATTAACTATAAGAAGTATAATTTATAACATATGTTAGAGTTCTGCTAACATTGTGAAGAGATTATAAATTTAACGGTAATATTTCGTTACTTGAAATCAGATACATATGCACATAATGGTATAATCTGAATCATTATAGATGGTCCACATACACATGTTATAAATTATACTTTTTTTTGTTATATATGTATCGGATTATACCATCTACAAAATCGTTATCTCATATATAATTAACTTTGTAGACCGAATCAGTTTAATAATGGGAATAAATAACTATATGCCTATAAGTTTGAATAATAATGACAACGCAATAAACATGGACGTCAATTTTTTTGTTAGTCATTGTAATGAATAAGCTTATAGTATATTAGTAAAGTTATAATCTAATGATCAATGGCAAGCAATGGCAATTATTGTAATTAGTCTAGTTAACAAAGGGTTTTTGAATATAAGGTGTGAGAGAGCTTGTGGTGTTGCCACGTAGGAAATGACAATTTTGAAAATAATACATGAGCTAAAGGTTAGTTATCTATAATGCTCCTCAAATAATAATAAAGGGATTAATTTCCTTAAACAGAACCAGTTCAGATGCAGAGTAGGTCGCCTGACTTGTAAATGGTATATATCCTAAAACATTATTCCTTTTGGTATGAAACCAATTCGCCGCATGCTCTGGTTGAGTTGAGAATCTATAGCAACTTGTTTCACGGTCAAATTCCTCATGGTTGCAAAGATATCCTTCTTTGAATGCACCTATGTCCTGGTTGGCTTCTTTAGTTTTCCTCAGCTGCATGTTCTTCACTGATTTACTCCTGGTTCCTTTCTCCTTTTCTGATAATGACTTGAGGTCCTCATCATTCTCTCCCTCTTCAAAAAGTTATGTCCTCAAAACTAATTTACCTGCACCAAGATAGAGCAAGTTAGGTTTCATTCTATTTTGGGAAGCTAGGGTCTTACCTTGGTATATGAACGGTTTTATAATGCATTGTCCATCTGGTGGTCCCTCTTTGATCAGTAGGGAAGCTATGACCCCTCTCCATGGTCGTTCTATGCTTTCCCTTCGAAGGAACGTGGTCTCCTTTGTGAAATCTCCTATTTCACTCTTGGTTTCTCCATTGACCACTCCTTGGGTGTAATGTCGTGAGTTTGGTTCCGGATATTTCTTCATTGTATCTATACCTTTGCCAATCTCTTCTGGGCATATCAAGTGTGTTATCACGTCCTTTGAGTCATAATAAACAGATTGAATCAAGTGATCGCTTACACTGGTTTGATATGAAGTTGTAGCAATTTTTACCACATCTTCTTTAAGTTGTTCTTGATCCTTGTTTACTCATAGTGTTCCTGTTTCTTCCTTGTCACTTAAAGAAAACATCAAGTACATTATACTTGAAGTAGATTCAGTGAAAACCGAATGTGTAAAATTATGACTAGCTAAGAAATTTGTAACGACCCGGTTTTGGATAAACCGGTATGGTTTAATTTAAAACAATTATGTGTGAAAACCAAAGCCAAGCTTATTAACTAAATCCGGTGAGTATATATAAGAGTTTGTGTAACCCTAAGATATATGTCAAGCCTTCAACCCACCTCATGATTATTTGTTCTTCTCTTCACCCCCACTCATGTTGTCTTGCGATCAAAGCCACCACTGTTGGTGGTACGCCAGATCCGAGAGCTTAAGAGATGAGTCACTGGATCCATTACAATGCCATCTCATGCGTTGATGACGAGAGCAAAGTCAAGAGGGAGATCGCAAGCAAGCCCGAGCCACCATCACCTCCACCAGCGTGAACCATCTCACCTCATCCCACCGGAGAGCAGCCCATGGTATCACAGACTCGTTACCTGCCGCCACGTCCTGAAAGCATGTATCTTCATCCACGTCTAAGCGCCCTCGAAACTTTGAGAATTTCTCAAACGTCTCGGACGAGAAACGAACAGGACGATCCTCAATATAGGACAAGTGATGAGGAGCTCAAGTCATCATCAGAAAAGGAGAAAGGAACCAGGAGTAAATCAGTGAAGAACATGCAGCTGAGGAAAACTAAAGAAGCCAACCAGGACCTAGGTGCATTCAAAGAAGGATATCTTTGCAACCTGAGAATTTTGACCGTAAAACAACTTGCTATAGATTCTCAACTCAACCAGAGCAAGCGGAGAATTGGTTTCATACCAAAAGGAGTAATGCTTTAGGAGATATACCATTTACAAGTCAGGCGACTTACACTGCATCTGAACTGGTTCTGTTTAAGGAAAGTAATTCTTTGCTTAAAGTGTGTGAAACTCAAACTCACGTGTGGAAACCAGGAGATCATTCATTACATCTAAGACCACTTGGAGAGTTTATACAATGCACTAAACATCACCGGATCAGCCAGATTCTTCACCATCAGCTGGGGAAAGTGTGGAGCTAGCTCACTCAGTCTTGGTCAGCTCACGGGAGCTGATAGTCTAGCTCACTCAGCTGGGGACAGCTGGTGACCAGCTCACCTCAGCTTGGCGGAGTGTTCCGGTCCGGACCAGTGTGGCCGTTGCCGAGCGGTTACCAAGCCGTGCAGGCGGCTCATTTGGGACGATGGGGCCGTGTGTACCCAAGGCTGAACCAGGGCTTGGGCAAAGGCTAGGGGAGTTGGTTTTCGGTGGTGAAACTGCCAAGAAGCAGTCGGGCGGTCAAGAGGACCGGTTGGGGGGCAGTTAGAGGTGAAAGGGTGCAAGAGGACAAGTGGCACCATTTCGGCCAATCCTTTGCAACCGATCGGCCAGGCAGTTATCTGATCCCTCTCTCTAAAAATATAAGTGTATGGGGTCAGTTTTGCACATAAATTTCCTTAGGAAAAACTCTGAGCAAATCGCGAGAGAGAGAGAGAGATAGGCGGCCAAGAAAGGAACGGTGGAAGTGGTTGTCTGACCTATTCCGACGAGGATTTAGAATGGATACCAGACAAAAGGATAAGGAGAAGGAGAAAGAGAAGGACATGGTGCCAGAGGAAAGAACTCCTAAGGTCAGTGGTGTAGACCGTGAACAATCGGCCCTAGCCGGCGGTTGATCCGATCGGGCTTGTGGCCGGTTTGATGATCGGATACATCCATCCCTCCCTCTCTTCTATTCCGCCTTGCTCTCTTTATATTATGTTGTATTAAGGTCGATCAGATGTAGAGAGACTGAACTAAGGCCTTGGCCGGTTCAGAAGAGAAGTCCTTGGCCCATGGCCGGACATAGGCATGATCGGATACACTAAGGACTGATCGGATTGATCTAGATCGCTTGGTGGTGATCCGGTTATAGCCTGGCTTAGGCGCGCCTAATCCTATGAAGGATCTGAGTGTGGCCGGTTACTATTGTGGTTATTGTGGAATAGAATTGGTTAAGAACTCTAGCGAACTGAACCATGCATGATTAGTTATTGATGTTAGGCTATCGGTTTAGTATTGATTGATGTGTATGGATTGGTTTCAGGATCGGACTTGGACCGTGGTAAAGGAAAGGCAACGTGAGGATTCAAGCCATGGAAAGATGTGTGGTGATTGGGTCATTATTGATAAGTGTGAAGTATTGATAGCCTATTGTGCAAACTGTGAACTTATGATTGACTAAGTGTGTAATCTAGTAGTATGAACATATGGATGATGTATGGATCTCATTTATATTTATACAATCAATTTGCCCCTTATGCTATCTTGTTTAAGTTGATTTTTCCTGAACCTCAATTGAAATGAAATGTACTTAGAAACTAAAGACTTAAAACCGGAATCACATAGACATATAAAGGAAGTAAGGCCACGGATCAGATTGGGCCTAAGGGCCGGGATCGGATCATTACAAGGCCTACATAGTCGTGTCCTATGTACTGAGTCAGTAATTTGTGGTTTAGAATCTCATACCTCACTAAGTGACTCCCCTGTTACTCACCCCTCTTTCTTCCCCTTGCAGCTGAGCAAGACGAGTAGTTGAATATGTGGACGGATTGGTGTCTTGGAATCGTTGTATTTTATTTTGGTTTTAATTAACTTTCCGATTTAATGTATTTGGTTTTAAATTATAACTTGTTTTATTTGGATATTTGATTAAAAGGTTTGATATTTTTCCGGTTTTATAAATCGGTTTAATTTGGTATTTTTTTTGTTAATAACACGCCATTTTCGAGAGTACTTGTTTTCATACCCCAGATAATACGTTCAACTCGTTCTGCATATACTGTTTTCATTTTCTTTTCATACAATTCTTACAATTGTGGTCTAGAATTAGTAAAATATATTCTGAAATGGATTTTTTTCATACAAACACATAAATGAATATTCTCTCAAAAACACCTCAAAAGTGATTTTCTCTCACGTGCGTAGTTTCTAATAAAACAGTTACGAATGGGTAAAACAAAGTTGGGTAATTTTACCAACCAAAATGTCTAGAGATTCCTAAAGTCTACTCCTATATAAATCATCATTTATATCTTGTGGAAAATAATCATATAAAGAACTTTCATTTGTTTAAGTTTTATATCATCTACAAAATATAAGAAGAAAAAAATGGTGCCTTTGAAAACAAATGCTACTTTTTTGCAATTATATTCAAGTTTGAGGAAAAATTATACTACCTCGAGGAAGAAGTTAAGGTTGTAAAATATCATGTGTGCTATTCTATTACTCAAACTTGAGGTGGTCTTGACAACTAAATCGGAATAGAACAACCAATAAAGTTAAGCTCTCTATGGAAAGATTTTGTCGTCTTAGCTACATAGTCAGAAATCTGATCTTTTGCTCGTGGAATGTGAGTAATCTTAAAGTCCAGAAAATATATCTGCAAATTATCTATCTTCTCCAGTTATATTGCAAAGCTTGGCCAATCGTGCGGCTCCTTAAGCATGGTGATTATGTATGCTTTTAAAAGAACATATTTGTGTGTGTTTAATGCGTATTAAAAGATATATTAAATTTTATTAAATCACATTATTTTTTATGATTAAATATTTTCACAATTTTAAACCAAAAAATATTAGTAAACGGAATTTACTTTTAAAAGTGTGCAATCGATCATTATATATTAGCTATCAAAAAAATACATTGACACTTTATATATATATGTATATATATATCTTTTGCAAACCAAATCTTTTATTTTAATATAGGTCTCTTAGAAACATTAGAAGTCAAACACGTATGGAATATAACAAACATGAAATTTCAGACGTAAGTTATTTAATATTTACTGTTTTCATTTTCTGTTCATAAAAATCTTACAGTTGTGGTCTATAATTGATAAAATATATTCTGAAAAGGATTTTTGTCAAAGAAACTCATAAATATTATGAGATAAGACTAACTTTGGATAATGATTATCCATTAAGCAAAATATCTTGTTTTGTCTTTTTGTATTAAGTCGGTCAATCTAACCGACTTCTTCCCTTATATATATTGCTCTCATGTTCATTTGTAAAAGTTAAGTTAATAAGAAGAAAAAGACTTATTTTTTGACTTTTTCTTACGTAATACATATATTATAAAAGTCAGCATCTTATATCCCTCTCTCTCCACCGATCAACCGATATATATATAAAGAAAGAAGAAGAACATCAGATCCTTAATTATTTTTTACAACACATTATCAGCACGAAGCTCTGACCAACTGAGGTTTATTAAACCGAAAATTCTTAACTAGTCGAGGTAATGTTTAAATTTATGTGTTTCAATATAGTTAGTTTATTTAAATTTTATTATTGTTCCGGAGTGAGAGGCTAGGCATTCTCCGTTTATTTTCGGGATGATAGGCGTTGCCTTTCCCGACTGATCGTTATGGTAGGCTATGCCTTCACTATCAGAGAAACACGTGGTAGGCGTTGCCTCCGTGAATTAAAAAAAAAGGCCAAAAATGGCAAACTAAGTCTCCTCGTACCTTGAAATAAGTAAAAGTCAAAATGGTAGACCATGTCTCCTCGGACTTTGAAAAATGATCAATATGGTAGTCTAAGACTCCTCGGATCATGTGGTAGGCTAAGCCTGCAATTTTATTCATGCTCTTTAAATTTCTGCAATTTAAATTTATGCCTTTAGTTTCTGCATTTCAATTTCCATCTCTATATATTATTATTCTATGAATTCGGTTATCATATCAAATTTGACAAAGCTCAAAATAAATGCCCTTGACATTACGGGAAATAGTTATATGACCTGGGCAGTGGGTGCAAAGATGCACCTAAGAAAAAATGAGCTTTGAGAAATCATCGATAAGTTGAAACTATATCGGATGAGAAAAAGATAAAGCCATGATAATTTACACCACTTTAATGATGGTTTATAAGATGAGGTGTATCATGAGAAAGATCAAGAAGATCTTTGAATAATCAAATCCTTGAAAGAAAGGATTCACCAAATTGTTGGAGTTGATGTAAATCCTCCGTGAGAATTGAAAAAGAAAAGAAACTCATGATACTAAACCATCAAATCGGTCCTTCTTGAAAAGGACAAGGGTGTGGATGCGGTTGAAACTGCTATCGTGGTCACTTCCACGAAAAATGAAAGTGGTCGGGTGATAAAAGGCAAACAGAAAAAAGTTTGCTATAGATATGGCCAGAAAGAAAATTGGGTACGTAGTTTTCGTACGCCAAATATTTAGCCGATCTATATCGAGATTCAAAAAGAAAAAGAGAAAGGAAGTGAAATAAACTTCATCTCTTATGAGCCCGGATCATCTTTTCATAGATTGAATACTCATCTTGATGATTCAAATTTTCTGGTTGGTCGAGAAAATGAAAATAAAATATCGATGTGATATGAGAATTATCTTCCTGAATAAGATTTTGAGATTCAGGATGGAGATGGATGTAACTGGCAGATATTGGGTCATCGTACATGACTACTAAAGGTAACAAATATTTCTCCTCTCTCAAAATAAGTAAGTACAATATCTATTACTACAAAAATTATTATTGGCTCTAGAGGAGCTTATGATGAAAAGACAAGCATAAGAAAAGGATGGCAAAAGTATAAATGAGTAGTAAACCTGAAGTTTACTGATATATAGTCATATCCAATAATGTTATCCACATTATTGTGAAATGTTGAAAAACCAGAAGTTTTTCACATATAGCATGTCAAGAAAATAAAGGAAACCATCATGGGTGTTGAATCATCAAACAAGTTCATAATATGTGATTTCTTTAAGCAGACCCCAAATTAAGATCTCACTCTAAAGGATATGAAACATAATTCATCCCAAATGGGAAAACTGAATATGTTATTGGTTCTAGAGTGGGATTCAGTATGAGATTTTAGACATGGAGTGTCATCATCTCGAGGGGGAGAATTAAAGAATCCTAGTAAGTGGAACATTGAAAAAATAATGTTTGCACTCGAAAAAGAACTTGATAAAGTAAATTCAAGTAAGATGATCCCCATGATCGGATGTAATGCAGTTGTGCATGTAATAAAGACATATATAATCCAGAGGGATAAAGTATATGGATAATTAAAAATATGCTTGCAAGTTTGCTAGAAGCATATGATAAGCTGATGGAATGAGATATGTGAAATGGATTACAATGAAAAGTAGAATAATCCATTTACAAAATGCCTGCCAGACATTTTGATGAAATAATAAAATCTCATATTCCAGCTGAAAATGCTCCAATAAGAAAATGTGTCCTAAAAGGACGATATATGAGTCTATAACACGCTGGAGACGTGATAGACCACTTTGGTTCCAAAGAGTCCTCGAAAAGGAGCAAAAATATAAATAGAGGATGAATCTCATGATGAGACCGTTGATATGGTTAATATAATAGTTAGGTACCTGGGTAAATCATCGATGATGATAAAGAGATCTCGATTAACCATATCAGTACGGATAAAAAGATGGAACCAAAGAGAAAATAGATTTCCGACAATAAAATGAAAAAGCGCTATATAAATAAGGATTATGAATCTACCTCTATGTATGAGGGTAGAGTGAATTGATTGGCCATCAATTCGATATAAAGCTCGTTAGAAAAACGAGAGATTTTTGGACCAAAAGTCCAAGGTATATATTTCTCCAGAGAATGAAATAAAAGATGACCTTGTGGTATGAAAAACGGCTTGTTCCAAGGTCACTGGAGAATATTTAAAAATAGATGCAGTATATTAAAATGTCTGGCAGGACATAAACGATTTGAGTTGCATCTTGATATTTAGAAGTCTCTGGAGAGTTAAAGATGCTCTCGGGAATGTATAAAACTCTGGAAGAATTAGAACAAGCCGTATATAAGGTATCTTGAACCAGTAACTGATGATATGTTTATGGCACAGTTCGCCGATTGCCATTTAATGAGTTTGAATTTCCAGCGTTAGGGGGAGGAATTAGAAAATTTTCTAAAGAGATTACATGGTGTACATAGTCGTTGTTACACCTTAATCACCCTACGAATCAAAGAGATCTGGAAATTCAAGAAATTGTGCATTTGCATAATTTGGCAAACCAGTTACCAGATGTGTTCATAGATACGATATGATATACCCGCTGAAAATGTTCCATCAAGAGTTGATGTTCCTAAAGAACAATGTGATGGTAACAAAATAAATGAACCTAGGGTTCAGTTAAAGAGGGGGAGACTAGCGGGTTCTAGGGAAAAAAATCCCCGAAAGAAATTGGTTGAGAAATGTTGCAAGGTTCCTGAAGAAACTGATACTGAAAAATTTCTGAAAGAAGACATAAGTGAAAAGGTTCAAAGAGAACCTGATACTGAAAGATGTCTGAAAGAAGGCATAGATGAAAATGGTCAAGATGAACCAAATAAAGATGATCCAGATGACGAAAAAGGAACAGAAAAGTATGAGATTTCCATCAACTACACCCTTGATGAAAAAGTTATAAGATAAAAGATGTTGATGGAATGTTCTCCTTTTCTGTCCAAAGAGATCGATCATAAAAGTGATGATCCCGATCCAAGGTCCATTTTGGAATGTTAAAAAGACATGATTGAGAGGAGTTGCAGAAGGCCATTCAAATTGAATTATTCTCCCTGAATAAAAGAAATGTCTTTGGACATATAGTCATAACGCCTGAGAATATAAATCTTGTTGGGTATAAGTGGGTATTCTTGAGAAAAGTAACACGATATAAAACCTGATTAGTTGCCCAAAGATTTTCTCAGAGACCGGAAATTGATTTTGAGGAAATGTATTCTCCGGTAATGGATGCAATTATGTTTAGATTTTTGATGAGCCTAATGGCA
Source organism: Brassica napus (assembly GCF_020379485.1). Taxonomy (NCBI): domain Eukaryota; kingdom Viridiplantae; phylum Streptophyta; class Magnoliopsida; order Brassicales; family Brassicaceae; genus Brassica; species Brassica napus. Next base: position 30,044,393 of record NC_063444.1, read on the forward strand.
TCTAAAAATCTTGAAATGCATCTTAAAGACGTTTTGACTACATATTTGTATGGATCGTTGGATAACTATATATGCATGAAACTCCCTGAGGGATTGAAAATGCCAGGGGCATTGAAAGAAAAAACAAATCCAGGGAGATTTGTTCGGTCAAGTTACAGCGATCACTTTACGGATTAAAGCAATCCGGACGCATGTGGTACAATCGCTTAAGTGAATATCTTTTGAGTAAAGAATATGTGAATGATGCGATATGTCCATGCGTTTTTATAAAGAAATCTTCATCCGGCTTTGTGATCATTGCTGTATATGTAGATGACCTGAACATAATTGAAACTCAAAAGGAGGTTGATGATGCTCGAACTCATATGAAAGAGGAGTTCGAAATGAAAGATCTCGGAAAGACAAAATTTTGTCTTGGGCTCCAGATAGAGCATCTCCGAGAAAGAATAATTGTGCATCAATCAAATCATATGAAAAGGTTATTGAAACGCTTTTCTATGAATAAAGCGACTCCTTTGAGTACTCCAATGGTTGGTAGATCTCTCGATGTTAAAAGAGATGTTGTTTTAAAAGATCCTGGTAAGTTCTTATATAAATAAGTACTTTGGAGATGCTAATGATAATAAAGCATATGTGAGCTTATATGTCTTGCGAGTTGTATTTGATTAAATATACTTTTAGACACTAATGTCTTTGTGAGATATAGCTCATTTTCTATTTATGGAAATTAGAACGGTGTCGAGAACATATTCGTTCTCTCCAAGGTACATATTGATTTAGGATTGATTTATCCTAGAAACCCCGAGTTTTGTATGGTTTTGCAGATACATGCTATTTATAAAGTCGAATGTAAACCAGATATGGTTTTACAATTGGTGGAACCGCGATCTCTTGGCGGTCCCAGAAACAAACTCTGGTTGCGACATCTTCAAATCATGCAAAAACTATTGCGCTTCACGAAGCATGTCGAGAATGTGGGTGGCTTCGGTCAATGAGTCACCACATACAATAATCAAGCGGAATAGTTAACGAGAAAGAGCTGACGAAAATATTTGAAAATAATTTGGCGTGGGTCGCTCAACTCAAAGAAAGCTATAACTAGAGTGAAGTACATCCCTCCAAGATTTTTCTCATACATACGAGAACTCGAGAAAAATAAAGAAGTGGACATCGAGTATGTATGGTCATACGACAATCTGGCTGACTTGTTCACAAAAGCTCTTCCGACTACAACATTCCGGAATGCAGCATTTGCGTGACATGTGACGAGAAAGCTATGTCCACTATTCTCAGGGGGAGATTACGGCAGTGTACTCTTTTTCCCTTGTCATGGTTTTTGTCCCAATGGGTTTTTTCATGACCAGGTTTTTAACGAGTCACTACGTAATACAAAATAGATAATCAAGGGGGAGTATTATGAGATAAAACAAACTTTGGATAATGATTATCCATTAAGCAAAATATCCTGTTTTGTCTTTTTGTATTAAGTCGGTCAATCTAACCGACTTCTTCCCTTATATATATTGCTCTCATCTTCATTTGTAAAAGTTAAGTTAATAAGAAGAAAAAGACTCATCCTTGACTCTCTCTTACGTAATACATATATTATAAAAGTCAGCATCTTATATCCCTCTCTCTCCAGATCAACCGATATATATAAAGAAAGAAGAAGAACATCAGATCCTTACTTATTTTTTACAACAATAAATGATTATTCGCTCAAAAAAACCCACAAGAATGAACTTTTTTCACGTGAGTAGTTTCTAATAAAAACAGTTACGAATGGGTGCAACAAAGTTGGGTAATTTCACCAACCAAAATGTCTTAAGATCCCTAAAGTCTTCTCCTATATAAATCAACATTTTATATCTTCTGCAAACATAATCATCTAAAGAATTTTCATATGTTTTTGTTTTATATCTTCTGAAAACATAAGAAAAAAATGCTGCCTTCGAACAGAAATGTTATAGTTTGTGCATTGATATTGTTGGTGATACTAAGTGTTTCGCCTTTGAGTGCAGGAAAAGGTTTATTCTTTAGTCCTGCAGAATGTGTGAAGAGAATCCAAAATGTGGAGGGATGCGCTGATGCCATAACTGCCATATTACTTTGGGATTTTAGCCACCTTAAGCACGGTTGCTGTGATGTTCTGGAAGGTTTAACCGAAGATTGCTGGCCAATAGTGTTCCCCCACCAGCCTCTTGTTCACACGATGATCAAAGGAATATGTTTTTTTCCCATAGAAACGACTGTTTCTTCTATAATTAATCAACTGCTATGATGATACGTATGAGCAAGTAAACCAATAAAAATGCCTTGTAATAGGTTTTATCTTATTATTCTTATTTTGGATGATATTATATAATGAGAAGCTATCTAATTAATATGTTCCTTTTTTTCTTCTCTCTGAAATGTTTCCTTCTATTTAATCAATACGCAAACAAAATTATTGCTGTTCTATGAGGGAAATAAGTAGCTTCCTTAAGCTCTCTAGAACTGAAGCACAGTTTTTCAGGATGATTATGTTATGTGAAACATATTCTTTGATTACAGCACGACTACCAATGTGTGGTATAAAAACAAAATTGGAAACTGATGATGGTAAACATCAAAAAAAAAAAACCCTCAAAACAAACATCAAAACAAAACAGAGAAAAACCTTTGTCAAAAAAATAATAAAAACATCAAAAGGCAGAGTCTGAAACAGTATCATGTGTAGTATTTCCTCTTTTCTAACATACCGAGACGATCAAAAGTAGATAAAATCCAACTCTTAAAATGTGTCATCGACACGGCAAATAATTTCTATAGTTTGAAGAAGACATTTAAAGAAATATAATCAAATGGCCAGAGGTATGTATAAAGCAAAAATAATATTCATGGCTGCTTATGTCGATTGGTTAGATTATTAGGCAAATTTAAGAACTGTACTATATGATGCAAGATTTTTTTTTTCTTCGAACGGCTATTCTATTACTCAAGCTTGAGATGGTCTGGGGAACCAGACCGGAACAGAACAACTAATGTAATACAATTCTCTATTACTCAAGCCTGAGGTGGTCTGGCTATCTTAGCTAATGAATCAGACGATACATTTTCCGAATGAGGAATAAAAACAATCGAGAACTCCGTAAATCTGATCTTCAACTTCATAAACTCCTCCAGCTCAGTAGAAAAGTTTGGCCATGCTCCGGGGTCTCTGATCATCGAGATTAAGTCCTTGCAGTCGGTCCCAAAGGATTGACATGTCGATACCTGAAGCATACACTCCATTGCCCAAGATAAAGCCTCCAGTTCTGAGTGCACTCAAAAGTTGCGTCACTCCTCTTGAGTTTATCCATGTCCACCCATAGCCACTAAAGAGTGTGTTATGTGTCCATGATCCATCTATCATGCATCTCTCTGAGATTGGAGCCCGTTCTGGGTTTTGTGCTTCCACCAATCCTTCTGGTCTTTGGTTTCTTTCAAACCAGGCCAAGCATTCTGATTCCGCGTGTCTATCAGTTTCCAAAGGGTCCCTGTCTATCCCTCTAAATAGTTTATCGTTCCTCGCTTTTCAGATGTACCATATGATCCAAGGATATGGATCCTTGTCCAATTCCAGATCTTAAATATCATTCTTTCGCCAGAAGAGGTAATCTATATTTGTGAAGTGGCTTCCACTTGGGAATAGTGTTGGCGGGGTTGGTGTTGTCGCGTGTGCCCAAGTCTGTAGGGACGGAGGCCATTCGAAGATGGCATGATTTATAGTTTCATCATCTGCACCACACCGAGGGCAATGGTTATCACATCTCATATGACGATGAGTCAGACTACTCGTTACTGCTAACTGTCCAGATATCATTTGCCAGACGTGATGTCTGATCTTTGAAGGCGCTTTTATTTTCCAAGCATAGGCCTGGAGCTTTGTAATACTAGGTTCATGTGCCTCCATTGTTTTCTCCTTAAGCAAGTTAGTTGCCACCCAATAACCTGATTTGACAGTGTACATTCCATTCTTCGTATAGCTCCAACAATATCCATCTCGATGATAATCCTGGCTTATGCCCAGCGATTGGATCAATGGGATGTCATCCTGATGGACATAGTTTTCTAGCATCTGATTATTCCATCTCTTCGGGTTCTCAATCATCTGTTCACTTACTGGCAAGATTGAGTGAAGCACCGGTGCAATTGGCCTAGCTGGTCTTGCCGGTATAGTTGGGATCCAAAGATCTTCCCAGATCCTAATTTCATTACCAGAATGTACCTTTTGTCTAATCCCCAACTTTATCAATGGCTTTGCAGCCATTATACACTTCCATCCATATGAGGGATTGTTCACAACGTTTAGTCGCAACGGCGAGCTACATCGGAAATATCGTCCTCTCAGAACCCTTGCCAATAAGGAGTCAAGAAATTGTACTAATCGCCATAACTGTTTCCCAACTAATGCGAGGTTAAACTCATGAATCATCATGAATCCTATTCCTCCTTCATCTCTTGATTTGCAGAGTTTCTCCCACTTAACCCAGTGAATTCCTCTTTTAGGAGGGTTTGAGCTCCACCAGAACTGTGCAATAGCGGCTCGGATTGGTGCTGAGCATTGCACGTGGGCCAACTTTAAGACCGAATTCCGTGGGAAGTATTTTATGCCGGAAGCATTTGACCAGCTCGAGGGAGCTTTTCTCAGACTGGAACAGGGATCTATGACTGTAAGGGAGTATGAAGCGGAATTCAACAGCCTCAAGAAGTATGCTGGGTGTTATTGGGATCAAAATCGGTCATGACGGAATCAATGTCTGAAAGTCCGTGTTGAGGTCGAAAACGGTTGCAACGAAGTTAACGTCAAAATCCCCGAAGAAGAAAACGTAGAAACCTTTTTCGACAAATACTTTTTCGAAATAGATTCTTCTTTACGAAAAGCTTTGCGGAAGAAACGCGAGTCATCGGACAAGAGCTCGAAGAGAGTCGCTACGCAACAACCGAATGCATGTTCCGCTCGGTCGCTACGTAGCGACCGAGCTCGCGCCAAAGCTAGATCGCTACGTAGCGACCGAGCTCTTCCGAAACGTCGATACGATATTAGTCCATGCGTTCTTGTCTACCCTTCGATGCTATCTTCCGAAGACCGTAGCAAACCCATTTCATGATTCCCCGCCATTCTAAGTTATCGATCAAACTTCACCGTAAAAACCGCGGAAAGTTTGTTCTTTATCGAACGAAGCCGTAATAAACGCTTCGAGTCGGAAGACGGCCCAAAGGGACCTAAGACATGACTCGAGGCCCAACTTACGATTTCTTAACCAACAGCCTGTAATCCGCATGACGGTTTACGCTTGGTTCGCAAGGAAAGATAAATGTCAAGTTTCCGCGGATAAATACGAAATTTTGAAGATAATTACGAAGATCGGAAAAAATGGAATAGCTCAATTTTTATGCTATGGCGACTAAAGGGCAGAAGGGGAAAAGCGTAAACCGACCTTGGAGCCAGTATATAAGGAGTCCTAGGCGAGAGGCATGGATGAGAGACATTTTTTCAGAGCAAACTTAGCACTTAGAGCAATTAGGCAACTTTCCGTTTTTGTTATTTCGAGCTGCAACTCAACTAGGTTTTGCAGTCTTAGGTTGTTAGAACTAGGAATCTCGCCGACAGCTCTCGTAGCCAAGGCTTCTACCTTGTTGTAATGCTCATACGCGGATTCAGAATAAAACTCCTTTTGCTCTCTTTCACGATTTCTTATTTCTTTTGGTCTTTAATCGCGTGTTCTGATTGCTTGGCGTGTGGTTTGACAGATATCCGGGACCTCTGGGAAATTAGGGTTTTCCTAACTTTCCTAATTTAAACGGAAATCGACAGTGCGAATTTTAGTTCCCACAATTTGGCGCTAGAAGGAGGGGGGGGGGGTACGGTTCAATCTAACTCTCAGCCACAAAACGCTTGATCAAAAAAATGTCTGGAAACACGAAAGACAAAATCGTAGTTTGCAATAACGCTGGTAAGACAACTCCAGCTGCCACTGCGCCTATGGCGAATGGTTAGGCAAACGCCACAGTTCTTGAGAAAATCGAAAACCTAGCCGCGACTCTTCGCCACAGGAAGTGCAACGAAACAAGCTCGCGATTTCTCTGTCTAAACTAAAGGAAAACGATAAATTTTATCAAACCCCGTAAGTTTGGCTCATTTCCGAGCTAAAGAAGTTTCAATGCGTATGAGTTTTACCAAAACACTTTTTTCGAAAACTTTTCGGAAGGTAAAACCTTTTCTCCCAAAAACCGCAGAAAACCCCTAGGTTAATCGCGGAAAAAGGAAGCGCAGCAAATCGATTACACAGCTCGGTCGCTACGTAGCGATCGAGCTCTAGCTAAGCTCAGTCGCTACGTAGCGACCGAGCACGCACAAGGCTCGGTCGTTAGGTAGCGACCGAGCACGCAAAAGGCTCGGTCGCTACGTAGCGACCGAGCACGCACACAGCTCGGTCGCTACGTAGCGACCGAGCACGCACACAGCTCGGTCGGTACGTAGCGACCGAGCACGCACACAGCTCGGTCGCTACGTAGCGAACGAGCTCAACCCAACTCTCCACTCGCTACATAAGTGACCTGCAAGGCCTCAGAAAGGTCCTCCTTTGCGTTCTCATTTGGAGTCTCATGAAACGCTTTTCGTTTCGTTTCGTCTCAATCGGAGTTTCCTTTGAGATTTTACGACGAAAACAAGTAGGACTCTTCTTGGCTTGCTTCCACTCGCTACATAGCGACCTGTCTGACCTTCACTTGCTACATAGCAACCTCTCAGGCCTCAGAAAGGTCCTCCTTTAGGTTCTCTTTTGAATCCTCATCGAAACGCTTTTCGTTTCGTCTCAATCGGAGTTTCCGTTGAGATTTTACGACGAAAACAAGTAGGACTCTTCTTGGCTTGCTTCCACTCGCTACGTAGCGACCTGTCTGACCTTCACTCGCTACGTAGCAACCTGTCAGGCCTAAGAAAGGTCCTACTTTAGGTTCTCTTTAGAATCCTCATTGAAACGCTTTTCTTTTCGTCTCAATCGGATTTTCCGTTGAGATTTTACGACAAAAACAAGTAGGACTCGTCTAAACTCCTTCGCTTGCTCCTACTCGCCCTTACCTCCATCTTTGTGTTCTCCTTCAAATCTCGATTGAAACGTCTCTTGTTTCGTCTTGATTGGAGTTACCATTGAAACTTTACGATAAAAAACCCGCAAAGACTTGTTTTCTCGCTTGGATTCAGATTAATCGTGTAAAACGACAACGGTTAACTTAACACCTTAGCCGCCTCAACTATACAATTACGGTGAACCTTTTTATAAAAATTAACGTCATATCTAAGGAGAAGATAAAATTCAAGTTTAAAGGATAAATACCAATATCGAAAATGGCGAACATACACGAGAAGAGGAAGGGAAAATAAGCAAGCAAAACTGAGAAGAGACAAAACAACGTCTTCGAGAGAACTAAGGATTTTCCGACTTGAGATTTTTGAAATCAGACTTGGAATTTTCAAATTACTAAGAAATAAAAACGCCTTTGAAACGCCTTTAGGGAACGTAAAACCTAGGTGGATAGTCTAACGAACTAAGTCTTAGGCGATTTTTCTTGTCTCGATATATCATTCCACAACTGTTCAGCCAGATCTTGCAAACCAATCTAAACTCTCCGAAAATCGAGAAACGATCGCCACGCATATCAAGCTCGCTTCCTAAAGAGAGAAAAAACTAGAGACATGAACGTCGTCTTAAAATAGATTCGCTTCTAGCAATTTTCTAGGAACCGACATATTCCAAGTCGTCAAAGTGGAAACAAACCAAATCACAGTCCAAGCGTCGTCTTTAAATCGTCTAGGATTATTGATCATTTCAAACCTTAGAAGAAGAGACGTACACAACCCTTCAAAGTATCGGTTCAACTGTTTTCTTTGGTAAAAAAAAAAAAAAAAGGGGAGTAGGTACGTATACTATACTCGTATACTCCCAAACTTCAAGAACTTTTGCAAATCGTCAAGAAAACGATTTTGTCAAAGCAAATCGTCTCAAATAGGCAAACGACAATCTAAAATTCGTCTAAACGCTAGCAACATATCCAGACGATCATGAACCTAATCTCAAAGACTATACATAATTTCTTGTCGCAATCATGCGTACAGAAAACATATACCAATATCAAACTGAAACTCGACGATTAGCCAAAGTATTGAAGCCCTTTCCAGTTTTAGAAAGCCAGTTTCGTTTAAAAATTTGTACGAGAAATCTTCATTCACCAAAGCATTTCTTTTAGTTTCCGTGGTACCAAGTGAGCCACGGAAAAGCATCGAAAACATTTGTAACGAAGAAAACTCGAGAATAAATGTAGCATCGTGCACAAAGAGACGCTTTTCTCCCGATGGTGGCTAGATCCACCTCTGGTCGACCAATTTGTTCCAGAAACGAATGTGTCATGAGAATCCTTTCATAAAACCTATGAAAAACGTTCTGCGACTAGATCGTAATAAAATAAACTTCGGTAACACTCGATGAGTAACTCCAAGCAACTTTCACCTAGGATCAAAATCACGGCAGAAACGTTTCTCGTGAAACCTACAGAAACAACACTACTTTAACATATGTTTACATATCACCGATCTACAAACTTCGTAAAACCGGTCCCTGTTACTTACACGAAAAATCCTTCGTACAATCAGACCAAGTTTTACGAAGAAACTTTCGAAAGTTAACATAACAGGCTTTATGAAGAACCATGCGGCTCGCTGGTTTCTTCTTTTCTTTTCCCTCGGTCACATCCGAGAAGGCAGTCGTCCCGCCACTGACTCCACACTGGTTATGTAGCAAACCTCTTGGGATTCGTCTTCCTCAAGCAAAAAAGATTCAATTTTCATAAGACTATAGGTCACATTGTACGAAATATTCGTCGTATAACTGAAACCTAGAGCGGAGAATCGTTTTTTACGACTATCGGCCATATTAGCATGGATAACCCCGGCAAACTCGGCCTATCAATCTCAACAAGCTCTCTTTGGCCCTCGGTCAATTATGCCTTCCACTAAAGGTCCAAACCAATATTTGCCATCCCCTTTAAGGACGATCGTAAAATAACATGACCTTAAATGTTCAAGTACCATGGTCTAATCCTTGACCTACAACATCCTTGGCTATCTGAGTGAACACATCTCTCACGCCAAGCCAAACTATTTGAGAAACCATAGCTCCATCACTTAACGGCTAAACGACAATCTACAATTTGTTTAAAAACGTCGTGTGACTATTAAGAGAATAATTATCGTATATCCTACAGTCGGAAGTCATATGATAAATTCTTCGTCACAAAACTCAGTCCTAACAACCAAATGGTTAAAGGAGGATTTAAACTTTTCGAAAATTGACCGAGTTCAATACGCTTCACAATTCACTTTAAGCCCGCAACATTTTGCCCATAATACGCGGCATGTAAGGAAAAATCTGTAACAAAGTTTCTAGAGCTATACGAAACATCCTAAAAAAAAATGCACGAAATAGATCTCGGAAAGCCAACACTTCACAAAGCACTATGAAGGAAAACGCTTCTTCCCATGAAAAATTTACGCGACACCTCAGTCCTAATTCCTCGATCGCAAATCAAATTATTAGCATCCAAACAGGAACAACAATATTGGCTGCGAAAATCCGTAGTCAAACAAGAACGTTTCTCAAACGCAGGGCTAAAATTAAACCCTTGCAACATCGCAAAACATCTTCAAGCCCGCGAACATTTCAAGCAAGAAACGCGGCATACGAAAGAATAACAAATCTTCAGCCTCGCGAGACGTCGCAGACGCCTGAAGATTCGTTCTTCGACGAAATTTCCTTCCTCGATAAAAACACTTTCTTGGAAGACCAGACAGTCGTACGCACTAACATCTTCTCAAAACATATCCTTCGCGAAGACTCGAAACGGTATTTTTTACCATTAAGTTTGTTGCTGATCACAACGAACTCTTAACGTCCTAAACAGACTTAGCCATCTCGTGGAGATGACTCTTGTACATCCGACACAAGGATAATAGCGCTATAAAAGAAACCCAAAATTTTTGGTCAGCACTTCCAGGAGGGTTAAAAATTCTCTTTGGAGAGATGCTCGGTTCCAACCATACAAGTCGTATAAGCCGAGAACCTATCGCAGACTTTAAATCGGTATGGAATCAAGATGAAACTGAAATGGGATACGTAAGTCGAATTAGTCATCTCACCCTCTAAAACCAAGAGTAAACCTAGGTCTTGCCCTAAACCCAGCGCACTGGTCTCTAACATCTCTAGGCATAGTATCAAAAACCTTGATACGAGATCCCAAAATTTGTCTCTTTCTCAATATTCGAGCGTCTTCAGAAATCCCGCAAAGATTACACACTGCGGAAAAATCTCGAAACAGATCACGGATATAGCAGTTCACACAGAGTTAGATTACGAGATGACAACTCCTAGTCTTTCTTCTACACCCATATAAAATGCCATCGGCAGCAACACGCCTGAAAACCGCTACATAAAAACAAGACCGTAAAGGTCTCGCTGGAAAACAAGTCATAAGAACCTTAACTCCAAGACGAACTACGAAAGGCTTGATCCCTTCAACAAGGGTACGTAGGCAGCCATCATAATGCGCAGCCCCAATCTAATCGCGTTCTACTCATAGAAGAGCGAGAAGACCACTTACCATGAACCTTTTCGACCATTAATTCCGCCTAACTCACCTAACTTTCCAAGCCACTCGCTAAAACCTCACGGTAGAAGCTCATGGTTCTAAGGAGCTGGGGGGTAAACTGTTGGGTTCAAAATCAGTCACGACGGAATCAATGTCTGAAAGTCCGTGTTGAGGTCGAAAACGGTTGCAACGAAGTTAACGTCAAAATCCCCGAAGAAGAAAACGTAGAAACCTTTTTCGACAAATACTTTTTCAAAATAGTTTCTTCTTTACGAAAAGCTTTGCGGAAGAAACGCGAGTCATCGGACAAGAGCTCGAAGAGGGTCGCTATGCAGCAACCGAACGCATGTTCCGCTCGGTCGCTACGTAGCGACCGATCTCGAGCCAAAGCTCGGTCGCTACGTAGTGACCGAGCGTTCGATCACTACGTAGCGACCGAGCGTTCGATCACTACGTAGCGACCGAGCTCTTCCGAAACGTCGATACGACATTAGCCCATGCGTTCTTGTCTACCCTTCGATGCTATCCCCCGAATACCGTAGCGAACCCATTTCACGATTCCCCGCCATTCTAAGTTATCGATCAAACTTTACCGTAAAAACCGCGGAAAGTTTGTTCTTTATCGAAAGAACCCGTAATAAACGCTTCGAGTCGGAAGACGGCCCAAAGGGACCTAAGACATGACTCGAGGCCCAACTTACGATTTCTTAACCAACAGCCCGTAAGCCGCATGACGGTTTACGCTTGGTTCGCAAGGAAAGATAAATGTCAAGTTTCCGCGGATAAATACGAAATTTTGAAGATAATTACGAAGATCGGAAAAAATGGAATAACTCAATTTTTATGCTATGGCGACTTAATGGCAAAAAGGGAAAAGCGTAAACCGACCTTGGAGCCAGTATATAAGGAATCCTAGGAGAGAGGCATGGATGAGAGACATTTTTTCAGAGCAAACTTAGCACTTAGAGCAATTAGGCAACTTTCCGTTTTTGTTATTTCGAGATGCGACTCAACTAGGTTTTGCAGTCTTAGGTTGTTAGAACTAGGAATCTCGCCGACAACTCTCGTAGCCAAGGCTTCGACGTTGTTGTAACTCTCATATGCGGATTTGGAATAAAACTCCTTTTGCTCTCTTTTACGATTTCTTATTTCTTTTGGTCTTTAATCGCGTGTTCTGATTGCTTGGCGTGTGGTTTGACAGATATCCGGGACCTCTGGGAAATTAGGGTTTTCCTAACTTTCCTAATTTAAACGGAAATCGTCAGTGCGAATTTTGGTTCCCACAGGTGTGAGGCTGAGTCGGAAATTTCCTTGGTCCGCAAATTCATGCGCGGACTCAGGGTTGATCTCCGAACTCGTTGTAAGATCCGCAACTATGATACTGTTGCCAAAGTGGTGGAAAAGGCCGCAGAACAGGAAGCTGGAATCAGTGAGGAAGCCAAGGTGTTTGGCACAGTGGTGCATGTCCATCCTGGTAAGCATGCGGGAAAGAATCAAAAGCCGGTGAAGGCTGGCTCTTCCAGCAAGCCGAATGCAACAGGTCGCAGTGCGTGTTCGACTTGCGGGAAGATGCACTCTGGTGTCTGGCGTGCTGCTACGGGAGCTTGTCACCGTTGCGGAAGTATGGATCACAAGGTGTGTGATTGCCCTGAGGAAGACCTAAGGCTGAAGAGCCAGAACAAGGTTGCTGGGGAACGTGTGTGCTACAACTGCGGCGAAACGGGGCACTACAAGAATCAGTGATCGAAGGACGCGCAATCTGCTGGGAAGCGTCCGAGCGATGGGCCTCAGCCGGCGGCAAAGAGGCAGGCCATCATGCCGCGGGTGTACACAATCGGTGATGAGTCAATGGACCCAAGCACGTCTCGTCCGATCACTGGTGAGTCATCCTATCTCTCACCTTTGCCTTAAGAATTTATGTGTGAAATTGCTTGCTTGTAGAGTAGGTCCTTAGTGTTTCGGGTGAATATGTAGGGACGTTAGTCGTGGGTGGAGTGGCAACCCATGTTCTGTTTGATTCTGGTGCATCTCACTGCTTTGTGCAACCCGAGATGATTGGAATTGAGGAATTCCAGAAAGAACCAGAAGAAGAAGTAAGACGGGTTCGGGCGGCTGGTGGTCAGATCTTGTACACCTCAGGGAAAATCCGAAACGTCTCTGTGATGATCGGAGGAGTGAACATGCCAACCGACTTGGTCGTTTGCCTAGTGAAATCATACAATGCGATCCTTGGAATGGATTGGCTGAGTAAATACAAGGCACATCTTGATTGTGATCGTGGCCGAGTTCAGTTTGAAATCGATAATGGAAAGCTTGTCTATCAAGGGGTCAGACCGACCAATGGGTGTCTGATCATTTCAGCACTTCAAGCAGAAGAATGCTGGAAAAGGATGTGAGGCTTATCTGGCTGCAATTACAACTTTGGAAGTCGGACCTGATGCTGAGTTGGAAGGGATTCCGATTGTAAAGGAGTATGATGACGTGTTTGAATCCTTGACAGGATTACCACCGGACCGTTCTGATCCTTTCACGATTGAGCTTGAGTCACGCACAAAGCCAATCTCGAAAGCTCCGTACCGGATGGCTCCGGCTGAAATGGCAGAACTTAAGAAACAGTTAGATGAACTGATGGAGAAATGGTTTGTGCGCCCAAGCAGTTCACCTTGGGGCGCACCGGTTCTGTTCGTAAAGAAGAAAGATGGTAGCTTCAGGCTATGCATCGACTACATGGGGATTAACAGAGTCACAGTGAAGAACAAGTACCCTCTCCAAAGGATAGACGAGTTATTGGACCAACTATGAGGTGCTACTTGTTTCTCCAAGATTGATTTAGCTTCGGGATACCATCAGATTCCGATTGTTGAAGAGGATGTCCGTAAGACAGCCTTCAGATCGAGATATGGCCACTACGAGTTTGTGATCATGCCCTTCGGATTGACCAACGCCCCTGCAGCCTTTATGAAGATGATGAATAACGTTTTCAGAGATTACCTAGATGAATTCGTTATAGTCTTCATAGACGACATCTTGATCAACTCAAAGAATCAGGAAGAGCACAAGGACCATCTGAGAAAGGTCTTGGATAAGCTGCGGGAACATAAGTTGTTCGCCAAGCTCAGCAAATGCAGCTTTTGGCAAAGAGAAATTGGTTTCTTGGATCATGTGGTCTCGGACAAGGGAGTGTCCGTGGACCAGGAGAAGATCAAGGCCATTGCGGACTGGCCCAGACCAAGGTTCGCAACGGAGATCAGGAGCTTTCTCGGTTTGGCTGGATACTACTGACGGTTTGTTAAGGGATTTGCCAGCATGGCTCAACCGTTGACAAAGTTGACCGGGAAAGATGTTCAGTTCGTGTAGACAGAAGGCTGTGATGTGAGTTTCAGCAAACTCAAGAAGATGTTGACGACTACTCCAGTATTGGCTCTTCCTATGGACAACGAGCCATACGTGGTGTACACAGATTCATCCAAAGTTGGACTTGGGTGCGTATTAATGCAGCATGGCAAAGTGATCGCGTATACGTCTAGACAGCTAAGGGAACACGAATGGAACTATCCAACACACGACTTAGAAATGGCTGATGTCGTGTTTGTGCTGAAGATATGGCGGTCTTATCTGTATGGTGCTAACGCCCAAGTCTTCACGGACCATAAGAGCTTGAAGTATATCTTTACTCAACCAGAGCTGAACCTTAGACATAGGCGTTGGATGGAACTGGTTGCAGATTACGACTTGGATATTGCCTACCATCCGGGAAAGGAATCTGGTCGCGGATGCCTTGAGCCGTAAGAGAGTAGCTTCGGCGTCAGAGAAAGACATGGAGGAACTAGTTCACATGGTTGGAACCTTACGATTAGCTGCATTTACTGACGAATTGGAACCGTTGGGTCTTGGTGCAGCGGATCTGGCGGATTTGTTGTCCCAAGTTCGCCTTGCACAGGAATATGATGAAGATCTGATCAAAGGTTCAAAGAACGAGAAGACGGAGTATCAGACTTCAAACAATGGGACGATTCTGGTTAATGGTCGAGTGTGTGTTCCTAACGACAAAGGGTTGTGGGATGAGATCCTAAAGGAGGCACATCAGTCAAAGTTTTCGATACATCAAGGAGCCAATAAGATGTACCGAGACTTGAAGAGATACTATCAATGGGTTGGAATAAAGCGTGATGTTGCAAAATGGGTAGCTGGGTGCCCAATCTGCCAAATGGTGAAGACAAAAAATCAAGTCCCGAGTGGACTAATTCAGAGTTTACCCATCCCAGAATGGCCTTGGGATAAGATCACGATGGACTTCGTGACTGGCTTGCCAATGAGGAACGGCAAGGACGCTATCTGGGTGATAGTGGACAGATTGACCAAGTCCGCACACTTCTTGACTATCAACAAAACAGACAATGCAGCGGTGCTAGCCAAGTTATACATGGAACAGATTGTCATACTTTATGGAGTTCCGGTAAGCATAGTTTTATTCGGCCTTCTGGAGAGCTATGCAGAAGTCGATGGGGACCAAGGTCCATACGAGTACAGCATATCAACCGCAAACGGATGGACAATCAGAGAGGACAATCCGAACACTTGAAGACTTACTGCGATCTTGTGTTCTGGATTGCGGAGACAAATGGGATCAGTACTTGCATCTAGGAGAGTTTTCATACAACAACAACTATCATGCAAGCATTGGAATGTCGCCTTACGAGGCATTGTACGGCCGTCCGTGTAGGACACCGCTATGCTGGACTCAAGTGGGGGAGCGCAGCATATTTGGCCGAGATTTTGTGGAAGAAACGACTGAAAGAATCCGAGTCTTGAAACTGAAGATGAAAGAGTCTCTGGACAGACAGAAGAGTTATGCAGACAGACACAGAAAAGACCTTGAGTTCGAAGTAGGAGACATGGTATATCTCAAAACCGTCACCTACAAAGGCAAGGACCGATCCTCAAAGAATGCCAAGCTGAGTCCAAGATA
Organism: Brassica napus; assembly: GCF_020379485.1. Classification (NCBI taxonomy): domain Eukaryota; kingdom Viridiplantae; phylum Streptophyta; class Magnoliopsida; order Brassicales; family Brassicaceae; genus Brassica; species Brassica napus. Next base: position 30,060,027 of record NC_063444.1, read on the forward strand.
CATGGGGCCGTACAAGATCCTGGAAAGGATTGGAAAAGTCGCCTACAAACTGGAACTGCCCTCATCGATGGCTCAGCTCCATAACGTGTTCCATGTATCCTTGCTGCGAAAATGCATAAGGAATCAAGAAAATGTGGTTCCTGAACCACCATCTGACTTGAGAGAGAACCTTACTGTGGAGGGACGACCAGTCCGGATCATTGGTAGAAAAACCAAACCTGAAGGCAAAAAGAATATCAAAATGATCCAAGTCGTTTGGGACTGCGATGGAGAAGAAGAAACAACTTGGGAGCCAGAGGCGAGAATGAAAGTTGAGTTTCCAAAGTGGTTCGACAAACTTAAGGAAGGTTCAGGAAGAAAGACTCGGGTTATTGGACAGGCCGTTCGGTTTTTGGAACTCATAAATGTTCGGACAACTCGATGAAAATTCAGGCAAAGCGGAATTTTCAGACAGCGATGGTCGGATCCGGACAAGTGTTGTTGGATTCGGACAAGACGATTGAACTGGTCGGCTAGACAGCGATTGCCGGAAATCAGACAAGGCGGCTAAGACTGTCGGCTAAGCTGAGATGAGATGATTTAGTAGTATCAGTCTGATTCGGACAAGGCGGTTAGAGTTGTCGACTGGATCAGTCAGCTCTAGCTCGACTTTCGTCTAAGTAAAACTGGCGGGAAAAGTTAAAGTCCAAAAAAGGGGAAAACTCGCGCTGGAACGCTTTGGAGCGCAGGGTGGCGGTTACGGATTAAGAGCCGCATGTAAAATAAGCGGGAACGGTTAACTTGGCAGTTTCTCGGGCCTAAACCACCCAACTGCCCATTTTAATCGTCTCATTTGTCTTATTTCGCCATTTCTGTACGGAAACGGTAGGAAAGAACCAGAGAGAAAAGACACAGAGAGAAAAGTCCGATTAAGAGAGAACTTTCGATATTTGGCTGGATCGATCAAGTCTGAGTCAAGAACGATCGTCTGTAGGGTGAATCTGACTGTCTGAACGTTCGAAGATCCGACGGAAACCGCTCAAGAGGTGTCAGAAGAGACCAAATCAAACAGAAGAAACCGACTCTAAGACAAAGGTGAGTGCGTGACCGTGGCCTATCGTACTGAATCGTAGTCTGATTGATAGGAATGTTCTATGTACTGATTGCTTGTCTAATTCGAATTATCTGCTAAGTTCTGGCTTGGTCCGAACAGTCGGTTCCTTCCATCGACGCATCTGGATCAGATCATGCGCCTAGAGCCATATAGGCCTGCTAGGGCTTGACTGAATCTGATGGCGCGCTGGCTTGGAACGATTGGGTTGGCTAAGTAACTGACTGATGATAAGCATTTCTGTTTATTGACTGTTTGACTCGATTGCTTTATTTGGCTGAGTGGGACAGAATGACCGCTCTCACTAAGCATACTGTTTGCTTATGCCTCCTTGTTTGGATGCAGATCAGGACCAGACCCGAAAGGGTAAAGACATAGCTTGAACGCGAGACAAAGGCAGGAAGGAGGGATGGTGGGTTTGGGTAGATATAGGACGAGTTTAACATGTAATAGCCTATAGCGAACTGACTTGTTAACTCGAACCTCAGATTATCTATTCAAATCGTATTATGCTTTACTTGACTGTCTGAAAAAGAACAAACACTCTGAAATAATTCTAAGTAAGGAAAAATATGAAAACGGCCCAAGTCTGATCGAGGAAGTCGAGCCAGACGCGTACTGATGTTACGAAAAAATGGGTCGGGTCCTTTCAAGTGGTATCAGAGCCAGGTGGGCAGAGCCAACAATATAGACTTTATGAGCACCTCCTTTCCTCCCCTTGATAGCCATCTCCCTGTCCAGCCATTTACACGGTCTTGTAGTCGTTCCTTCAGAAAGGCAAAGGGCCTTACCTTTGAACCGCTAATATCTTTAGAGATACCAAGATAAGTACCCATTCCCCCCTCATTTGCAATCCCAGTTGACGCTTTTAATGTATCCTTAACATGTCCCGGTATTCTCTTACCAAATAGTAAGGAAGATTTTTCAAAATTTCTGTATTGTCCAGAAGCTTTTCCATAGGTCTCAAGTGTTTTCATGACTTCATCGCACTAACGTGACTCGGCCTTGCAGAAGAACAGGCTATCATCATCAAAGAGAAGGTGGGATACCGGAGGGCTAGCGCGCGAAACGCGCATACCCGTTATCTTTCCTTGATTCATTGCATGATTCAGAAGGCTTACGAGCGCTTCCGTGCATAAGATAAATATGAAAAGAGACGAATGATCTCCCTGTCGCAATCCCCGTTGTGGGATTATATTTCCTCGCGGCTGACCATTGAAAAGGACATGGTATTTCACCGATGATACGCATCGCATTATCCACTCAATCCAAGTACCTGAGAATCCCATCTTCTTCATGACCGCACTAATAAAGTCCCACTCTAACCTATCGTAGGCCTTACTCATGTCACTCTTTATCGCCATTCGCTTCTCTCTTCCCCCGGAATTCGTGCGTAAAGCATGGAACATTTCCTGTGCTATCAAAATATTATCTGTTATCTGTCTTCCAGCAATAAAGGCTTACTGAGTTTAAGATATTCGATCCGGTAGCAATTTCTTCAATCTTTGGCATAGGACCATAGATATTATCTTATAGCTGACATTACAGAGGCTGATGGGCCGAAACTGTGACATTTCATTAGGTTTCTCCTTCTTAGGTATTAGGCAAATGTTTGCATCATTGAGGCCATTGGCCATTGTTCCATCAAAAAGGAACCCATTAACCATACGAGTTAAGTCTTCCTTCACAATGTCCCAGAACTTTTGGTAGAATAAAGTAGTGAAACCATCAGGACCCGACGTCTTTTCTGGGTGCATTGCAAAGAGGGCCAATTTATATACCATGGATTTCACCCATTATTAGCCATGGTATATAGGTGTTTCAATATATATTTACTAGGATATAGAGTCTATTTAAAGTATTTACAGGTTCAGGGATGATCTGGAGGAATGTCGTGATTTTTGTGTCTTTTGGAGCCTTTTGAGTGCAGAGCTGCACATACGCGTCAGATGTCTAGCTATGGATGGAGACCTTCCCACTGTTAGAGCTTTGAGTTATCTTTCCAATGCCGCTGGTTTGAGGTCAATCAGCATCCTGTAGCGGAGGTTATGACTGTTTTACTAAAGCGTGGTCAGTCTGCCTCGCGAGAGGAAGCTTTCGAGGAGATGAAGGACTGTCGATCGATAATACAACATTGGTGTCGATCGACAGTGATGCCAGAACGTGGGCCAAGCATATTTCAAGACCGTTTGAAGCCCAAAAGCCACACCAAGTTACCAAAATACCCATGAACGACCAGAAATCCTATTTATGTATTTCTAAGCCATTGTCGACGGCTACAAGCTTTCTATTATCCTATTCTATTGTTTTCTCTTAGGTTTGGAGAGAAGATCAATTCTCTTTCAGAGATTGATTGGAACTCCATTGATTTTATCATTAATTTATTTATCTATTATATTATTTAGACTATGATTTGTGTTATTGCTTGCATGTCTGAGTAATTCATCTTATTAGGTTTGGGGATTTCATAAGCTTAATGTCAAACTGATAATCAATCAGGATTTCTAGGTTATCTATAAACCTCTACACCAGGGTGATTTGTAATACTAGGATCTGGAATAGTTAGAATAGCACGACAGTGTGACTAATTGTTTGAACCTAGAATCATAGGATAGTTGAGAGGCACGAAAGTGCAATCAATTAACGGAACCCGAACTCTGCTGGATTAGATACCTAGGCTCATACGAGAGTTGGTCTAGGAATCTAGTTGAACTTAATCGATTAGGTTGTTAATGCTTGTCTGAGGAAGGCCATAGCATCGATCGACCCTCGCTCCAAGTCAATAAGAGACAGCTGAGACTGGACTTAGACATCTGATTAGCAATTGCATGCGAAAGCTGGATTGCTTAGTTATTAAAATCGAGTTCTAGAATTAATCTATAAACCATTAGTATCCTTGAATTGTAGTTTTGAATCTCTTGATTGATAAATCCCTAGTTCTAGCTATTTCTCCTAATTGTTTACAACCTCAATCAACCAATCGAACAAATACCTTGTTCACCTTGCTTTCATTTATTTACTGATTTATAAACTGTTTGCCTAGCTTAATCTTGATTTCTAGTCTTTTGTGTGCCCTAGTTCTCTGTGGATTTGATCCCTAAGTACTACAACTCGACCTGTTATTTGAGAGAGTATAAATCACTCTGATATCACTCAAATTACCCTAAGGAGTGAATTACTCTCTCAAATAAGAGGTTCAGATGGAGTACTTAGGGATCAAATCCACAGAGACTTTAGGATTACACAATAGATTATGGTTTTGAAATAAATCTAGATTTAATGGTTTATAAGTTTTAAAGCAGTAAATGAATTGGTGAGCAAGTTTATTGCTCGATTGATTCTTTTGAGGTTGTTAACGGTTGGGTGAAAGAGCTAGATTCAGGTATATTCTCAGGTATGATAAGTAAAACTTAATTTGGGAAATTAGGGGTTTATTAATATTAATTGTTCTTGAATTCAAACTAAGGTATAATCTATTTGATTATCTAATCTGGATCTCGAATCCCAACTCTCGTATTTTAATCACGAGAAAGTGTCGATCGATAATTCTTTGTGAATATCGATCGATACATCTTTCAAAATATCGATCGACAGGGCTATCGCTGCGTCAATCGATACTTCTTCCAGAAAGCTTTACGGACAGGTTTGATTTATATTCTCTAACTCACCAGACCAACTATCATCTGTATCTACTCAGTTAGATCATTGTAGTTATTTTCAGGTATTGAGTCAAGCAATGGCTTGATCCCAATTAATCCTAAGATCTATGTTTGAAGGGTGATCACTCCTAAACTTAGCTTTAAGCACAACTAGATGAATGAACTATATTTCTAAACACCCTAACAACGGTTCAAGTTACCAATACATATATCATCCTATTGAGAAACCTAAACCTAACAGCAAGGACTATCTCAAGGTGTACAGATCTCTCTCTCCAATCCTCAGCTCTCTCTCTAGAATAGTATGAAGCATAGCCGTCAACAATGGCTTAAAAAACAGTAAAATAGGGTTTCGGGTCGTCCAGGGGTATATTGGTAATATGTGGTGACTTCTGGGCCTAAATTGGTCACGAAACAGGCTTGTCCTGTTTTCTGGGATCACTGTCGACCGACACCAATGATGCAATATCGATCGACAGTCCTTCATTTCCTCGACAGCTTCCTCTCGCGAGGCAGACTGACCACTCTTCTGTAAAACAGGCACCTCAAACCGGTGGCGTTGGAAAGCTAACTCAAAACTCTATCTTGTATCAAAATATGGGATCAATCTAACGGTGGAAAGGTCTCCATCCATAGCTAAACATCTGATGCGTCTGTGCAGTTCTGCACCTCAAAAGGCTCCAAAATCACCATATTTCTCCAGAACGTACCTGAACCTGTAAATACTCTAAATAGACTCTATATAGTAGTAAATATATATTAACACTTATAAACCATGGCTAAAACTGGGTTAAATCCTTGGTCTATCAACTCCCCCAGACTTACTCTTTTGCTTGTCCTCAAGCAAAACATACTAGAGCAGTCTCTCTGAGAGAGGTTTGAAAACAGCAGGGATTCTCATGATTTAAAACTTAGAATCATCACCTCTACAATATTGCAATCCACATCTAAAAAGTCCTAATCACAAAAACACATTATACCATATCCTAGCTTAGCTACCAAATTCACCTAGCCAACAACTTAGCAAATTCTGTCTGACATTCCCCTCTACCAACCTCATTTCTAAGCATAAATAATAATGCAGGCTTTACCTTGGGAGTATCGATCACAGGATGCAAGGATTTTCAAACAAATATATGGATCAGCAGGTAAAAGTTTGTTCATATCTTTTCTCTCTACTAATTTCTCTCTTTAGTCAAAGTCTGCTTATATTGCAAGATCATTGACCAAGATTGGATAGACTTCCATGAATCAAGCCTTAATGGTAGTTGCCACCAAGTCATGTTCACTTCTTTTTGACATATATCCAAGAATTCATATGAATCGAACCTTGATGATTGCCGCCACCAAGTCTCGTTCGAATTCTTTTTATTGGAATCCTTATGAAGAAAGCCTTAATGGTTGTAGCCAGCAAGTCCTGTTCGGATTCCACCTAACTAACACATATTATATATTTATATATATATTTTTTATTTTTTTTCTTTTACTTTTTCTTTTTTTTTTTTTTTTTTTTGAGAATAAATATCTCTACCTATAAATCTAGGGTCGAAATAGAGAGAGAAAAGGTAATAAATCTTCACAAGGTTTTACCTTCCAGACTTGTTTGAAGAATCCGATCCCATGTTTACCAAGCCCCAAGACAGCAGTTGTGTCAGGTTTAGTGTTGGAGGTTAGCTTTGGTTCCTTCAAACAATCTCAGCAAGTGTGAATAGTTGACAGGTTGATCCACTTTAGTATCTTTAGTACTATCTGCAATCAGTAAGTCTAGAATGGTGCTAAAGAGTGGTTTGATAACAAGCAAAAATCTAAAAAGTTCATTATCCCCTGCCTGAAGAATTTTAGATACCGTTTTAAAGGTTGCAAAATGTCCGGCGTAGTCGGATCCATGGCATTGGAATAAGATATCAGGGATTTCAGTTTCGGCGACACAACGTCTATATATCCCGTCAGAGCAATGTTTGTAGAGATATGGTTCGTCCCAGTGATATCTCCTAACTTCTCGTAAAAATTTCTTCCTTGTGTAGCCTCTCAACTCTTCGGGTTCTATGTCAGCAGCTAAATAGTTTACTATATCAGCGTACCAAGGTCTGTCCTTTGAACCTTGTCCGACTACATGCACTTCTCGATGCAGACTTTCATCTACGGGGGAATCACGGTCAGGGTACAACTCGTTGTGCGCGACGTTAACTTTTATATCGAAGGTGAGGGTTTTGGGATTTGTATCTTCGCTCAAAATATCTGAAGTATCGATCGACATACTTTCGTCGTCGTCGATCGACCTGGTATTGTCGTAATCGATCGACATTGCATCGTTATCGTCAATCGACAGGTCCTCTGAAGTGAGACATACATTCCCGATGAACTAATCCGTTTGGTAAACGTTTTCAGTTGGTAAGAAATCATCGATAGGGTCATCATTTTCTATTCTTATCCGGGAAAGATGATCTGCAACTCTGATTTTTACTCCTCTTTTATCTTTAATCTCAATGACGAATTCTTGAAGTAGAAGGATCCATCGCATGAGTCGTGGTTTCGCATCTTTCTTTTGCATTAAATATTTAATTGCAGCGTGGTCAGTATGACTCGCGAACCAACCAGGTATTGGCGGAACTTTTCAAATGCATAAACTACAGCAAGCAGTTCTTTTTCTGTTGTTTCGTAATTCCTTTATGCCTCGTCGAGTGTTCGACTGGCATAGTAAACTGCATGTAGCTTTATGTCTTTTCTTTGGCCTAGAACTGCTCCTACAGCGAAATCGCTCGCATCGCACATGATTTTGAAAGGAAAATTCCAGTCAGGTGCTTGTACGATGGGGGCAGTTATCAAGGTTTTCTTTATTTCCTCAAAAGACTTTACGCATTCTGGTGGGAAGTCGAATTTAACTTCTTTACAGAGGAGGGAAGTGAGAGGTCTAGCAATTTTGCTAAAATCCTGTATGAACCTCCTGTAAAATCCGGCATGCCCGAAAAAACTTCTCACGTCTTTTACGTTCGTGGGCGCAGGCAATCCGATCATTACTTCAATTTTTGCTCGATCTACTTCTATCCAAGCAGCGGTCACTTTATGTCCTAATACGATTCCATCGTTAACCATGAAGTGGCATTTTTCCCAATTTAGAACGAGGTTCTTTTCTTCGCATCTTGCCAAAACTTTACATAGGTTATCGAGACAGTTTTTGAAACTGGATCCATATACGGAAAAATCGTCCGTAAAGACTTCCATGAAATCTTCTATCATATCTGTAAATATTGACATCATGCATCGTTGGAAAGTGGCAGGGGCATTACAAAGACCGAATGGCATTCGGCAGTATGCGAATGTTACGTAAGGGCTTGTACAGGTGGTCTTTTCTTGATCGTCAGGATGTATAGGGATTTGAAAAAATCCAGAGTATCCGTCAAGAAAATAGTAGTATTGGTGATTTGCCAATCTTTCCAATATTTGATCAATGAAGGGTAAGAGAAAGTGATATTTTCTGGTGGCAGCGTTTAGCTTCCTATAATCGATACACATTCGTTGTCTAGTGACAGTTCTTGTGGGAATGAGTTCGTTTTATCATTCTTAATCACTGTAATTCCGCCTTTCTTAGGTACAACATGCACAGGCTCACCCAGTTGCTATCCGAAATCGGGTAGATGACTCCAGCATCAAGAAGTTTGATAATTTCCTTCTTAACAACTTCTTTCAAGTTCGGGTTTAGCCTTCTTTGATGTTCCACTGACGATTTGGAATCGTCCTCTAGGTGGATCCGATGCATGCACAGATCTGGAGAGATGCCAGGTATATCCTCGAGAGAGTATCCGAAGGCTTTCCTATATTTGCGCAGATTATTTAATAACAACGCAAGTTCTCCATTTGTCATGTTGACGTTTACGATTACGGGGTAGGAATTTTGATAGAGAAAAGCATATTTGAGTCCAGCGGGTAGTTGCTTTAACTCCATCTTTGGTGCTTTTTCGGGATCCCATTCCTTCAGATAGAATGGTTGTCGATCGACAGCTTTCGTTAAATATCGATCGACGTTGATTTCCGAAGCGTCATCCTCTATGTCATCGGCGTTTGCTATTTCTATACTTGCGTCCATTAATCGCGCGTATTCATCAGCTCTGATGTCGATGCTAAATGTTTCCTCTTTGGTAGATGTGAGCATTTTTTTCAGGGGATCATCTGAGCATAGGTCTATGAAGGATTCTTCAGCCAACTCAGAGATATCGTCCACGTAAGAGGCTTGTTTATCGATTAAGGGTTTATTAGTTTTTCCATATCGAAGATCATTGAAATGTTTCCAATGTTTAAACATATCCGACCTTCCTTGACGTCGATGATTGTACCAGCGGTAGCTAAAAATGGTCTACCTAAGATGAGGGGATCTTTTGGTTCATTCTGGTATTTCAAAACAATGAAATCCGTTGGTACGTGACAGTCGTTAATTCTTATCGGCACGTCATCTAGTACTCCCTCAGGTACTCTAACGGATCTATCAGCAAGAACCAAAGTTATTTTGGTGGGTTTGAACTCGTCGTATCCCAGGGATATCGCGACAGAGTGTGGCATGAGATTCAAGCTGGATCCTAGGTCACAAAGGGATCGAGGAAAACTTTTATCTCGTATGTTGCAATCTAGAACAAAACTACCCGGATCGGGGTTTCGCACTACTTCCTTTGAAACCATCATGACCCTGTGTTCCGCAGCTGGGAAGCTGTTGGATACCATGTCTTTTACATATTTCTTAATCGAAGATGATATTTTTATGGCATCACTTAGTGGCATTTCCAACGTGATTTTATCGAATGCTTTCTTGCAGATCGCTTTATCCAATTCTCGCTTAGTTTGCGTCTTGTTAGGAGGAAAGGGTGGCAAAGTCCTATACACTCTCTCTACCGCCGGCGTGGCAGGAGTCGAGTGTCGATCGACATTGTTTTCATTCTGTTGATCGATATTTACCGTAGTCGGTCGATCGACATTATTCCCTTCTTGTCAATCGATTTTCACATCTTCTTCCGACTCCTCCTCTTCTTCATCGATTTTCTGCAGAAGTGATTTCTACAGCGCTCGGGGAAAGGAGTTTTCCTCTTCTTATTAACACAGCGCAAACTTGGCGTCTCGGGTTGGTGTCAGTTTTTCCAGGAAGGAATCCTTCATCTCTTCTGACAAACCCAGCGTTATGCGCAACTTGGCTATCCAATTTCTTGACATGGTCACTCAAAGTTTCAAACTTATCATGTAAATCAGAATATACGAAATCCAATCTTTCATCGAGAACCGGACTCATTTTCTGCTGGCGTTTTAGAACTTGACCAATCATAGATTCCAGCTTGTTCCTATGAGTCTGTCCTGCCTCGTAGGTCCTTGTGAAGCTCATGTTTCGCTTCTGATCGGCAAGTCTTTGTTTGCGAAAGACAGTTTTATCGATGAGGTCTACGTGCTCTTCTTCATTTCCTTCACGTAGAAAGGTTTGACTCTCATTGGTAAATCGAACTTGCTCATCTCCAATCACAAAAGCATGAACTGAATCTGACGTTTCTTTCACCTCAGATATCTGGCCTCCATTCGAATTCTCGGCCATCTTCCTCCTCTTGAGATCAGTCTTCTTGGTACTGGTGCTAGACGCCAAATTTTCAATGAGCCTCGTAGCTTCTTCAGGTGTCTTGGTTTTGAAGTTCCCTTGACTCGCAGCGTCCAAAGTCGTTTGGTATTTCCAGTCCAGACCTCTGAAGAAAATATTAAGTAGCTGGATTTCGGGAAACCCATGGTGTGGGCAGTACCGCTGGTAGGCTCTGAATCTCAACCAAGAAGCCTTAAAAGCTTTAGTGGTGCCTTGAGAAAAATTATAGATCTTATTCCTAAATTCCTCGGTTCGTGCATTATCCAAGAAGTTGTTGAGGAAGATGCTTTTGATATTACTCCAGCAAGTCAAAGATCCTGGCTGCAATTGTTTCAGCCAGTGCCTCGCATCTCCAGCAAGGGAGTGCGAGAAGAGTTTGCAAAATAGGTAGTCTTCAGAGACTCCATGTACCTTGATGTTAGACACAAAGTCCTCAAGTGCTTCGATATGGTCTATGGTGTTTTCATGAGGAAGACCACGAAAGGGGTGCTGACTTACTAGAGAGATATATTTAGGTTTCAATTCAAAGTCTTCTCTTTGAATTGCTGGAGGATGAATCGCAGACCTGTTAGTGTAGAACCGATCAGGTCTATTGAAATCTCCAATAGGAATTGGAGCATTCAAAACAACACCTATTCCAATAGGAATTGGAGCCCTATGTCTATAATTCATTTGGTTTGATGCATTGCATACTAGACCTTTTTGATCTCCTAGAACTACTTTTCCATTATTGAAATAGGTAAGAACAGACTTACCTGCTTCCGGCAGGATGGCATCGATCGATATTGGTAGCGGAGTGTCGATTGACTTTTCTGTCGACCCGTCGCTCGATGTTGTTGTCTGAGCGTCGATCGATTTCGGGCCAAAATTCATGTCCTCCATCTTAAGTACCTGTGTCAGCAGGGAAAGAGGAAAAACTTTAGCAGATTCAGTAACAAAATCTAGACTATTCTAAACTTAATCTATTGGTAATAAGAAAGAGTCCCCGGCAACGGCGCCAAATTTGATATCACTCAAATTACCCTAAGGAGTGAATTACTCTCTCAAATAAGAGGTTCAGATGTAGTACTTAGGGATCGAATCCACAGAGACTCTAGGATTACACAATAGATTATGGTTTTGAAATAAATCTAGATTTAATGGTTTATAAGTTTTAAAGCAGTAAATGAATTGGTGAGCAAGTTTATTGCTCGATTGATTGTTTTGAGGTTGTTAACGGTTGGGTGAAAGAGTTAGATTCATGTATATTCTCAGGTATGATAATTAAACTTTATTTGGGAAATTAGGGGTTTATTAATATTAATTGTTCTCGAATTCAAACTAAGGTATAATCTATTTGATTATCTAATTTGGATCTCGGATCTCAACTCTCGTATTTTAATCACGAAAAAGTGTCGATCGATAATTCTTTGTGAATATCGATCGATACACCTTTTAAAATATCGATCGACAGGGCTATCGCTGCGTCGATCGATACTTCTTCCAGAAAGCTTTACGGACATGTTTGATTTATATTCTCTAACTCACTAGACCAACTCTCGTCTGTATCTAGTCAGTTAGATCATTCTAGTTATTTTCAGGTATTGAGTCAAGCAATGGCTTGATCCCAATTAATCCTAAGATCTAAGTTTGAAGGGTGATCAATCCTAAACTTAGCTTTAAGCACAACTAGATGAATGAACTATATTTCTAAACACCCTAACAACGGTTCAAGTTACCAATACATATATCATCCTATTGAGAAACTTAAACCTAACAGCAAAGACTACTCAGGCATATTCATGAAACACATAGTTATGATGGTCTGAATAATACTTAAATAAGATAATAAAAACAGGATAGAGTAAATAAACAAAGGGAGTTCAAGATCTTCCCTCTCTCAAGGTGTACAGATCTCTCTCTCCAATCCTCAGCTCTCTCTCTAGAATAGTATGAAGCATAGCAGTCAACAATGGCTTAGAAAACAGTAAAATAGGGTTTCAGGTCGTCCAGAGGTATATTGGTAATATGTGGTGACTTGTGGGCCTGTTTTCTGGGATCACTGTCGACCGACACCAATGATGCAATATCGATCGACAGTCCTTCATTTCCTCGACAGCTTCCTCTCGCGAGGCAGACTGACTACTCTTCCGTAAAACAGGCATAACGTCTGCTATAGGATGCAGATTGACCTCAAACCGGTGGCGTTAGAAAGCTAACTCAAAGCTCTATCTTGTGTCAAAAGATGGGCTCAATCTAACGGTGGGAATGTCTCCATTCATAGCTAAACATCTGATGCGTCTGTGCAGTTCTGCACCTCAAAAGGCTCCAAAATCACCATATTTCTTCAGAACGTACCTGAACCTGTAAATACTCTAAGTAGACTCTATATAGTAGTAAATATATATTAAAACACTTATAAACCATGGCTAAAAGTGGGTAAAATCCATGGTCTATCACACTCCTTAGGGTAATTTGAGTAATATCAAATTTGGCGCCCATGCCGGGGAGCTTTGATGGCCATTAGACGTGATTAATAGGTTTAGTCTAGGTTTTATTAACTGTCATAGTTACTTACATAAAAAAATTTCTTGTCTTTCAGGTACGTGCCTATCAGTACCAGAAGCAGCAAGGAGGAATTACTTTTCTACCCAGACCCAACACGTTTGGAACGCTCGATCCGCAAAGAGGACCGCATATCATCGATCGACGCCACCTCTACTACGTCAATCGCCACTACCTCTACTACGTCGATCGACACCACCTCTACTACTTTGATCAACATATGTGACAGAGCGACAATCGACAGTTCAACTCGAACATTGATCGATGCCAATCCGCGAGCAGACATGGTCGCGACACTTGTGCTACAAAGGGATGAGAATGGATACCTGCATGACCCTGGAGGTCATCTGTGTAATGCAACAGGTCAGAAGATAGATGGACAAGGGACTGCAATCCTTGAGCCATCTGCTGCCGCCGAGGATAAAGTTCCTCTTCAGAGATCGTTCGCAGATTTGACCAGGCCTAGTCAATTCTACACCAACAGGTCTGCGATTCGACTTCTAGAAATCCAGGTATTTCAGATACACCACACACACTTCTCTCATGTGGGTCAGCACCCTTATCATGGTCTTCCTGATGAAAATCCTCTGGACCATATTGAGACACTCGAAGACTTTGTGTCTGGCATCCAGGAGGATGAAGCAACCAGAGACTACATCTTCTGCAAGCTGTTCAAATATTCTCTCTCTGGGAATGCTAAAAATTGGCTGAGAAGCCTACCACCAGGATCTCTCACTACATGGAATGATGTCAGGACTGCCTTTATGACTGATTTTTTAGATGATGCAAGGGCTGAAGAGATGAGAGATAAAATCTGGACATTCTCTCAAAGACCTACAGAAACTTTCAAAAGCTCTTGGGAAAGGTTTAGTAGATACCAAAGGGACTTTCCACATCATGGTTTTACGGAGATTCAGCTGTTGAAGAAATTCTGCAAGGGTATTGATGTGCTATATCATGTGATGCTGGATACTGCAAGCGAAGGAAACTTCAAGATAAGGACCCCAGAGGAAGCTAATAGACTGATTAAGAACTTGATGTCTAGCAAGAGTTCCAAAAATCTGGATATGCACAGGATAAAATCAGCTGCAATGGATAGTGACAAGATCGTTGAGGCCGAGATTGGTTCTGTACATGAAATCTCGTTGGTAGAACATACTGTAGAGAAGGATGAGGATCAGGGCTATATAGAAAAGATGGAATCTATGATAGAGAAGGTCCTGAAAATTCAGCAGAAGACGAGTGCATACTTAAATCTGAGGTTGGATGTTCTCTACAAAGAGCTGAATGGAAAACTTGAAACCTTAGATGCCAATGTCATGATGCTAGACGCCCAGGTTCCTCAGACTGCAGAAGCTGTGAAGAAGCAAGAAGCTCTGGTCAAAGGGAAAGCTGTGGAAAGTGAGAGGCACCAGGTTAATGTCATCTCAGATGATGACTTTGGGGAAGTGCTCGAGCAGGAAAAGTTGGAAGAAGATGCTTTCCTAGTCGAAAGCTGCATGTCCATAGCCAGCTCGTACTGGTGTCGACCGACACCAATAGCTGAGCATCGATCGACATCATCAGCCGAGCTTCGATCGATACCACTTTTGGGATCAGACAAAACTGTTTGAATTCAGAGCCACTCAGATTTTGCTGCTCGACACCCGCATGCTCCCACCCTATCTCGAGTAAAAAGGGACAACATCAATCGACAACAACACAATGTAATCAATCGACAGCAACATTGGAGCATCGATCGACAACAACAGAAGAGCAGCAATCGATAACCACCAATACCATACCGAGTACGTTTACCAGATCTTGATGCACACCGCTTGAAGGCCTCTTGAAATCCATCTCAGACATCAGTTTGCTTGAAGACAACAGAGAAGATAAGTCAGCAATCTGCAGAAGCACCAGAGCAAAAGCAAACCCTAGCTGAAACCTCTTTCGTTGAGAGTGTCGATCGACGACATCTACCAGGTATTGATCGATGACATCTACCAAGTATCGATCGACACCAAACAGACGGATATGAACCTGCTATAGAAAGGCAGGCAACGAAAGAAGAAATTACAGTTGAGAAGAGAGTGAAATCTAGGAAACCATATATTCCCAAACACCTCAGGAGAGAAGTTAACAACTTGAAGGATTTCACAAAAGGGTGAAGAGGGTTCCTAAGGATATGTCTTTTGAGGATGCATATCATAAGTATAGCCTTGGTAATTTCTTCAGAGAGAGCTGGGAGACTGATAAGGATATTGAGCTCCTATTCGACAAGATCAGCCGTAAAACCCAAGAGGACACTGAAAAGTTCCTGATTCTATGCTCTATACATAGCCACCATTTACCAAACGCCCTATGCGACACTGGATCTGCAGTCAACATCATTGCCATAGACACTGCTGAGCAATTAGGACTAAAGAAGGAACCTTCTAAAGATAGTTTCACTTTCGGGGATAGCTCCTGAGTAAACTCAACCAGCATGATCAAGAATGTTAAGGTGGAGATAGGGGAATGCATTAACCCTGTGGACTTTCATGCTATGGATATCAAATCAGGCAAGACATCTCCACTCCTTTATGGAAGAGCCTTCATGGCTACAGTAGGGACAGTTTGTGTTCTTAAGTGAAATAAGATGTCTTTGACTAATTTTGATGAAGCTGTCTTTTATGTTCCCATGGAAAAGAAGAAAAGAAAGGAGCTTATTTCATGCATAGAGATGTTGGAAGATCCAGGACCTACAGCTGATTCAAATCGCGAGCCTGCAATTCCGGAATCAACGTCGGTCGACATTAGAGTTGCAGCATCGGTCGACTTCCAGTCCTTAGAATCGATCGACAATAAGCCTTCAGAATCTGAGGACTCTCAGTCTTCAGAATCGATCGACACGAAGCCTTCAACATCGGTCGACACCCTCCGACTTTCGGAAAAGCCCAAGATTGAAAAGTCTAAGTCTGGGGGAAGGACCAAGAATAGAAAGAAGAAAAAGAAAAGGAATGTAGATGCAGATTTCCTGCCACTAGTTCCTTTGCAATATCAAGAAGGTAGTCTTGAGTATAGAGTGCGCTGCAGAGGAGGTTCTGAATCCTTTACCAAGGTCAAAGTGCTATGTGATCCAGAACTGAGAGACAAAGGGGAATCTTCTGCAAGAGCTTTTATCAACTACATCAACAAGATGAGAAAGAGAGACACTAAGACTTGTTCTGGAGCAAGTTTACATGCTCATCCAGACTAAATCAGATCTCCAAAAGTCAAGCTAATGACTGAAAATAAGCTCTGAGTGGGAGGCAACCCACTATTAGGTAATTTCTTTCAGCTTAGTTTAGATTGTTACTGATTAAAGTTTTTAATTATTGCAGGCAAAAAAAAAAATATCCGAGGAAGACGAGTTTGCACGAGGATCGACGTTGGCTGCGCAGCATCGATCGACAGAGCATTACTAGCATCGATCGATCACCACATAACTGTGTTGATCGATGGAGCTTCAAGAGTATTGATCGTCACTTAACTGTGTTGGTCGACACTCACATCAAAGTCAGGTATACCGCTCTTCCTTTTTAAATTTTGTCCTTATGATTTATTTTCCCACCGATCTTAGACTGTATAATATTGGAGATAGTGTTGTTTAAGTCTGGGGGAGGTTCTACTAATATTGTGTTTTAGTGAGGATTAAAAAAAAAAATAAATAAATAAATAAAGATTCGAGTAGACGATTATTAAATCGACCGATGAAAGCATGTCGATATCGATCGACAGTATAACACCCGCAGCGACCGATGGTAACTCTTTTCCATCGATCGACACTTAACCCGGTCAGGTCATCGTTCTTGCTTGTTAAATTATGTACTTATGCTTATTTCTCAGCACAACTCCGACTAGATATACACTGGAGACAGTGTAATTTAAGTCTGGGGGGATGTTTACTGATATTAGTGTGTTCATGAGTCATATCAAAATGATTTCAAAAGAGTTTTATCGAGTCAAGAAGGGGATAATGAACTTATTAGATTTTTCCTTGTTATCTAACCACTCTTTAGCACCATTCTAGACTTACTGATTGCAGATAGTACTAATGATACTAAAGTGGATCAACCTGTCAACTATTCACACTTGCTGAGATTGTTTGAAGGAACCAAAGCTGACCTCCAACACTAAACCTGACACAACTGCTTGTCTTGGGGCTTGGTATACATGGGATCGGATTCTCCAAACAAGTCTGGAAGGTAAGCCTTGTGTAGATTTATCATTTTCTCTCTCTCTATTTCGACCCTAGATTTATAGGTCGAGATATTTATTTTCAAAAAAAAAAAAAAAAAACTAAAAAGTAAGAAAAAGAAAAAGAAAAAAATATATATTAAAAAAAAGAAAAAGAAAAAAAATATATATATATATATATAGGTGTTAGTTAGGTGGAATCCGAACATAACTTGGTGGCTACAACCATTATGGCTTGCTTCATAAGGATTCCAACAGAAAGAATTCAAACGTGACTTAGTGGCGGCAATCATCAAGGTTCGATTCACATGAATTCTTCGATATAGGTCAAAAATAAGTGAACGGGAAGCTTCTCCAACAAGAGAGAACTTGAAGAGCTTGCATAAAAGATAATCCTCTGGGACTCCTTTGACTTTAATAGAAGATATCAGATCTTCGAACCTCTCCAGATGCTCGTGAGACAATCCATGGTAGGGTATCTGTCCCACGAGTGTGTAGTACTGCACCTTCAACTCAAAATCCCTCTGAATAGTGGGAGGACGAATGGCTGATCTGTTGGTGTAGAACTGATCTGGACGGTCGTAGTCAGCCAACGTCTTGGGTCGCGCAGCCTCATCTACAGGTAAAGTAGTACCTGTAGCATTGGCATCAGACTCAGGGATTGCAGCCCCCTGAGCATATATCCTCTGACATGCTGCATTACGCAGATGACCCTCTTGGTCATGCAGGTCACCATTATCATCTCGCACAAGTATCAAAGTCCCAACCATGTCTCGCGGCTCAGTATCGATCGATGTCTGGGATGGAGTATCGATCGATGTCGGATGGACGATGTCGGTCGATGGAAGAAGAGTGTCTTCGGTCGACGGTGTTGGGCGAGTATCGGTCGACGGGACTAGTGTCTGGGTCGACAGAGGTTGATTGAAATCGAGCGATGAACAGGTGTTGTTGTCGATCGATGAGGAGCGCGCTTCTTTGCGGAGTGAATGCTCCAAACTTGCAGGATATGGTGAGAAAAGTAGTTGGGTTTCCTTGTTGCTTCTAGTACTGATGGGCATGTACCTAAAAATCCAAGAAAAATTTTGTGTCAGAAACTTAACAAAAATTAGATCGATTAGGTGATCAAAGCTCCCCGGCAATGACGCCAAATTTGATACCACTCAAATTACCCTAAGGAGCTATTTATACTCTCTCAAATAAGAGGTCGAGTTGTAGTACTTAGGGATCGAATTCACAGGGAGCTAGGGAACCTAAGAAATCTAATGTGATTTGTTAAGCTAAATGGTTTTAGAGATTTAAATGTAAATTGCAGTTTTATATTGAACAAGTGTTTGTTCAATAGATTGACTGAGGTTTTGTGTGCTTAAAAAGGAAATAGTTAGACTTAGGGTTTTTATTCAGGAAACTTGGGATTATAATCCTACAGATGCCTAATAAGTTGCATGCATGATAATGTAAACCTCAACTACTTAGTTAACAAGTCCATCAGCGTTCGCAATGTTTGGACTTGTCTATTAACTATATCTAATGATCTCAAATATCGTACGTCGACCGATAGAAAGTGTCGATCGACGATCCTATAGGGATATCGATCGATACACCTTTCGCTCCGTCGATCGATTATTCAGTAATGATATCGATCGACGCGCTTCTAGTTAAGCTTTATGGTGCGGGTTGAATGAATGCTTACTAAGCTCACTAGATCAGGTCTCGCCTTACTCATAGCAAGAAACATAGCTCAGTTAGAATGTTTTCAGGATGAGACTGAAGCTCTCGCTTTTATCTATCAATCCTAGGCCAGGTTCTAGGTAGCTAATCCAGAGACAAGCATTAATGAATAATCCTAATGACAATTACCACAACTCAGCAATTTATAGTTGGGGCTAATCCCTCCTAACCTATTTAAACCCTAAAATCTAACAATGGAACTACTCAGACATGGCTAAGCAATTCATAACAGCAATTAAGTAAGAAAACATCATTAGAATAGTAAATAGACATTAATGGAGTTCCAATCACAAATTATAACTTTGGATCTTCTCTCCAATCTATCAAAATCCTAGAAAACCTTTATGTGAAAATAATAAAACTAGAAAAGCACACTTTGCCTCTAACATGGTGGCAAAGCTTATATAATTAGGTTAAAACTCGTCAGTGGCAATCTTGTAAATTGGTGAAGACTTGGGCTTCAAGTCGGCTGTGACCAAACGGGCTTTCTGCGCGCTTCGCTGTCGATCGATGTCATGATATGAACATCGATAGATTATTCCTCTCCAATATCGACCGACGGTCGAGCTCGATGGTCATCTCGGGTGCTTGGTCCAAATATCTCCAAAATGCTCGAAAATCATCACTTATTTCCAAATCACTCCTGATCTTATAAATATAATAAATAGACTCTATAAAATAATAATTATTAGTAAAAGCACCTATAAACCATGGATGAAAATGGGTCAAATCCATGGTCTATCAGTATGCAATTTAAACAAGAAGCTAGCCTACGGTAATTCATTGGGTGCTGATACTGAGCCAAACAATTATTCAAGCGCGATAGGAAACAATCTTGAACTCGGATCACTCAACTAGGACAGCCCACTGTCGTGGTGCTGTTCCCTTTGCGAATCGATCTTGTTACCTAAGCTTTCGCTTGGAACAAGATGCGATGGCAAGCCTTAGAGATCAAGTCTGATAATTTCACTCAATACCCTAATATCTACTTTCGCTGACTAGGGTTGCTAAGCTCATTCATATGATGTCAACTTATCTTATACACGGTTAGTGAGTTGAGTAAACTAAAGTTCGAACATTAAATGATCAATTTAATGCAAGCAATAAGAGTTATATGAATGAAGACACAAGGGAATCGCTTATCTATGTTTAGCACGTGTAATCAACACCCTAATACCCTAGGCGAGCTAGCCGAATACTCAATCATAATGCAAGACATCAAAAATATGATTTCTTAATAATACTGCATAAGAAATAGAGTAAGAAACAAAGGGTTCAGGATGATCTTCTGTAGATGAGAGATGAAGCCTTCTCCTTTACAAGTTGCAAATCCCAAAAATACAAGTCTAGGTTTCTTGCAAAAACTAGCGTAGAAAATAAAATTGTTGGATAAGCTTTTTATATGGAGGGGCTGATAGGTTAGATGGAAAATATGGTAGCTAGGGCAAAATTCCGAAATATCTTCGAGGTTTCCTTATTTGTCGAGAGCAGTCACTCGACTGTTCCGTTGTGGGAACAATCTTCGGGCCACTCCGGCTGGCTTTTCCGCGTGAAAACACTCCAAAATGGCATCTTTCTTCATGCATCCTCTTTCTACTCTTCTACCTACTCCAGACCTGAAATGACTACAAAAGGACCAGACAGGCTCGATAACAGACTGAAGAACCAATGGAGCATATACACCATGATGTCAAAAAAACTATATATCAATTCCCCCATACTTATATCCTTGTTTGTCCTCAAACAATGTCAAGCATCAAGAATAGGGAGAAAGGTCTAAAAGTGTCGGAATTCACCTATTCTCAGTAACCATACCATAACAACGAATCTCTGAACCTTGTAAGCAGTTTACTAGGACTAAACACCTTTACCAGAGCCCCACTGACTGCTGTTCAAAGATCGGCTCCATAATCTACATCTCTGAACTTGAAAAAAAGACTACACTTTCGAGACAGAACTCCTTATATTCAATTAAGAGTTGCGTGAGCTTCTCATCATAGGCACTATTCAGGGTAGACGGGCTAGGTATGAAACAGGCTATTTAATGGTGAGCTAAAATTTTTAGGGGATACCAACTTTTGTAGAGGGTGCAGGATATCGCGCAAAACTGCAAGAGAGGACGGTTCCATTTGTGTCCACAGCCTCTACTCGTTTTTGCTCTATCTGGCGCAGGAACAGTTGTTCTCGTTGACGGAACAGACGACTGATTGCTCTGCTTCCGCTCTCCTCCATATACCTCTTCATACTTGGTACCGAATTTTCACTCAATCTTACCGGTGGGCTGCGTCATTCGAATTTATCTCCTTCCCCATCACCATATACAACAAAACAATTGATTTTGAGTGTAATACACATAAAATATTATTAGCCACTGTATATAGTAGTTTTAAGGTATATTTACTACGATATAGAGTCTATTTAGAGTAATTACAGGTTAAGGTACTTACTTGAGGAAAATGATGTATTTGGAGCAATTTGGAGACTTTTTGAGAGCTTTGCTGGAAACAGAGAAGGAGTCAATTATTGAATCAGAATATCAACCAACGATTGCCAAGCATAATCGATCGATGGTAGGCTCGTACCATCGATCGACGGCAAAGCCACCCGCGAATTAATGACAAATTAGAAGATTGCAAGTTTCACAAAAGTTCTAATAATTACATTTTAAGTCTCTGGCCGCCTGTTAGGCTAATATTATTAGGGTTTTGTATCATTTTAGAGGCAGACTCGCCTAGAGACCTTTTTAGACCTAATTTGGAGAGAAGCAACAAACTACCATTGGAGGGAGAGAGAGCTTAGGATTGGAGAGATAGATCTGAACTTCAAAACAAAGAAGATCTTGAGCTCCCTTGCTTTCATTTTCTCTATTTATTGTTTTCTCTTGTTATGCATTTATTTAAGTATTATTTAGACCATCATAACCATGTTACTTATGAATATGTCTGAGTAGTCTTACTGTTAGATTTAGGTTTCTCATATGGTTGATACATGTATTGCTAACTTAAACTGTTGCTAAGGTGTTTAAAATATAGTTCTTCATCTAGTTGTTCTTAAAGCTAAGTTTAGGATTGATCACCCTTTAACTTAGATCCTAGGATTAATTGAGACAAGCCATTGCTTGACTCAATACCTAAAACGAAACTAGTATGATCTAACTGACTAGATACACACGAGATTTTGTCTAGTAAGTTAGAGAACACTAATCAAATCCGCTCGTAAATCTTTCTGGAAGAAGCATCGATCGACGCGACGATCGTTGTGTCGATCGATATTTTGAAAGGTGTATTGATTGATATTCTTTATGAATCATCGATCGACACTTTCTCTTGATTAACATACGAAAGTTGAAATTCGATATCTGGATTAGATAATCTAATTGATTTTACCAAAGTTTGAGTTCGAGAACAATTAATATCAATAAACCCGTAAAAACCCAAATTAAGTTGTTTACTTATCATACATGAGAATATACCTGAATCTAGATATTTCCCCAACTGTTAACAACGTCAAATCAAACCAATTGAGCAACGGCCTTGCTCACCACTTCGTTTACTGCTTAAAACCTATTAATCTAGCTTCATTTCGAAGACTATAAATCTACTGTGTAATCCTAGAGTCTCTATGGATTCGATCCCTAAGTATTACATCTGAACCTCTTATTTGAGAGAGTAATTCACTCTTTAGGGTAATTTGAGTGATATCAAATTTGGCGCCGTTGCTGGGGACTCTTTCTTATTACCATTAGATTATGTTTAGAATATAGTCTAGATTTTATTACTGAATTTGCCAAAGTTTTCCTTATTTCCCTGCTGACAGAGGTACTTAAGTTGGAGGACATGGATTTCGGCTGGACATCAATCGACGTAATAACAACAACATCGAGCGACGAGTCAACGGAAACATCGATCCACGCTTCACTACAAATATCGATCGACCACACCCGCCGGAAGCAGGTAAGTTTTCTCTTACAAATCATGCTAATGAGGAATAGTCCTAGGTGAACCTAAAGGTCAACTAAGCAACGCAATTAACCAAATCAGAAATGACCAGGGGACTGCAATCCCTGTTAAAATCAATTCATTCTCAAATAAAGACAAAGAAACAAAATTGCCTTTACAAGAATACTTAAATCCAGGAAGGACCTATTCCAATAGGTCAGCCATTAAACTACCAAAGGACAATACCAAGAAATCCAGGCTTAACCTCGAATACCTAATCTTGGTACGTCAGAACCCTTTCCGTGGAACAGTCTCAGAACACCCACACGATCATATCAAATACCTGGAAGACATGATGAATGACGAGTACAATCTCTGTAAACTCTTGTCATTTTCCTTAGAGGGAGACGCCAGAAAATGGCTAGAAAACTCTGACCTGCTGGAAGGAAATTAGGAATGTTTTCATTAATCACCTCTTCGATGAGACGCGTTACTGGGATGTAAGGAAAAAAATGTCCACATTCCACCAAGATCCACAGGAATCATTCAAAAACGCCTAGGGAAGATTCATGAGTTACCAACTTGAATTTCTCCACCATGGTTATTCAGAACCACAACTTATTAACACCACGGGGGTGTTAACCTCCATTACCAAACCACACTAGACACAACAAGTGAAGGAAGCTTCAGCACCAGAAGCCCTGAAGAAGCAAAGCGTTTGATTAACAATGTAGCAACGAGTAGATCTTACGATAATTAATGGACGTAGAATGACGAAGAGAAGTTGATTCCATAGATGGGCCTATAGATGTCTAACAAGTTGCATGCATGATAATGTAGAGCTTAACACTTGTAAACGAACCACTAGGCTCTCGCTTTCTAGGTTCGTCTATTGACCAGTGTCGATCGATGATTCTATATGAATATCGATCGATGCACTATTGAAAACGTCGACCGATTATTCTATTTGAATATCGATCGACGGTTTTGGTCAAGCGTTAATGCGTGTGTTGAATGTGCTCACTAAGCTCCATAGATCAGATCTCGCCTTACTCTTAGCAAGAATCTTAGCTGAATTAGAATGGTTTCAGAATGAGATGAAAGCTATCGCTTATATCTAACAATCCTAGGGCAAGCTCTAGGTAGCTAATCTAGAATCAGACATTAATGACAATCCTAATGATTGATATCACAACTTAGCAATCTATAGTTGGGGCTAATCCCTCTTAACCTATTTAAACCCTAAAATCTAACAAGGGAACTACTCAGACATGGCCAAACAATTCATAACAGAAAATAGGTATGAAAATTGCATTAGAATAGTAAATAGATATCAATGGAGTTCCAATCACAAAATAACTTTGAATCTTCTCTCCAATCTACTAAAATCCTAGAAAACCTTTGCTGTGAAAATAGTAAAACAAGAAAGCACACTTTGCCTCTAACATGTTGACAAAGCTTATATAATTAGGTTAAAACTCGTCAGGGGCAATCATGTAAATTGGTGAAGACTTGGGCTCTAAGTCGGCTGTGAGCAAACGGGGTTTCTGCGCGCTTCGTTGTCGATCAATGTCAAGATGTGAACATCGATCGATTATTCCTCTTCAGTATCGACCGATGGTCGTGCTCGATGGTCATCTCGGGTGCTTACTCCAAATATCTCCAAAATACTCCAAAATCATCACTTTCCTCCAAATCACTCCTGATCCTATAAATACTCTAAATAGACTCTATAATATAATAATTAGTAATTAAATCACTTATAAACCATGGTTAAAAATGGGTCAAATCCATGGTCTATCACTACACCCTACCATCCACAGACAAGTGGAAAAGTAGAAGTTTCAAATTGGCAGATCAAAGAAATCTTAGAAAAGACTGTAGGAACCTCCATGAGAGATTGGTTTGGGAAACTGGACAATGCACTCTGAGCTTACCGGACTGCATTCAAACTCCATTAGGAAAAACCCCATTTCACCTACTCTATGGAAAATCCTATCACTTACCGGTTGAGCTAGAACACAAGGCAGCATGGACTATAAAATTATTAAATTCGACATCAAACCAGCTGCCGAAAGGAGACACATGTAGCTTAATGATTTGGATGAAAAAAGACACTTAGCCTATGAGAGCTCAAAGATATATAAAGGGAAGACAAAAGCACATCATGATAAAAAGATCATCTCCAGGCACTTCGGACCAAATGATCAAGTGTTGTTATATAACTCTCGGCTTACGCTGTTTCCCGGAAAACTCTGATCTCCTTGATCAGGTCCTTTCACTGTTGTGGATGTCAAACCATATTGAGCCATTGCACTTATAAACGATAAATGAGAAGAATTTACAGTGAATGGTCAACGAATGAAACATTATTGGGCTCCCTCTAGACCAATATAAAATGGGTCGGCAGCAACATGCCTGATAACCTCTACACAACATATAAACTGCACCGTAAAGGTCTCTTTGGAAAACATGTCTTAAGAATCTCAGCTCCAGGACGAACTACGAAAGGCTTGATCCCTTCGACAAGGGTACGTAGGCAGCCTTCACAAGGCGCAACCTTAATCTTATCGAACTCCACATTTAGTAGAGTGAACGGACCACTTCCAACCATTAATTCCGCCTAACTTACCTGACCTGCCTAACCGATCGCAAGAACATCGTAAAAATTCTAGCGAGATGGGGGCTAACTGTTGGGGTCAAAATCGGTCACGACGGAATCAACGTAGGAAAGTTCCCGGAAAATGTCCTCTTTGACAAAGAAAGATAAAATTCAAAAGAATAGAGAAGTGGGAAAAGCAAAAATGAAGTTTCGTAACAATTCCGAAAAGGATTCACAAGATAAGTCTTCGAGAAAGGTTACTTAAGGCCTCGGACAACGGATCCCAAACAGCGAAACACCCATCGTCCAACTCGCCAAACGGGCGAGTTGGACTAGTCCAGCTCGCCAAATGGGCGAGTTGGATCGACTAAGCTGCCTTCATCCAATCCTCGTAGCTGCCTCCTCAGTGATCGGATTGAACTGACTCTTGTTTCGTCCTGATCAGAGTCACCATCGGAACTTTATACTTTGGAAACTGTAAAGAACTCGTTCTCTCAAAGAAAACACGGATTGATCGTATAAAACGGCAACGACACCTTAAACTGCCTACGCTATACGAAGAATTTGGATTTTCTTCGGAATCGACGTTGTTTCGAAAACGCTCATTCTATAAAATCGTAAAAACGCTTAAATCGGAAGACGGTCCAAAAGGGTCTGGAACACGGCAAAAAACCCACTTATGATTTTATGCGAAATCGAGCCCAATCGTTATGACGATTTATCCTTTTATTATGGAGGAGAAGATAAATGTCAAGTTCAGAAGATAAATGTGAAGTTTCCAAAGATAAACATGAAGATCGAAGGAAAATGGAATATTTCTGCGAAGCGATAAACTCGACCGAGGGCAGAAAGGGAAAGAGCAAACCGCCTCTTGGAGAGTATATAAGGATGTCGAGGTTGAAGATGCAGGGGACAGTTCTTTTACTCATAAAAATCTCTGCACTTAGAAATGTTAGGCATTATTCTCGACATGTTATGTTTCTATGACTGGC
Organism: Brassica napus; assembly: GCF_020379485.1. Lineage (NCBI taxonomy): Eukaryota > Viridiplantae > Streptophyta > Magnoliopsida > Brassicales > Brassicaceae > Brassica > Brassica napus. The sequence continues at coordinate 30,086,385 of NC_063444.1, forward strand.
ACCCGATTACCAGACGAACTCGCACAGACAGTTCGAACTCTTGGTTCACTCTTTCAATCGAACTATGTTTGGCTTGATCCTCGAAAGGGGTACGTAGGCACCCTTTCATAAGGTTCAGTCTGAAATCAAATCAAAACCTTTTTCGTATCTATTTTTGTCTTTTGTTATCGAGCTGCCACTCAACTAGGTTTAAGGTTTTAGGTTGCTAGAACTGTGTTACTCGCTGACAGCTCTTGCGGCCAAAGCTTTTATCATCTTTTGTAATGATCGCAACTTTCTTACGCGGATTCGAAATAAGATCAACTTTTTCTAAACTTGTTTATTGTCTTTACATATTTTCCGCATTTATTTTGTCAGCTGACGTTGGCTCTCGCAGAGAATCTGGAACCTCTGGGAAAGCTAGGGTTTTCCTAACTTTCCTAATTTAAACGGAAATCGACAGTGCGAATTTCGGTTCCCAAATTGTTCTTGCGCTGCGAGTCTATCATCCAGCGATGGTAGGTCTCCGCATTTGCGTCATACTCAATTGGTCTGAGGTTTTACTCATCGGGGGTTGTGTCATCCATCTCGACATCCGGTGGAGTGGTGCATGGGTCTGCACACGAATACTCAGGTTCAGGAAGGAACCGAATGTTTTCTAAGACTGACAGACGGGTGATCTCTTGCTGGGGGAGCCGGCAGTAGAGCTGGTTCCCTTCTTGATCCTGGAACATGTATGTCTTCTCGTCTCGCAGGATGTGGCAGTTGATCAGGTAGGGAATTACAATGTATTCCAGGTCAGTGATCTCACTCAAATTACCCTAAGGAGTAAATTACTCTCTCAAATAAGAGGTTCGGTTGTTGTACTTAGGGATCGAATTCACAGGAAGCTAGAGAACTTAATAAATCTAATCAGATTGATTAAGTTATGTTGATTATGATTAAATGTAAATAGCATGTTTGTGAGCAAGGCAGTTGCTCGATTGATTTGATTGGGTTTTTGGTACTTAGATGAAATAGCCAGACTTAGGGTTTCTATTCAGGTAATTAAGATTATAATTCTACAGATGCCTAACAAGTTGTATGCATGATATTATAGAGCTCAACACTTATAAACAAACTGTGAGAACCGAAATTCGCACTGTCTATTTCTGTTTAAATTAGGAAAGTTAGGAAAACCCTAATTTCCCAGAGGTCCCAGATATCTGTTAAACCACACGCCAAGCAATCAGAACACGGAAGTATAAACAAAAGTAAGTTTATGAATCAAAAAGAGAGCAAGAAGGGTTTTTATTCAGAATCTTTGTTGAGTGTTACAACAAGGTAAGAGCCTCGGCCACAAGAGCTGTCGGCGAGATTCCTAGTTTTAGTAACCTAAGACTGCGGAAACATAGTTGAGTCGCAGCTCGATAACAAAAAAACGGAAAATTGCCTAAATGCCCTAAGTGCTAAGTTTTTGCTCTGAGTAGAAAAATTGTGTCCTTCTGCATCTTCGATCTTGACATCCTTATATTCTCCTCTAGAGGTGGTTTGCTCTTTCCTTTTCTGCCCTTGGTCGAGTTTATCACTTCGCGGAAATATTTCATTTTTCTTCGATATTTGTATTTATCTTAGGAAACTTCACATTTATCCTCCGAACTTGACATTTATCTTCTCCTGCATAACAAAAGATAAACCGTCGTAACAATTGGGCTTGATTTTGTATAAAATCGTAAGTGGGCTCTTAGCCGCGTTCTGGGACCTTTCGGGCCATTTTTGACTTCTGTGTTTTTAAGATTTTATAAAAAGAGCGCTTTTGAAACGACGTCGATTCCGAAGAACATTCAAATTCCTCGTATACCGTAAGCAATTCGAGGTGTTTAGCTAACCGTTGCCGTTTTATACGATCAATCCAAATGTTATTCGAGAGAAGGAGTTCTTGCAGTTTTTAAATCGTAAAGTTCCAACGGTGACTCCGATCGAGATGAAACAAGAGCAGATTCGATCTAATCCTGAAGGGGGGGGGGAGCTAAAGAGGATGGGACGATGGCAGGCTGATTGATTCAACTCGCCGAACGGACGAGTTAGACTACATATTCGGTCCAACTCGCCAAACGGGCGAGTTGGTCAGTGCATCCGGTCCAACTAGCCCCTTCGGCGAGTTGAAAGATGGGTGTTTCACTGCCTGGGATCCGTTATCTGAGGCCTTGAGTAACATTTCTCGAATACTTATCGTATGAATCATTTTTGGAATTGTTACGAACTTGATTTTAGGTTTTCACACTTCTCTATTCTTTTGAATTTTATCTCTCTTTTTCGAAAAGGATATTTCCGGGGAAGTTTTCGACGTTGATTCCGTCGTAACCGATTTTAGCCCCAACAGTTAGCCCCCCAGCTCGCTAGAAATTTTGCGATGTTCTTACGAATGGTTAGGCAGGTCAGGTAAGTTAGGCGGAATCAATGGTTGAAGTGGTATGTTCACTCTACTAAAAGCGGAGTGCGATAAGATTAGGGCTGCACCTTGTGAAGGCTTCCTACGTACCGTTGTCGAAGGGATCAAGCCTATCGTAGTACGTCCTGAAGTTGAGATTCTTAAGACATGTTTTCCAGTGAGACCTTTCCGGTCCAGTTTATATGTCGTGTAGAGATTATCTGGCATGTTGCTGTTGATGGTATTTTATATTGGTGTAGAGGGAAGACTACGAGTTGTTATTTCGTAATCTAACTCTGTGTGAACTGCTATATCCGTGATCTGTTTCGAGAGTTTTCTTCAGTGCGTAAACTTGTGGGAATTCTGAAAACGCTCGATTATTTGCCAAGAGACAAATTTTGGGATCTCGTATTAGGGTGTTTGATACTATGCCTAGAGATGTTAAAGACCAGTGTACTGGGTTCAGGGCAAGACCTAGGTCTAATCACGGCTTTAGAGGGTGCGATGACTACTTCGACTTACGTTTACAGTATCGTTTTTGACCTAATTCTGTCCCGCTTTAAAGTCCACGATATGTTCTCGGATTACGTGACTTGTATGGTAGGAATCAAGCATCTCTTCGAGGACAATTATTAGCTCTCCTATAAGTGATGACCAAAATTTTGGATTTTTTTATATAGCGTTATTACCCTTGTGTCGGGTGTACGAGAGCTATCTCTACGAGATGGCTTTGTCTGTTTAGGACGTTGAGAGTTTGTTGTGATCAGCAACACACTTATCGGTAGATATTACCGTTTTTGACTCTTGGCGAAGGATACGTGTTTGGGAAGATGTTAGTGCGTATGACTGTTTCGTCTTCCAAGAAGGTGTTTTTATCGAGGAAGGTATTTTTGTCGAAAATACTTATTCTTCAAGTGTCTGCAACGTCTCGCATTACTGAAGATTGGTTTTTCTTTTTCATGCCGGGTTTCTTGGTTGAAATGTTTGCGGGCTTGAAGATGTTTCGCGGTATTGAAAGAGTTTAGTCTTAACCCTACGTCGGAGAAACATTTTTGGTTTGTCTGCGAATGTTTGCAGCCAAAACTGTTGTTGCTGTTTGGATGCTAATAGTTTGATTTGCGATGGAATTAGGACCGAGGGGTCGCGTAAATTTGTCTATAGGAAAAAGTGTTTTCCTTCATAGTGCTTTGTGAAGTGTTGGCCTACTGAGATCTATTTCATGCATTTTTTAAGGATGTTTCGTATAGCTCTAAGAGCTTTGTTACGAATTTTTGGAGATATTTGGAGAAAGCATCCAAGCTGACCATCGAGCACGACCATCGGTCGACATTGAAGAGAAATAATCGATCGATGTTCACATCGTGACATCGATCGACGGCGAAGCGCGCAGAAGCCCGTTTGGTCCAAGCCGACTTAAAGCCCAAGTCTTCATCAATTTACAAGATTACCCCTGGCGAGTTTTAACCTAATTATATAAGCTTGCCAACATGTTAAAGGCAAAGTATGCTTTCTTGTTTTACTATTTTCAGAGCAAAAGGTTTTCTAGGATTTTTAGTAGATTGGAGAGAAGAACCAAAGAGATTTGTGATTGGAACACCATTGATATCTATTTATTTATCTATGCAGTTTTTAAACATAATTGCTGTTATGAATTGCTTAGCTATGTCTGAGTATTTCACTTGTTACGTTTAGGGTTTAAATAGGTTATGAGGGATTAGCCCGAACTATAGATTACTAAGTTGTGATATTCATCATTAGGATTGTCATTAAAGCATGTTTCTAGTTTAGATAGCCTGAACTTGATATAGAAGTTTGAGGTAAAGGTTATCACTTGCATCTCACGCTGAATCCATCCTAATTGAGTTAAGATTGCTAGAGTAAGCGAGAGCTGATCTAGGAAGCCTAGTGAGCACATTTAACCCACATGTTAAATCTTGGCCAAACGCGTCGATCGATATTCTAATCGAATAATCTGTCGACAGTTCAACAAGTGTATCGATCGATATTCCTATAGAATCATCGATCGACAGTTATATCTGGTCAATAGATGATAGACCATGGATTTTACCCACTTTTAGCCATGGTCTATAAATGTTTTAATATATATTTACTACTTTATAGAGTCTATTTAGAGTATTTACAGGTTCAGGGACGATTTGGAGGAATGTGGTGATTTTGGTGTCTTTTGGAGCCTTTTGAGTGTAGAGCTGTACAGACGCGTCAGATGTCTAGCTATGGATGGAGACATTTCCACCGTTATATTGAGCTCATCTTTTTACACAAGATATAGCTTTGAGTTATATTTCCAATGCCACCGGTTTGAGGTCAATCAGCAGCCTGTAGTAGAAGTTATGCCCGTTTTACTGAAGAGTGGTCAGTCTGCCTCGCGAGAGGAAGCTGTCGAGAAGAGGAACGTATGTCGATCGATGCAGACCTCTTCACATTGATTGATATGGATGCAAAGAATGCGGGCCGAGCATATTTTATGACTGACAGAAGCCCAGAAGCAACCACAAATTACCAGAATACCCTTGGTCGACCAGAAACCCTATTTATGTGTTTTCTAAGCCATTGTTGACGGCTAAGCTTATTTTATTCATAGTTCTAGGTTAGGAGAGGAGAGAGGAACTCCTTCAGAGTCCTCTCGGAACTCCATTGTTTTGGTTTTATATTATTTATGCTTTTCATCTATTCATCTATGATTTCTGTGACAAACTTCATGTCTGAATATATCCACCTGTTAAGTTTAGGGTTCAGATAGGATGAGGGATTAGCCCAAAATATAGAACTGCTAAGTTGTGATATTCATTGATTAATTATTCTTAATGCTTGTAATAGCCTTGCTAACTAGAATATTGAACCTAGGAATTTGCATGTGTCAAGCATCCTTGATTACCCTGTCCTGAATCTAATCTGTCATGCCAGGACTGCTAGAGAGATGCTAACCGCTGATCTAGGAGACTAGTGAGCATTATCAACCCGCGCCTAGGGCTTAGCTAGAAGCATCGATCGATATTGTCTTCTGACAATTGATCGATATTTGCGAAAGGTGTATCGATCGATATCCCTATAGGATCATCGATCGACACTTTCTTGTGATCAAAAGACGACAGTTGAGATCCAAGATCTAGTTAGCTAACCAGTGAAACATTGCCATCGCTGATCACTGTGATTAAGGAGTTGGGCTCTAATATATCCTGCAAGCAACAATTAGCCTCTATATCATTATAATCCTGATTACCTGAATAGCAACCATCCTTCCATCAAACAACTCCATGCCAAGCTGAACAATAGTCTTGTTCAACTTGTTTACTGTTTACTGCTTCGCTATCTATATTTACTGCTTTATAAACTATTAGCCTAGTTTAATCATAAACTATTAGATCTAATTGGTTTCCTAGCTCCATGTTAATTCGATCCGTAAGTACTACAACTCGACCTCTTATTTGAGAGAGTATAAATCACTTCTTAGGGTAATTTGAGTGGTATCAAATCTGGCGCCGTTGCCGGGGAGCTTTGATCGCCATTAGATCTTGTCTAGTTAGATTTAGTCTAGGTTTTATTATTGTTTTAAAAAATGATAAATTTTTTTCTTCTGTTTCAGGTACATACATCTTAGTACCAGAAACAACAATGAAGAGAGGATTTCTGGGTTCTTCAAAGAAGGAGCCTGCTGATTCACGCACGATCCATAAGTCTACGAGAGAAGAATCGATCGACACCCTCCAAGCAGCATCGATCGACATCGTGAACCAAACATCGAACGACACTAATCAGCTTGTGTCTGACAACACTGTTCTTCATGGTACTGTTCATCACGGTACTGTTCACGTCGACACTATTCATCACGTGTCGATCGACACTGTTCATCTACCGTCGATCAACACTGTTCATCCCGCATCGATCGACACTGTTCATCCCGTGTCGATCGAGACCGTTCATCCGAACACTGTTCATTGTAACACTGTTCATCCGAACACTGTTTACCCCGACACTGTTCATCCAGTGAAAAACAACACCACTTGCGGGGAGACAGAGAAGATTGAAGTGCTCATACTTATAGTTGATTAGTATGGGATGTTAAGAGACGAAGAAGGTCACACTCGCAACAGCGCAGGATAGTTGATTAATGCTCAGGGTGCTGTGATCCCTGATGTGATTGTTGTTGCTGAGATGAATGACTTTGACCTGAGCCGAGAGTGGTATGATTGGGTAGGTCAAGACTCCTTCCAGGGTCTTCCTCACCAAGATCCCAGAAAACACATTGAAGAGCTGGAGGATCTCGTGTCAAGGAGTGAGCAGAATGAAGTGTCTGAATACCACATGCTCTGCAAAATCTTCTCTTATTCTATCTCTGGGGATGCATTCAGCTGTTTTAGTCAACTATAGCCAGGATCTCTAACCAGCTGGGATGACATTGAAAGAGCCTTCCTTTACAAATTTCTTGATGATGCTGAAGCAACTCGAGAAAAGGAGAAAAATGATAGATGGGACAGGTTCTTGGCATCGTTAGATGATGAGTATATGATTCAAGTACAGCTGCTCGATGCCTTTATGGCAAAAAAGGATGAACAACATGTGTCTAGAGAGCTGAGCAGAGTAGAGGAAGCTGGTACTGAAGATGCGACCTCAACGTCTACCGATGGTAAGACCTCCATGTCGACCGACATCACAACCTCCACGTCGACCGACATCACGACCTCAACATCGACCGACATCACAACCTCAACATCGATTGATGGGTCGACACAGAAGAGCACTGATGTATCAAGTTGTGATCTTATCCCAAATGTAGACATAAAGATCACTATGGAAGATTTCTTGGAGCTAGAGGATGAGGCACAACCTGGGAATCTAGATCACAACTTGGAGAAGAAGCTTGATGACTATCAGCACACTTCAGAAAAGGATCTGGAAACTTCAAAGGCTAGCATCGGTCGACACCAACCTGATGAGATCGATCGACAACCACCCCACATCATCGATCTACACCCACCCGACATCGATCGACACCGCCAACCACTTATCGATCGACACCACACACTTAATATCGATCGATGCCCATTGCTAGACGTTCCGCCATGTTTGCATAATTGAGATGGAACAAATTGAGGAGAGGAAGTACATGTCTAAAGCCTCACACCTTGCTGTCCCTAAACATCAGAGACCACCTATCTGAACAAAAGAAGCTGTTGAGTTTCACAAAAGAGTGAAGAGGATACATGATCCTGTGAAGATTGTGGTTCCATGCGCTGTGGTTGAAGTTGAATCTCCTATTCCACCTGATAGAAGTATGCAGCTTAGTCCTTACATTGGGGTACTTGATGATCCTCTACATGCAGAAGCTTCTCAGAGAGGGTTGCAGTTTAGAGATGAAGTCGATAAAAGGCCATCAGAAGCAGCATTGATCGACACCAACCAGATACCATCGATCGACGCTACCAATTCTCCATCGATCGACACTGGGCGCGTATCATAGCAGAAAGAGTTCGATGTGTGTGGAAATCTAAGGGATAGAGATACCACCACGCGATCAGACAAGTCTGGGGGAAAGAAAAGGATAAATTGGAAGAAGAGAAAAAGGATCAAGAATGGTCCTCAGGTATCATTGACCCCTCACTTCTCAGATTGTGTCAGGAAATCCAGAGTGCGCGGCAGATGCTTCTCACATCCATTTGCAAAGCTTCGAGCACTCCTTCTTGCTGAAATGATAGACAAAGGAGAAGAGTCTATGGAGGAGGCTTTCACACAAGAATGATAGAGCTTCAAAGAGCAGACATTGAGACTTGTGTTGGAGCATGTTCTCATTCTCTTCCGGACTAAATCAGATCTCCAAAGTCAAGCTAATAACTTAAAATAAGTGCTGAGTGGGAGGCAACCCACTGTTAGGTAAAAAGAAAAGATCCGAGGAAGACGAGTTTGCAAGAGGATCGACGATGGCTGCGCAGCATCGATCGACAGAGCTTCAATAGTATTGATCGCCACTTAAATGTGTTGGTCGACACTCATATCAAAATCAGTTATACCGTTTTTCCTTGTTAAATATTGTCCTTATGATTTAATTCCCCACCAATCTTAGACTGTATAACACTGGAGATAGTGTTACTTAAGTATGGGGGAGGTTTAACTAATATTGTGTTTTAGTTAGTAAAAAAAAAAAAGAAGAACAGAGTAAACGATTGCCATCTGTATCGAACGACCCGAACCTAACGACATCGATCGACATTGCTTTACCTGCATCGATCGATATGAACATCCTTACATCGGTCGGCATTCATTCCGTTCTGGTATATCGTTCTTACTTGTTACATTGAGTCTTTATGATTTATTTCTAACCATAGCTCCGACTGAATTTACACTGGAGACAGTGTAGTTTAAGTCTGGGGGGATGTTTACTGATATTAGTGTGTTCATGAGTATTATAAAAATGTTTTCAAAAGAGTTTTATTGAGTCAAGAAGGGGATAATGAACTTATTATATTTTTGCTTGTTATCTAACCACTCTTTAGGACCATTCTAGACTTATTGATTGCAGATAGTACTAAAGATACTAAAGTGGATCAACCTGTCAACTATTCACACTTGCTTAGATTGTTTGAAGGAACCAAAGCTGACCTCCAACACTAAACATGACACAACTGCTTGCTTGGGGCTTGGTATACATGGGATCAGATTCTTCAAACAAGTCTGGAAGGTAAAGCCTTGTGTAGATTAATCACCTTTTGTCTCTCTATTTCGACCCTAGATTTATAGGTAGAGATATTTATTTAAAAAAAAAAAACGAAAAAGAAAAAAGAAAAAAGAAAAAAAATATAAAAAAGAAAAAAAAAATATATATATATAGGTGTTAGTTAGGTGGAATCCGAACAAGACTTGGTGGCTACAACCATTAAGGCTTGCTTCATAAGGATTCCAACAAAAAGAATTCGAACGGGACTTGGTGACGGCAATCATCAAGGTTCGATTCACATGAATTCTTGGATATTGGTCAAAAAGAAGTGAACAGGACTTGGTGGCAACCACCGTTAAGGCTTGATTCATGGAAGTCTGTCCAATATTAGTCAATGATCTTGAAATATAAGCAGACTTTGACTGAAGAGAGAAATTAGTAGAGAGAAAAGATAGGAACTACCTTTTACCTGCAGATCCAGATACTTGTTTGAAAATCCTTGCATCATGTGATCGATACTCCCAAGGTAAAGCCTGCACTTTTATTTATGTTAAGAAATGAGGTTGGTAGAGAGAAAAGGTGATTAATCTACACAAGGTTTTACCTTCCAGACTTATTTGAAGAATCTGATCCCATGTATACCAAACCCCCAAGACAAGCAGTTGTGTCAAGTTTAGTGTTGGAGGTCAGCTTTGGTTCCTTCAAACAAGCTCAGCAAGTGTGAATTGTTGACAGGTTGATCCACTTTAGTATCTTTAGTACTGTCTGCAATCAGTAAGTCTAGAATGGTGCTAAAGAGTGGTTAGATAACAAGCAAAAATCTAATAAGTTCATTATCCCCATATTGACTCAATAAAAACTTTTTTGAAAACTTTTTAATAAGATTTATGAATAAACTACTATCAGTAAACCTTCCCCCAGACTTAAACTACACAGTCCCCAGTATAAATTCAGTTGGAGTTATGATGATTACTAAATCATAAGGAGTAAATGTAACAAGTTAACACGATATACCAGACCGGAATGGATGTCGACCGATGTAAAGGTGTTGATATCGGTCGCGGAAGGTGATGTTCTGTTGATCGATGTCGTCAGTGTTTCGTCGGTCGATATTCACGGCAATCGTCTCCTCGGATCCTTTTTTTTATGACCTGCAATAAATAAAAGCCAACATAAATACTAGATTAATAAAAACCAATTAAATATTACCTAATAGTGGGTTGCCTCCCACTCAGCGCTTTGTTATAGTCATTTAGCTTGAGTTTGGAGGTGATTTGGCTAGTAGTGTTGAAAGCTGGAACTTGCTGGAAAACAAGTGTCCATATCTTCTCTGCGCTTGTTGAACCATGTACCAGTGAAGTCTCGCATTGCTTCATTGATATCACTCAAATTACCCTAAGGAGTGATTTTACTCTCTCAAATAAGAGGTTAAATTGTAGTACTTAGGGATCGAATCCACAAGAAGTTTAGTGATTAAAATGATTAAAATGTAAATTTTCAGTTTCTTGAGCAAGTAATTGCTCGATTGATTGGTTGAGGTTTTGGTGCTTAAAATGAAATAGCTAGACTTAGGGTTTTAATTCTGGAAACTTGGAATTATAATCCTACAGATGCCTAATGAGTTGCATGCATGATAATGTAGAGCTCAACTACTAAATAACAAGTCAATCAGCTCTCGCGTTTCTGGACTTGTCTATTAATTAGATCTAATGACCCAAACAAGCGTGTTCGATCAATAGCAAGTGTCGATCGATATCCCGATTATCCTATAGGGATATCGATCGATACACCTTTCACTCCGTCGATCGATTATCCAATATGAATATCGATCGACGCGCTTCTAGTTAAGCTTTATGCGTGGGTTGAATGATGCTCACAGAGCTTACTAGATCAGCTCTCGCCTTACTCTTAGCACGAATCATAGCTCAATTAGAATGGTTTCAGGATGAAAATGAAGCTATCGCTTTTATCTAACAATCCTAGGGCAAGTTCTAGGTAGCTAATCTAGAATCAGACATTAATGACAATCCTAATGATTATTATCACAACTCAACAATCTATAGTTGAGGCTAATCTCTCATAACTTATTTAAACCCTAAAATTTAACAATTGAACTACTCAAACATGGCGAAGCAATTCATAACAGCAATTAGGTAACAAAACTTTATTAGAATAGTAAATAGATATTAATGGAGTTCCAATAAAAAAATATAACTTTGGATCTTCTCTCCAATCTATCAAAATCCTAAAAACCTTTTGCTGATAATAGTAAAACTAGAAACACAAGAAATCACACTTTGCCTCTAACATGGTGGCAAAGTTTATATAATTTGGTTAAAACTCGTCAGGGGTAATCTTGTAAATTGGTGAAGACTTGGGCTTCCAGTCGGCTGTGACCAAATGGGCTTTCTGCGCGTTTCGTTGTCGATTGATGTTCTGATGTGAACATCGATCGATATTCGTTCCTCAATATTGACCCATGGTCGAGCTCGATGGTCATCTCGGGTGCTTGCTCCAAATATCTCCAAAATGACTCTATAAAATATAATAAATATACTATATAATATAATAATTAGTAGTTAAGACACCTATCATATGTGAAACCCTCATGAAGTTCATCTGCTCCTGGCTCATGAATGGATGTTTCTACTGCATAGCTTTCGTGATGGTGATCATCTGTCCAACTTCCAATAGAGTAGTCTCCATCTCGTACATGGTGGGCTCCGGTGTCGATCGACGGGTAGTGGGCAATGTCGTTCGATCTTAATTTTTGGTTTAGATGATGAGGATGAGTGTCGATCGATGTTGAGAGTGTTCTGTCGATCGATGGCGCGTTCCTTTTCCAAGAGGAATGGTGGAAAAGTTTATCTTCCTCATCAAGAACGGCTTTGTACTCTATAGCTCGCTCCTCCTCATAATTTTCATCATACTCCTCCGTATGCATGGTGTGTCTAGTGTGCGCTGCCATAGTGGGGTTGTAGTAGTTGTTCTCCCAATTTTATGGACTACTGTCGACCGTTTCATTTTTTGGTGTGTTGGTCGATTTCTGGTGGGCCCTATCGATCGATGTTGTAGTGTGAGTTTCGATCGACGCCGAGTATTTTGTCTCGTACTCAGCTCTACAGTGGCATGCTGCGATGATTCCTGGATCATTAATACTTCCGTTGGACGTATGTGGCTTCTTGACTGGAATAGGATTGTAGTGGACATGAGGATCTATGAGCGTCAGGCACAACTGGTTGGTTTGTAAGTTGCACACTGCTACTACTGTTGACAAGAAAGCGCTCCCAAGTAATAGAGAAGAGTTCCAGTTTAGCTTGATGTCCAAGACATGAAAATCAACTGGAATTAGGGCATTACCAATCTGCACCTCTAGGTCTGTCGCAATCCCTCCTAAGCACCTCTGAGAACAATCCACAAATGTGAATAATTCCTTGGAAGGCTCCACCTACCGACCCAGATTGTCTGCCATAACCCTAGGTAGGATGCTGACTGATGCTCATGTGTCGCACAAGGCATGTGGAAATTCAATACCCTTCACCGTACATGGTATTGCAAATTGCCCAGGATCACTCTTCTTCTTCAGTGTAATCCTCTTCTTCATATTCTCTCTAGCTTCACAGAACATTCTCCTAATGTCCTCTTCAGTTTCTCTGAAGAACATCCACAATCTGTGGGTAAAATAAGCCTCCTCGAATGGCTTTTCTAAAGGAATCCTGAAGACTCTCTTTTGGAAACTTTCCCTTTCCTTTTCATTAGCTCCCCTCTTCAGATGTTTCACCACTTTTTCTCTTCTTTTCCTTAGGGTTCTTCCCATAGGAACCCTATCAACTTCCATAGGATCTGCTGCATCATCTGAAGGTGTCATGATGGTCTCTGGTAGGTTATCTGAAGGTTTGGTGTTAAGGGATTTTTGTGTAAAATATTTGTGAATACTACGGAACGATGGACAAGGCTGGTATTCGTATAGATTTATGAGTAAGAAGGTAGAAATAGACTTGAAGAGATGTTTTATTAGATAGAACAAGCCAAAACTACAATATTTGGTGTATAAACCCTAGTTCTAGCCGCCTATCTATAATCCCTAAGTCTTGAAGTGTCGATCCCTTGCTTTAGGGTTTAGGTTACCTTTATATCATCTTCTTAAGGTGGGCCTTAGTCGGTTGGAGTAGGTTAAACTCTTCCATATTCGGAAATATAGAAGGTTCTCCTTATCGGAAGTTTTCCTTTTCCCGGAGGAAGGGGGTGGTCCCTGGGACCGGACCCGGAATACATCATAGCGGGGATCCGGGGTGTCTCGTAGCGGGGACCCAGAGGCCGGTGTTCTGCCTGGGGTCTGGAGGAATTCTATACCTGAGTATTTTTCTCCAATAGTTGGGTTTGGGCCTCAGTGCATTGAGACGTGCAACATCCATCCTTGGCATCTACACTCGGTATGTATGAGGTGCTCGCGGATCAATGGGCGCTGGAGGTTGTCGATCGATGGTGGTCTCTTTCTATCGATCGATGACGGGGTCAGAATGTCGATCTATCTTGACGTAAACAGGGATGGGCCGATGTAGGTGTTTTACTGCGAACTCCTCGTGAGTCATGATCCTCATGGCATTGCAAAATGTGGTCGACTATGTAGATGTCTTCAATCGATGCTCTGGAGAGCCCGTCGATCGATTCCGATTGAAGTCTGTCGATCGACACCAATGCGATCCACCGAAACTCATCAAACTTTCTACTTCGAAATCTCCTTCTTGCCGCTTCTCCTGCTTCACCACTTGCCAGAAATCATCATCTATGATGGCATTCACAAGATGCTTCATCACATCATCTCCTACCCCTCTTGTTAAGGCTTCTTAGCTCTTAACAGCTTCTCCTGTCTGAACAACCTGCATCTCCAGCTTCTTCACATATGTGCTCAAAGTCTCAAACTTTGTGTTCAGGTTGGTGTAGACAGATTCAATCTTCCCATTGAAGTCCACCGTCATGCGTTGATGCCCCACAAGAACCCTATCATGCATCTCTTCAATCGTGCTCTTTTGAGTAGGTGGTGGTGGCTTCTGGTAGTAGGAGTTTCCAAACCCTTGTTGTTGCTGCTGTAGTTGTTGTTGTAGGGTTTCTGGTGATGTGAACCATGGTTGAAATTGCCCCTATTTCCATAGGAATTTTTGTTTCCACCCTGGTTTCCAAATCCTTGGAATCCAGTTCCACCAATGAAGTTCACATCTTCTTTTACCTTTGCTCTACCCTCTATGTCTACAGCCTCTGCATCCTCAACCAAGCAGACCTGCTTCCTGAGAAGCTTGTGAACACTGTCCAGCTTTGCCCTCACTTCATCCATCTGATCATTCCCAAGAATAGTGGCGGATTTGTTCCTCTCAAAATCAGTGTTCTTGGTGCTGCTGCTGGATTCTAAGTTCTCAATAACTTTCACTGCCTCCTCTGGATTCCTGGTGCTGAAGTTCCCATTGCTGGAAGCATCAAGAGCCATCTGATACTGCACCGCGATGCCTCTGTAGAAAGTAATGAGCAATTGTATTTCATTGAATCCATGGTGTGGACAGTCTTTCTGATAAGACTTGAATCTGATCCAGGAGCTTCTGAAGGACTCTGCAGGCTCCTGAGTGAATGTAGCAAGCTTGCTCCTCAAATCTTCAGCACACGCCTCATCAAAGAAGATGCATAAGAATGCATTCTTAACGTCACTCCAGGATGTGAGAGATCCTGGTGGTAACTGATTAAGCCAATGCGAAGCATTTCCAGCAAGTGAATACTTGAAGAGCTTGTATAGGAGGTAGTCTTCAGAGACTCCTTCGACTTTGATAGCAGATATAAGATCCTCGAACCTCTCCAGATGGTCCATAGGATACCCGTGAGATAACCCATAGTAGGGTGTCTGTCCCACGAGTGTGTAGTACGGCGGCTTAAACTCGAAATTCCCCCTCTGAATAGTTGGAGTACAAATAGCTGATCTGTTGGTGTAGAACTGATCTGGACGGTTGTAGTCAGCCAAAGTTCTGGGTCGAGAAGCCCCATCTACAAGTAGAGTAGTGCATGTAGCATCAGTATCAGACTCAGGGATTGCAGCCCCCTGAGCATTCTATCTTCTGACCTGCTGCATTACGCAGATGACCTTCCTGGTCATGCAGGCCTCCCCTCTCATCATGTACAAGAATCAAAGTCGCAACCATGTCTCGCGGCTCAGTATCGATCGATGTTGTGACTGAAGTATCGATCGATGTCGGATGGAAGATGTCGGTCGACGGAAGATGAGTGTCTTCGGTCGATGGTGGTGAGCGTGTGTCGGTCGGCGAGACTAGTGTCTGGGTCGACGGTGGCTGACAAAAATTGAGCGACGAACATGTGTTATTGTCTATCGATAAGGAACGTATTTCCTTGCGGATTGAACGTTCCAAGCTTGCAGGATCTGATGAGAATAACAACTGAGTTTCCTTGTTGCTTTTGGTACTGCTGGGCATCTACCTGGAAAGCCAAGAAAAAAATTTTGTGTCAGAAAGTGGTTTTAAACTTAACAAGATTAAATCTATAAGGCGATCTAAGCTCCCCGACAACGGCACCAAATTTCATATCACTCAAATTACCCTAAGGAGTAAATAACTTTCCTCCAAATCACTCCTGGTCCTATAAATATTCTAAATAGACTCTATAATATAATAATTAATAGTTAAAACACTTATAAACCATGGGTAAAAGTGAGTCAAATCCATGGTCTATCAGCTGACTACATGCATGGAGGAGATGAGGCAAGACATAGCCAGGATACAGACACAGCGTGCAGACGAAGAAACCGCACCACCATCGATCGACAGACACCTCTCAACGTTGATCGATGGACCACAACAACATCCGATGAAGTCTCAATCAGATTCTTACACCAGAGTAGTGATAGATCAGTTGGTAGAAGAGATATACAGAACTCTGGGAACAGCAGAAGAAATGGGAACAGCATAAGAAATGCTTGATAGGAAATGTTATGACATCTATTTCCAAATGGATCTCCCCATCAGTTCTTTAACTTCTCAGATAGAAGTAATGCAGAGGGAGATAGTAGAGATTCAGAGATACATGGCTCTTCGACCAGAGGCATCACCATCGATCGACATACGCATCCACATATCGACCGACAGTCACAGAAGGACATCGAACGACGAAGCTACACCAACAAACCTAAGAGGCTAGTTGATAGACTATGGATTTTACCCATTATTAGCCATGGTTTACAAGTTTTTAAGATATATTTACTATTATATAGAGTCTATTTAGAGTAATTACAGGTTCAGGTACTAACTAGAAGAAAATGATGTACTTGGAGCTATTTGGAGATCTTTAGAGCTTTGTTGGAAATAGGAGATGGTCGACGGTTACCAAGAAATATCGACCGACGGTTGCCAATAAATATCGATCGATGTTGACCTCTTCTTATTGAACGACAGCAAAGCCACCCGAGAGTTAATGACAAATTAGAAGATTTCAAGTTTCATAAAAGTTTCAATAATTACATCTTAAGTCCCTGGCCGCCGGTTAGGCTATTTATTAGGGTTTTATATAATTTTAGAGGTATACTTGCCTAGGGACCTTTTTAGACCTAATTGGGAGGAATAAAAAAGCCTCCATTGAAAGGGGAGAGCCTAGAATTGGAGAGATAGATCAACACTGTAAAACAGAGAAGATCTTGAACTCTTGATAGACCATGGATTTTACTCACTTTTAGCCATGGTCTATAAGTGTTTTAATATATATTTACTACTATATAGAGTCTATTTAGAGTATTTACAGGTTCAGGGACGATTTGGAGGAATGTGGTGATTTTGGTGTCTTTTGGAGCCTTCTGAGTGCGAGCTGCACAGACGCGTCAGATGTCTAGTTATGGATGGAGACCTTCCTACCGTTAGATTGAGCTTATCTTTTGATACAAAATATAGCTTTGAGTTAGCTTTCCAATTCCACCGGGTTGAGGTCAATCAGCATTCTGTAGAAGAAGTTATGCCTGTTTTACTGAAGAGTGGTCAGTCTGCCTCACGAGAGTAAGCTGTCGAAGAAATGAAGGACTGTCGATCGATATTACAGCTTTGGTGTCGATCGACAGTGATGCCAGAATATGGGCTGACCGGCTGAGCATATCTTATGACCGACTGAAGCCCAGAAGCAACCACAAATTACCAGAATACCCTTGGACGACCAGAAACCCTATTTATGTTATTTATAAGCCATTGTTGACGGCTACGCTATCTAAGCTTTCTTTGATTCTTGTTCTAGGTTAGGAGAGAAAGGAGGAAATCCTTCAGAGTCCTCCTGGAACTCCTTTGATTTTTATTATCTATTCTATTGCAGTTTTATATCTATTCTTTCTATGATTTTCTGTGACAAACTTCATGCTTGAATAGATCCACCTGTTAGGTTTAGCGTTCAGATAGGATGAGAGATTAGCCCCAACTATATATTGCTGAGTTGTGGTAATTGTCATTAGGATTGTTCATTAATATCTGTTTCAAGATTAGCTACCTAGAACTTGCCCTAGGATTGATAGATAAAAGCGAGAGCTTCATTCTCATCCTGAAAACATTCTAACTGAGCTAAGTTTCTTGCAATGAGTAAGGCGAGAGCTGATCTAGTGAGCCTAGTAAGCTACCATACAACCCGCGCATAAAGCTTGACTAGAAGCGCGTCGATCAATATCATTATTGCATAATCGATCGACAGAGAAAAAGGTGTATCGATCGATATCCCTATATGATTATCGATCGACACTTTCTATTGATCGACATACGATAGTTGAGATCATTAGATCAAGTTAATAGACAAGTCAAAACATGCGAGAGATGATTGACTTGTTGATTTGATAGTTGAGCTTTACATTATCATGCATGCAACTCATTAGGCATCTGTAGGATTATAATCCCAAGTTTCCTGAATAGAAACCCTAAGTCTAGCAACCATCCTTCCATCAAACCCCAAATCAATCAATCAAGCAATTACATTTCTCACAAACCTGCTATTTACATTTAATCATTAAATCAACCTAGCTTAATCAAACTGATTAGATTTATTTGGTTCCCTAGCTCCATGTGAATTCGATCCCTAAGTACTACAACTCGACCTCTTATTTGAGAGAGTATAAATCACTCCTTAGGGTAATTTGAGTGATATCAAATTTGGCGCCGTTGCCGGGGAGCTTTGATCGCCATTAGATCTTGTTTAGTTTGATTTAGTCTAGGTTTTACTACTGTTCAAAAAAGAAAAAAACTAATAAAATTTTTTCTTCTGTTTCAGGTACATACATCTTAGTACCAGGAACAACAATGAAGAGAGGATTTCTAGGTTCTTCAAAGAAGGAGCCTGCTGATTCGTGCACGATCAGTAAGTCTACGAGGGAAGAATCGATCGACACCCTCAAAGCAACATCGATCGACAGCGTGAAACAGAAATCTATCGACAGCATACATCATCAATCGATCGCCACCCAACAAACAACAGTGATCGACAGAGCCAATCAACCGTCGAAAAACACTGTTCATTCCGGTACTGTTCATCAAGGTACTGTTCATCAAGGTGCTGTTCATCGAGGTACTGTTCATCTCGACACTGTTCGTTCCTCGTCGATCGACACTGTTCATCCAGCGTCGATCGACACTGTTCATCCTGCGTCGATCGACACTGCTCTTCCCGACACTGTTCACCGCGACATTGTTCATCCTGACACTGTTCATTCGGGTACTGTTCATCCCGATACTGTTTATCCGGTGAAAAACGACACCACTTGTTTGGAGACAAAGAAGATCGAAGTGCTCATAATTAAAGTCGACGAGAATGAGATGTTAAGAGATGAAGAAGGTCCCTCGCAACAACGCATGACATTTGATTAATGCTCAGGGTGCTGTTATTCCTGATGTGATTGATGTTGCTGAGATGAATGACTTTGACCTGAGCCGAGAGTGGTATGATTGGGTAGGTCAAGACCCCTTCCAGGGTCTTCCTCACCAAGATCCCAAAAACCACATCGAAGAGCTTGAGGATCTAGTGTCAAAGAGTGAGCAGAATGAAGTGTCTGAATTCCACATGCTCTGCAAGATCTTCCCCTATTTTATCTCTAGGGATGCATTCAGCTGGTTCAATCAACTACAGCCAGGATCTCTAACCAGCTGGGAGGACATTGAAAGAGCATTCCTTTACAAATTTCTTGATGATGCTGAAGCAACTCGAGAAAAGGAAAAGAATGATAAGTGGGACATGCTTGTTGAAAGTTGGCAGATAAAGAGGGAAGATCAGATTCCGGTATAGTTTCTTAGCTACATTATGGTAGACAGTGATAAACAACATGTATCTGGATAGCTGAGCTGAGTAGAAGAAGCCGACTTTAGTGACACGACCTAAGCATCGATCGAAACCAGCACCGCAACATCGATCGACAGTACGACCTCAACATCGATCGACGGTACGACCTCAGAATCGATCGCCCACACAATCCCAGCATCGATCGACTGAGACTCTTGTTTCCGATCGGCACCACTCGAAATCCCTGAAAGATCGAGTTGTCGACCCATAAGAGCGTTGATATATCAAGTTGTGATCCTACCTCAGATGGAGACAGAGAAATCACCATAGAAGATTTCTTGGAGCTAGAAGAGTTTTTGGAGTTTGAGGATGAAGAAAAGCTTGTAGACTTGGATTCTAGTAGAGAAGTCACTATGGAAGACTTCTTGGAACTGGAGGAATGGCTTGAAGATATGGATCAGAATTCGAAGAAGAAGCTTGATGACGATCAGCATACTAAGAGGGGAGATCTGGAAACTTCAAAGGCTAACATCGATCGACACCAACCTGATGAGATCGATCGACAACCAACCCATATCATCGATCTACGCCCATCCTATATCATCGATCGACACTTAACGAATAGCATCAATCTACACCCACCCGACATCGATCGACACCGCCAACCAATTATCGATCGACACCACCCACCTAATATCGATCGATGCCCATTGGTGGACGTTCCGCCAGGTTACATAGTTGAGTTGGAACCAGTTGAGGAAAGAGTGCACGAGTCTGAGGCCTCACGCAAGGCTGACTCCAAACATCTGAGACCACTTATATGCGCAGAAGAAGCTGCTGAATTTCACAAAAGAGTGAATAGGATACATGATCTTGTGAAGATTGTGGTTCCATGCGATGTGTTTGCAGCTGAATCTCCTATTCCACCAGATAGAAGTGTTCATCTAGATTCCTACAGTGGGATATTGGATGATCATCAGCACGTAGAAGCTTCTCAGAGAGGGTTCCGATTTAGAGATGAATTCGATAAGGACCCAGCAGAAGCAACATCGGTCGACACCGACCGGATACCATCGAACGACACCAACAAACCAGCATCGATCGACTCTATCACTTCTCCATCGGTCGAGACTGGACGCATATCAGAGCAGAAGGAGTTCGATGTGTGTGGAAATCTTAGGGATGGAGATACCGCAACGCGATCAGAAAAGTCTGGGGGAAAGAAGAGGAGGAATTGGAAGAAGAGAAAAAGGATCATGGGTGATTCTCAGTTATCATTGATTCCTCACTTCTCAGATGGTGTCAGGAAATTCATAGTGCACAGCAGATGCTTCTCACAGCCATTTGCAAAGCTTCGAGCACTCCTTATCGCTGAGATGATAGACAAAGGAGAAGAGTCTATGGAGGAGGCTTACACACAAGAATGATAAAGCTTCAGAAAGCAGACATTGAGATTTTTTTTGGAGCATGTTCTCATTCTCATCCGGACAAAATCAGATCTCCAAAGTCAAGCTAAATGACTATAACAAAGTGTTGAGTGGGAGGCAACCTACTATTAGGTAATTTCTTCAGTTTAGTTTAGATTGTTACTGATTAAAGTTTTATTTATTGCAGGTCAAACAAAAAAAAAGACGAATGAATAGTAACGGCGATACTGTAGCAATCGCACTGTAGCAATTGCACTGTAGCAAACAAATCGATCGACACTGTAGCAAACAAATCGATCGACACTGTAGCAGAAAACCGGGAGTTATTATAGCAGCGTTATTGTAGCAGAACACTGTTCATCGTTAAAAAAAAGGTTATGTTCTATTAGTTATCTTTTACTGACTTTTAGTGTTTTGTTTATGATAGGTAAAAGGAAAAAGATCCAAGGAAGAAAAGTTGATATACCAGAAGCGATCGACGACAACAAGCCATTGTCGGTCGCCAGAGCATCACGCGTATCGATCTATCGCCACTTAACTGTATCGATGGACGCTCACCATCAGCGACGCTCACCATCAGCGATCATGGTTTATAAGTGTTTTAAGATATATTTACTATTATATAGAGTCTATTTAGAGTAATTACAGGTTCAGGTACTAACTAGAAGAAAATGATGTATTTGGAGCTATTTGGAGATCTTTAAAGATTTACTGGAAATAAGAGATGGTCGACGGTTACTAAGAAATTTCGACCGACGGTAGCCAACAAATACCGATCGATGTTGACCTCTTCTTATCGATCGACAGCGAAGCCGCCTGAGAGTTAATGACAAATTAGAAGATTTCAAGTTTCATAAAAGTTTCAATAATTACATCTTAAGTCTCTGGCCGCCTGTTAGGCTATTTATTAGGGTTTTGTATCATTTTATAGGTAGACTTTCCTAGGGACCTTTTTAGACCTAATTGGGAGGAAGCAAGAAGCCACCATTGAAAGAGGAGAGCTTAGAATTGGAGACATAGATCGACACTGCAAAACAGAGAAGATCTTGAATTTGTCTGAGTAGTCCTTACTGTTAGATTTAGGTTTCTCAATAGGTTGATAAATGTATTATTGACAACAATTGTTAGGGTGTTTAGAAATATAGTTCTTCATCTAGTTGTGCTTAAAGCTAAGTTTAGGATTGATCACCCTTTAAACTTAGATCTTAGGATTAATTGAGATCAAGCCATTGCTTGACTCAATAACTGAAATTAACTAGGATGATCTAACTGAGTAGAAACAGATGAGAGTTGGTCTAGTGAGTTAGTGGATACAAATCAAACCCATCCGTAAAGCTTTCTGGAAAAAGTATCGATCGACACAACAATAGCCCTGTCGATCAATATTTTGAAAGGTGTATCGATCGATATTCTTAAAGAATTATCGATCGACACTTTCTCGTGATTAACATACGAGAGTTGAAATCCGAGATCCAGATTAGATAATCAGATTGCTTATATCTTAGTTTGAATTTAAGAACAATTAATATCAATAAACCCATAAAAATCACTTTAAATATTACTTATCATACCTGAGAATATACCTCTGAATCTAATAATTTCTCCCAACTGTTAACAACCTCAAAACAAAACAATCAAACAATAAACTTGCTCACAAATCCATTTACTGTTTTAAAACATATAAACCAATTAATCTAGATTTATTTCAAGACCATAATCTACTGTGTAATCCTAGAGTCTCTGTGGATTTGATCCTTAAGTACTATATCTGAACCTCTTATTTGGGAGAGTAATTCACTCCTTACGGTAATTTGAGTGATATCACTAGTACCAAAGGTGAAATCAGATATGTCTGATACAAACAACCATGGAGAGGAGATCTCAGCTGACACATATGATATCGCTCAAATTACCCAAATGAGTGATTTATACTCTCTCAAATAAGATGTCGAGTTGTAGTACTTAGGGATCGAATTCACAGGGAGCTAGGGAACCAAATAAATCTAATTATTTTGATTAAGCTAGGCTAATAGGTTTAAAGCAGTAAATAAAGATATGCAAAATAGTAAACAGTAAACAAGTTGAACAAGACAATTGTTCAGCTTGACAAAGAGTTATTTGATGGAAGGATGGTTACTAGACTTAGGGTTTCATTCAGGTTATTAGAACTCTAAACTATAGATGCTAAGGATTGATTCTAGAACTCGATATCTAATGCAAAATATAACCAGCTCTCGCTGTGAGTCTAATCTATTGACTAAGTTCAGTGTTTCAGGTCTCGCATGTTAACACAGATCGAGCGTCAATCGATGCTATGGTATGAGCGTCGATCGATGCTACGGATTGAGTGTTGATCGATGCTATGGTATAAGCGTCGATCGACACTGCCTTAGGCAAGCGTTATCGATCTGATCGATTCTGTTCAATTAGATTCCTAGACCAACTCTCGTATGCGCCTAGTAGGATTCGGGTTCTGTTAATTGATTGCACTCTTGTTGCCTCTCAATTGTCCTATGATTCTAGGTTCAAGGAATTAGTCACACTCTCGTGGTTTTCCAACTACTCTAGATCCTAGTATTACAAGCTATCCTTATGTAGAGATCTTTAGATATCCTAACAATCATGTAATTCAGAATTTCATTCAAAACCCTAGAAATCCCTAAACCTAGCAGGTGGATTTACTCATGCATGATGTTTGTTACAGAAGTCATAGATGAATACATGAATAACATAAAATATAAATAAAACCAAAACAATGGCTCAGGGTCCTCTCTTCTCTCCTAACCTAGAACTATGAATAATATAAAGCTTAGATAGCGTGTAGCCGTCAACAATGGCTTATAAATAACATAAATAGGGTTTCTGGTCGTCCAAGGGTATTCTGGTAATTTGGGGTTGCTTCTGGGCTTCACCGGTCATAAAATATGCTCAGCCCATATTCTGGCATCACTGTCGATCGACACCAATGCTGTGTTGTCGATCGACAGTCCTTCATCTCCTCGACAGCTATCTCTTACGAGGAAGACTGACCACTCTTCAGTAAAACGGGCATAACGTCTGCTACAGGATGCTGATTGACCTCAAACCGGTGGCATTGGAAAGCTAACTAAAATCTATATCTTGTGTCAAAGGATGAGCTCAGTATAACGTTCGGAATGTCTCTATCTATAGCTAGACATCTGACGTGTCTGTGCAGCTCTTCACTCAAAAGGCTACAAAAGACACCAAAATCACCACATTCCTCCAAATCGTCTCTGAACCTGTAAATACTCAAAATAGACTCTATATAGTAGTAAATATATATTAAAACACTTATAGACCATGGAAAAAATTAGGTAAAATCTATGGTCTATCAACATACGCAACACTTGTGAGACATCAGTTCAAACTTGAGAGTCTTGGAGACAGATTGCAGAATACAACTCCAACAATGAAGGACAAATGGCGCAGAGGAGATGTAGAAAATCGAGACTTCACTGGTACTTGGTTCAACAAGCGCATAGAAGAGATGGAAACTTGCTTTCCAGCAAGTCCCAGCTTTCCACATTACTAGCCAAATCACTTCCAAAGTCAAGGTAAATGACTATAACAAAGCGCTGAGTGGGAGACAACCCACTATTAGGTAATATAAATTGGTTTTTATTAATTTAGTACTTATGCTGGTTTTTAATTATTGCGGGTCATAAAAAGAAAAACAAAATAAAAATATCCGAGTAGACAATTGTCAAGAGTATTGACCGACGAACCACTACCGACATCGATTGACAAAGCATCACCTGCTGGGACCGATGACACAACCTTTACATTGATCGACATCTATTCTGGTTTGGTATATCTTTCTAACTTCTTACATTGAGGCCTTATGCTTTAGTTTTCACCATAACTCCGTCTGAATTTACACTGGGGACAGTGTAGTTTAAGAATGGAGGGAGGAGGTTTACTGATATTAGTTTATCCATGAGTCTTATTAAAATGTTTTCAAAAAAAATTTTTATTGACTCAAGAAGGGGATAATGAACTTGTTGATTTTGCTTATTATCTAACCAAACCATTGTAGATTTACTAGTTGCAGATAGCACTAAAGATACCAAAGTGGATCAACCTGTCAACTATGTTACACTTGTTGAGAATGTTTGAAGGAACCAAAGCTGACCTCCAAACCAATTGAGCTCAACTCTGCTTGTCTTGGGGCTTGGTATACATGGGATCAGATTCTTCAAACAAGACTAGAAGGTAAAGCCTTGTTTAGAAATATCACCCTCTCTCTCTCTCAATTTTGAATTTAAGTTTTTATTAAATATATATATATATATAATATAGTTAGAAATAGAAAAATTTAGGAAAAAAATTCGAACAGAAGTTTGTGGCTACAACCATTAAGGCTTGCTTCATAAGAATTCTATATGTAAAGGATTAGAACATGACTTGGTGTCTACAACCATTAATGCTTGATTCACAAATAATCCTAGGATATATATTAAAAAGAACTGAATGGGATTTGGTGGCTAAAACCATTAAAGCTTGATTCATGAAAGGTTGTCCAACCTTTGTCAATGATATTGCAATAAAGCAGACTTTGACTAGGGGAGAAATTAGTAGAGAGAGAGGATATGAACTCTTGTTTACCTACAGGTCCAGATACTTGTCTGAGCATCCTTGCATCATGTGATGTGATACCCCCAAGGTAAAGCCTACACTTTTATTTATGCAAGAATTGAGGTTTGTAGAGGGGATTGTTAGACATGATTTGCTAAGTTGTTGACTAGATGAACTTGGTTGCTAGACTAGGATATGGTATAGTGTGCTTCTGAGATTAGGACTTTCTACGATGTTGATTCTAAATTTTAAAATCTATGAGTCCCTGCTGTTTTCAAACCTCTTTCAGAGAGACTGCCTGTATGTTTTGCATGAAGACAAGCAAAAGGGTAAGTCTGGGGGAGTTGATAGGCCATGGATTTGACCCACTTTTACCCATGGTTTATAAGTGTTTTAACTACTATTTATTATATTATAGAGTATTTTTTTTTATCAAATTATATTGTAGAGTCTATTTAGTATATTTATAGGATCAGAAGTGATTTGGAAAAAAGTGATGATTTTGGAGTATTTTGGAGATATTTGGAGAAAGCATCCGAGCTGACCATCGAGCACGACCATTGGCTGACATTGAAGCCGACTTAAAGCCAAAGTCTTCACCAATTTACAAGATTACCCTTGACGAGTTTTAACCTAATTATATAAGCTTGCCAACATGTTAGAGGCAAAGTGTGCTTTCTTGTTTTACTATTTTCACAGCAAAAGGTTTTCTAGGATTTTAAGTAGAATGGAGAGAAGATCCAAAGAGATTTGTGATTGGAATTCCATATATATCTATCTATTTATCAATGCAGTTGTTATACCTAATTGCTGTAATGAATTGCTTAGCCATGTCTGAGTAGTTCTCTTGTTAGGTTTAGGTTTTAAATAGGTTATGAGAGATTATCCCCAACTATAGATTGCTAAGTTGTGATATTCATCATTAGGATTGTCATTAAAGCCTGTTTCTAGTTTAGCTAGCTAAAACTTGATCTAGGAGTTTGAGGTAAAGGTCATCACTTGCATCTCACGCTTAATCCATTCTAATTGAGCTAAGATTGCTAGAGTAAGGCGAGAGCTGATCTAGGAAACTTAGTGAGCACATTCAACCTGCGCGTTAAAGCTTGGCCAAACCCATCGATCGATATTCTAATTGAATAATCAGTCGACGGTTCAACTAGTGTATCGATCGATATTCCTTTAGAATCATCGATCGACACTTATATCTGGTCAATAGACAAACCTAGAAAGCGAGAGCCTATCGGTTTGTTTATAAATGTTGATCTCTACAATGTTATGCATACAACTTGTTAGGCTTCTGTAGCATTATAATCCTGATTACCTGAATAAAAGCCCTAAGTCTAGCTACTTTCATCTAAATACCAAAACCCAATCAAATCAATCGAGCAACTGCCTTGCTCACAAACATGCCATTTACATTTAATCATAATCAACCTAGCTTAATCAATCTGATTAGATTTATTAGGTTCTCTAGCTCCCTGTGAATTCGATCCCTAAGTACTACAACTGAACCTCTTGTTTGAGAGAGTAATTCACTCCTTAGGGTAATTTGAGTGAGTTCAGGATACTTAAAAATTATCCTCGAAGAGATGCTCGATTCCTACCATACAAGTCGTGTAAGCCGAGAACATATCACGGACTTTAAAGCGGGGCGGAATCAGATCGAAAATGATACGGGAAACGTAAGTCGAAGTAGTCATCGCACCACCTAAAGCCGTAATTAGACCTAGGTCTTACCCTAAACCCAGCACACTGGTCTCTAACGTCTCAAGACATGATATCCAAAAGATACGAGATCCTGAAAGCATGTCTCTTCGTCTGCATTTAAACACTCTCGAAACATTGGGAACTTCTCAAACAGCTCGGACGAGCAACGAACAGGACGATTCACAAAAGGGCAAGGAGCGAGATGAAAACTCGAATCCTTCTCCCTACACTTAACAAAAAATCAAACATCCCTGAAACCTTTTTTATATAAAAAGCACGAATTATACAAAGGCCAGTAAATGGCAGGGATTCAAAGCCACACATGGCCAGTCCCACTACATCAAACACGGCCACACTTAGCCGGAAACAAACCGATAATAAAAATATATTACAAGGGAACACTCTCCCAATAAGCCACAGAAGGCTTCACGATCAACCATCAAATTCGTAGTACCCAGTCATCGATCCCCCCCATCGAGAAGTCGTTGACATTAAGGGGAACCGACGGCTGGTTCACTTCACTCATCTCATCGGGGGCTCCCGTCTCAGCTTCCACTGTATCAGGAGAAACAGGAATCGGCTCCCACTGCTTCCAAACCCTCTCCTCGATCTGAGGAAGGGCGAAATCTCTGTCTCTTTCCTTCATGCGCCGAGTTTGTGTCACATTCTAGGCAGCGAAAGAATAGTCGGAAGCCTGCGTGAGATACAATCCGGCCACGGTACCTCGACACTCGCGATAATCCCCGAGAGCTTGATAACTCTTCTTAAACTCCCCAAACTCGCATGAGAACTGGGCGCGACGGTTCTTCATAACCTCGGCTATCTCTCTCTTTCCTCGCCTGAATGCACGACAAATATCCCCTAGAGTCAATTCTTCCTCCCGACGACGAGAACACTCCAACTCATCCCTCAGACGAGCAATTTCCTTATCATCCGTCTCGGCTCTGAATTGAGCCATGCGAGCCTCCTTGTTGCTCGCATCAAGGGCTTGGTTCATCATGAGAAGGCCCTGTGAAAACTCTTAAAGTCAAGAAAAGTTTGGCTATAAAAAAAACGTGTTCAAAGCTTACCACATTGATAGGCCATGGACTTTACCCACTTTTAGCCATGGTTTATAAGTGTTTTTATAACTAAATATTATATTCTAGAGTCTATTTAGTATATTTATAGGATCAGGAGTGATTTGGAAGAAAGTGATGACTTTGGAGCATTTTGGAGATATTTGGAGAAAGCATCCGAGCTAGCCATCGAGCAAGACCATTGGTCGACATTCAGAGACAATAATCGATAGATGCACACCTTGTGACATCGATCGACGACGAAGCGCGCAGAAGCGCGCAGAAGCCCGTTTGGTTCCAGCCGACTTAGAGCCCAAGACTTCACCAATTTACAAGATTACCCCTGACGAGTTTTAACCTAATTAAATGTAGCTTGCCAACATGTTAGAGGCAAAGTGTGATTTCGTGTTTTCTTATTTTCACAGCAAAGGTTTTCTAGGATTTTTAGTAGACTGGAGAGAAGATCCAAAGAGATTTGTGATTGGAGCTCCAATGATATCTATCTATTTATCTATGCAGTTTTTATACCTAATTGATGTTATCAATTGCTTAGCCATGTCTGAGTAGTTCTCTTGTTAGGTTTAGGATTTAAATAAGTTATGAGGGATTAGCCCCTACTATAAATTGCTACGTTCTGATATTCATCATTAGGATTGTCATTAAAGCATCTTTCTATATTTGCTAGCTAGGACATAATCTAGGAGTTTGTGGGAACCGAAATTCGCACCGTCGATTTTTGCATTCTCTGCGAGAGCCAACGACAAGTGACCAAATAAATACGGAAAATATGAAAAGATAACAAAACGAATTTATAGAAAAGGTAGATCTTATTTCAAATATGCGTAAGAGCGTTGTGATCATTACAAGAGATTATAAAAGCTTCGGCCGTAAGAGCTGTCAGCGAATTACCTAGTTGTAGCAACCTAAAACCTTAAACCTAGTTGAGTCGCAGCTCGATAACAGAAGATGAAAAAGATACGAAAAATGTTTTGATTGATTTCGTACTGAACCTTATGAAAGGATTACTATGTACCCCTTTCGAGGATCAAGCCGATCGTACTTCAAGAGTGAACCAAGAGATCGAACTGCTTCTGCGCGTTCGTCGGGTAATCGGGTGCCAGTCATAGAAACTGAGCATGTCGAGAATAATGCCTAAAAGTTTCTAAGTGCAGATAGTTCTCAGTCTAAAAGAATATTTTTCTTGCCTCTTCAACCTCAACGTCCTTATATACTCCTCCTAGAGGCGGTTTGCTCTTTCCTTTTCTGCCCTTCGTCAAGTTTATCGCTTCGCGGAAACATTCCATATTCCTTCGATCTTCGTGTTTATCTTTGGAAACTTCACATTTATGCTCCGAACTTGACATTTATCTTCTCCTGCATAACAAAAGATAAACCGGCATAACGATTGGGCTTGATTTGGTATAAATCGTAAATGGGCTCTTTGCCGCGTTCTGGGCCCTTTCAGGCCGTTTTCCGACTTAGGCTTTTTTACAATTTTATAAAAAGATCGCTTTCGAAACGACGTCGATTCCGAAGAACATTCAAATTCCTCGTATAGCATAGGCAATTCGAGGTGTTCATCTAACCGTTGCCATTTTATACGATCAACCCGAATGTTATTCGAGAGAATGAGTTCCCGTGGTTTATAAGTCGTAAAGCTCCAACGATGCCTCCGATCGAGACGAAACAAGAATGAGTTCAATGCAATCTCAGAAGAGGAGTTACGAGGACGAGGTGAAGACGGATTTCGGTCGATCTAGCTCGGACGTTCGCCGAACTGGACTGGTCCAGCTCGGCCAACGGCCGACCTGAATCCGTCTTGGGTCCAGCTCGGCCGTTCGCGAACTGTACTGGTCTAGCTCGGCGAACGGCCGAGCTGAATCCGTGTTTGATGATCAAGTTTGTTTGTATCGACAAACTGATCTTTAGACCTTTGATAGTTTTTCCGTTCTTTTCCGACTTCACTTTTTTCTAATGAAGAGAAAATTTTCTCTGACGTCTTTTCTGACGTTGATTCAGCTGTGACCGATTTTGACCCCAACAGTTAGTCCCCAGCTCGTTAGAACCATGAGCTTCTAGTGAGTGGCTTAGGCAAGTTAGGTAAGTTAGGCGGAATTAATGGTTGAAAAGTTCCGTCGTAAGTGGTCTTCTCGCTCTTCTAAGAGTGGAACGCGATAAGATTGGGGCTGTGCCTTATGACGGCTGCCTATGTACCCTTGTTGAAGGGATCAAGCCTTTCGTAGTTTGTTTTGGAGTTAAGGTTCTTATTACCTCTTTTCCAGCGAGACCTTATGAACTGTTTTCATCTGAACTTGACATTTATCTTCTCCTGCATAACAAAAGATAAACCGTCATAACCATTGGTCTTGA